>NC_057865.1:174937134-175249407 GCF_019393635.1 Dromiciops gliroides
TTGATTACATTAAATTAAAAAGGTTTTGTACAAAGAGAAGCAATGCATCCAAAATTAGAAGGGTGGCAGAAAGCTGGGTAGCTATTTTATAGCCAGTACTTTCAATAAAGGCCTCATTTCTAAAATATATCAGGAACTAAATAAAATTTATAAGAATCCAAGTCATTCCCCAATTGAGAAATGGTCAAAGGATATGAACAGCCAGTTTTCTGAGGAAGAAATCAAAGCTATCTATTGCCATATGAAAAAATGTTCTAAATCACTATTGATTAGAGAAATGCAAATTAAAACAACTCTGAGGTACCACCTGACACACCAATCAGATTGGCTAATATGACAAAAAAGGAAAATAATAAATGTTGGAGATTTCATTGTTGGTGGAGCAATTTGAAATTATGCCCAAAGGGCTATAAAGCTGTGCATGCCCTTTGACCCAGCAATACCACCATTAGGTCTTTTTCCCAAAGAGATCATAAAAAGGGGAAAAGGACCCGCATGTACAAAAATATTTATAGCTGCTCTTTTTGTGGTAGCAAGGAATTGGAAATTGAGGGGTTGCGCATCAATTGGGAAATGACTGAACAAGTTGTGGTATATGAATGCAATGGAATACTATTGTGCTATAAGAAATGATGTGCAGGTGGATTTCAGAGAAACCTGGAAGGACTTACATAAGCTGATGCTGAGTAAGATGAGCAGAACTAGGAGAACATTGTACACAGTAACAGCAACACTGTGTGATGATCAACTGTGATAGACTTGATTCTTCTCAGCAATACAATGGTAAAAGAAAGTTCCAAAGGACTCATGATGGAAAATGCTCTCCAAATCCAGAAAGAAAAAAAAAAAGAACTGTGAAATCTAGATGCAGATTGAACCATACTATTTCTATTATTTTTGCTGTTTTTCTTTTTTGAGGTTTTTCCTTTTTGCTCTGATTCTTCTTTCATAGCATTACTAATGCAGAAATATGTTTAATGTGATTGTACATATATAACCTATATCAGATTACTTTCTGTCTTGGGGAGTGGGGAGGGAGGGAGAAAAATTTGAAACTAGAAATCTTATAAAAACAAATGTTGAAAACTAAAAAAAAATAAATTTAAATAAAGTTGAACAATTTGAGACAAAAACAAAACAAAACAACAAAAGTCCTTTCCTGATTCCCCAGTTATTAGCATTCCTCACCCCCTGCTATGACTTGGTATCTCTTTTTGTATCTCTTGTGTGTGAACTTGGTATAGTATACCCTTTGTAGTGAAGGGCACTTGATTTTAATATTTTCTCTAGTATGGTACATTGAAGATAGGTCCTTAGTAAATGTTTGTTGAATTGAATTAAATCTGGGATCTTATATAGAAAACTGAAATGTTATGCTGTACTCTCTCAGCTCCATTTTTCTTGCTATATTAAAGGTGATCTCCACTTGGGTGGCAGTAGTAGAGAAGGCTCATTTAAAGAAACAGTAACACTTAAATGGTGTACACCAAGGACGAATAATGTTGGTAAGTACTTCAAAATAACTAAGCAAAATAAAGTATCTTTAAATACTTTATTTTTTATTTATTTTTAGAATTTTAAGTAACTTAGGAAATTGAAAAAAATGATAAATAGGTTTCCCCCCCCCCCCCCAGTTCTTTTGATTTCATCTTTAGTCATCATTGTAGATAAAGATCATGGGCGAGGTAACTTTACCCTCCTATAATGTGAGTGATGCTTATTCATATTAGTGCTTACTTGTGTTTCAGAATTACATTATTGCACAGGAGCATATAGAATCTCACCTGTAGATGTGAACAGTAGACCATCCTCCTGCCTTACTAATTTTCTTCTGAATGGTAACTTTTTCCTTTGTTTCAATTGGTATGATTACATATGTAATTTTATGTGAGAATACTTTGAAATAGATGTGCTGACCACAGTTAATTGCTAACAGATTTTATAAAGGAATTCTAAAATCTGATCTGGGTCTGGAAAAGTGTTCCCCTCTATATCCTTTTTTTTTTCTCTGGACAATGAGGGTTAAGTGATTTTCTCCAGGTCACACAGCTAGTAAATGTCAAGTGTCTGAGGTCAGATTTGAATTCAGGTCCTCCTGAATCCTGGGGTAGTGCTTCATCTACTGTGCCACCTAGCTGCCCCTCCCCATATCCTTTTAACTTTTTTTCACACTAATTTCTTTTAAGTTAAACATTAAAGAACTCATTGCAGAAATTTTGCAGATTCAGAAAATGGTTTATTTCTGATCTTGCTCAGGAGTATGTTTCATTAATGAACATTATGACAAAAATATTATCCAATTTTTTAACTGCCCCATAGATTTCAAATTTGTACTTTGAAGGGGAAAATAACTTAGAATAACTTCTTTGATTCAAAAGTTGCTGGGGTTTTTTTTCCTAAACTACAAAATTGTTATGAACTTAGTCCTTTATATAGCAGATAGCTTTTTTTTTTCTGTCCTGACCTGTGATTTGATCAGGGTAGGGAATTCCTGACCTACAAACTCATTCTTCCAATGCACTTTTGTAATTTTTAGTCTTTTGAGTAGCCTGGCGACACAGAGATGTTGTCACCTGCCAGTAATCTCACAGTTGGTAGGTATTAGAGGAAGAACATGAACTTAAATCTTCATCACTCCAGTGTTATACTTCTGTCCACTGTCACCCTGCCTCTCTTAAAGAATTTAATTTTTTAGCATTATATCAAATCATTTTTATAAGTAACTTCGAGTGACAATGTACCCTTGTAGTAAATTTAATTCTTCTTGTATGTTATACACTTGGAGGATAGAATGACTACGCAAAATTAAGATTTTAATAAAGGTATTGGAGTGAAATATTCAACATTTCTAGGATGACAGCTGCTCAGAGCTACTGTTCTACTGCAGACATCTCCAAAATGATTTCCTTGTAGAAATGATTATGGTACTTTGAACAGGATGGAAACATAAACTTCATTCATAAAAGCCATTAACAGCTGCAAGAAGTCAAAACTTTTAAGTACTTTTAAGTAACATTGAAACATCAATCAAAAGTGGGAATTCCCTTTTTACTGATGGTCTTCTAGAGGCTGGACAGAAGTGCTCTCACTTTTTTTTCTTTTCTCTTTTGGTGTCTAAATAAGTTATGACACCAATAAGTACAATAAAATATTTTACCAGACACTAAACTGATAGCTTCCTTTATGTAAATCTGAAAAATTGAAGTAACCCAGTTACCTGAAGCTAGGATACAAACCTAAAAGGGAAGAGACCTGCTAGATAAAATCTGTGGTTGGGTGAATGAAATGAATTGTCCAGAAATATGTTTAAAGAGGGAAAAAGTATCAATTTGAATTAATTTGTTGATCTTGCTCTTAACAGGTCGCTCTGTTCTACTGGAACAGCCACGAAAATCAGGTTCCAAAGTCATTAGTCATATGCTTAGTAGCCATGGAGGAGAGATTTTTTTGCACGTCTTAAGCAGTTCTCGATCCATTCTAGAAGATCCTCCTTCAATTAGTGAAGGGTGTGGTGGGAGAGTTACAGATTACCGGATTACAGTAAGGCTCTAATGTCTATGAGTACTACTTCCATGTTTTGAATTTACCAGGCTGTTAAAGGGACTTTTCTGAGTAAGGCGGTTTGATTTTGTTTGTTTGATTCTGTTTCTGCTTAGTTAATTTGGGGAAGTAAAGTTTTTCCAGCAATATTGACTTAAATATTGAATGGTAATTGTGTATTTATCATATAATTGCTTTAATTTTAGTGGGAGACAAAAAATCTGTCAGCAGTCTTCACCTAGCATTTTATATTACTCCATTTTCTGTCCTTTAAAAAGAATTAAACTTCTCAAAAGTTTTAGCCTTCAGAATCTGTAAATGCAGCTGTGTGTTTTCCATGTTTTAAAGATTTTCTTAATCCAAACATAGCAGTATAGCTCTAATTTTGGCTGAGATCTCTCAGTTTAGTTATGTATGTGTGTATGTATATGTACACATAAACATATAGATGTGTATGTGCATACACACATATTGTTCAAGATATCTATCTAGATTTATCAGAAATGTTCTGCACACATACCATACAAAATAAACGAGATAATGTCGTGTTTCTTCATTGCATGTCATAGAACATAAACTTTGAGAGGTTATTACATTTAATCCATACTGTGTAAATTAGAAAATATAGTTTCTAATTTTATCTTGTTTGGTTATCATTAGGATTTTGGTGAATTTATGAGGGAAAACAGATTAACTCCTTTTCTAGACCCCAGATATAAAATCGATGGAAGTGTTGAGGTCCCTTTGGAACGAGCAAAAGATCAGTTAGAAAAACATACTCGTTATTGGCCTATGATTATTTCACAAACCACCATCTTCAACATGCAAGCAGTAAGTAATTTTAGATTGTCACACAGTTTCAATTTCTTTTTTGGCTACACAATTATGCCAAGTATAATAAATATTTAACTTACTATGTAACAGTTATATAACTTACTCTGATCAATATAAGGGATGTCAGCTATGGGATATATACATTAGAAGGCAAGCCTGGTATAGTAGAAAGAATACCAGAATGGGAATCAGGAAGTTTGGGTTCTGGTCCTGGCCTATGAAGAATTGATTATGTGGCTTTAGGCAAATCAGTGGAACTGGGTTTCAGCTTCCTTGTATACAAAATAAAAGGATTAGATTAGATCAGCTGTTTTGTTATTCCCCCCTTTCAGGGAATCCATCAGGTCAAAACTATTTTCATAATAATGCTGATGTTCTCATTTCTAGTATAGTCAATATTGATATATACAACCTGCATAAATAAAACCTCCTTGGTGTGTCCTTAATATAGTTTGAGAACCACTTAGATAATTGATAGCAAATCTGAGGGTATAACTCAAGACTTCTGGTTCTCCAGTTCATTCTTTTTGTTCAAGAACTTCATCTCAAAGATGTTTTAGTGCAGAGAGCCTTTCTCTCCATGAATAAGCAATAACTTTTAAATGAGCTGTTTGTAGTTTTGCTTGAAGGTTGGGTTTCAGCTCTTGAAATGTTTAAAATCAGATGAAATATTTGATTTTAGGTACTTTGGTTGTTCAAGACATTTGAGTTTTTTGTGTTTTTTTTTAATTATTAATAGGTAGTTCCATTAGCCAGCGTTATTGTCAAAGAATCCTTAACAGATGAAGATGTGTTAAACTGTCAGAAAACAATATACAACTTAGTTGATATGGAGAGAAAAAATGATCCTCTGCCCATTTCCACAGTTGGTACAAGAGGAAAAGGCCCCAAAAGGTAGTTTTTTTAATCCTTTTCAAATAATTTAAATGTAAGAGGTTAATATTTATACTGTAGTAATTTTTTTGGTTATCAAGTAATATAATTGGATGCACAATTAATGTTACATAGGAGAAAAAGAATACCATATTTATCATCTCCTTTTATTTCCTCAGTGTTGGTTTCCTTTATTTTTGGGTGTTTTAGCTCTGGTGTGTTTTGTTTTATAAGGAAAAGACTGTTTCATTTTTCTTGACTACAGAGATGAACAGTATCGTATTATGTGGAATGAATTGGAAACCCTTGTTAGAGCTCATATTAACAACTCTGAGAAACATCAGCGAGTCTTGGAATGTCTGATGGCCTGTCGGAGCAAACCCCCAGAAGAAGAAGAACGAAAGAAACGAGGAAGGAAGAGAGAAGATAAAGAAGACAAAGAGAAAGCAGCAAAAGATTATGAGCAAGAGAAGTCCTGGCAAGATTCTGAGAGGTGACTGTTGTTAATAAAGAACCATATAGAATATTGGCATGAGACACATTCTACTTATCACACATTTGATATTCAAGCATTTATTTACCAGTAGTTTATTTCATTCGTTTGTTTTTATTTAGTTTTATCATTGTGTATTATAGTATTCATTCAACCTTGCTGGAAGGGACCTTAGGGGCAACTAATCCAAGTCCCTTATTTTACAAATGAGTAAACAAGAGGTGCCAAGAATTTAAATGACTTTGACCAAGTCACAGGCAGTAAGTAGGATTGTAGTGTTGGTAATTAGTTGATTTATTGAAACCCATATCCTCTAATTCCAAATGCAGAATTTTCTTCACATACCACAGTAACTTGCTCAGTGTCATGCATGTCCTTTCCCTAATAATAGATAGATTGGTTTGCCAAATAGGTTTATTGTCACTTTAAATTGGGGGAAAAGTAAGGATGAGTGTTCAGAATGTGTATTTTTCAACAGTTGAAGTAATGCAAAATAGGATCATTTTTACTATTGCATAGTCCCCTTAAGAGTATAGTCAGTTCTTGTACTGTTTAGTGAAATAAAGATGAAATTTTGCTAAATTGAGCAAAAAGTAATTCATAATTATAAATATACTAACTGCTCAGCTGGCTATTTGTTTTTACATGCATCATTTTCCTACCCCATCAGAAATGAGGCTCTGAGCCATGTGGAAGTAATGATAGTGTAGTAAAGAGCTTTTAATTTAGGTGTGTGTGTGTGTGTTTTTTAATTTAAAGGACTCCCTTCTTTCTACTCAAGGGAACTGAGATCAATAGCATGTAAAAATAGGTCTACCTTGTGAACAAAAAAAATTTCTTCTTTTCATATCCTTTGTTATCCTAGAAATTCTTGCTTGTGTGTCCCAGAAGTGCTTTTCCCTCCTAACTCCTTGAAGTCTTGGTTGGTAACTTTTGAAATCTAAGAAACTATCTGTCATAGAGGGGAAAGTCTGAATAATAGTTTTGCCTTTTTTCCTAAATTGGTAGAAGTAATTTTTTTTATCAACAATTTAAAAGTTATTCCCAAGATTGAGTTAATTTCTGTCTGTAAATTTACCTTTTTAGATTTTCCTTAAGTTTTCAAGCCTTTTAAAGCTAAATCAATTTTTGATTTAGTGCTATTTTGTTTTTATTTTTCAATTATGAACTTAAAAACAAAATAAAACAAACATTTCAATATGTAAATAACAAAAGAGGATTGTATATGAAATCCTGAATTATTAGTTTTTTTAAAGCTTATATATTAAATTTCACAAAGTACTAATAAAACTGACCTATTTTGTTTCCCCTTCTGAACTCCTTTTTGTTTATTTGTTTTGCTACTATTCTTTTCCTTTTTTCCTACATCACTATTACTACTTAGTAACTTCTCTTCCCCGACCTCTAAGCCCTCTGTTATCACAAATAACTGTAGTCAAACCAAACACATCTACACTTTGACCAGGTCTCCTGTACCTCTGGGCTATCACCTCTTTGCCAAGTGGTAGGAAGCATGCTTTCTCATCTGTCACTGTGGTGATCCCAGTTCTGAAGCCTTTCAAAATTTTTTCCTTTATGTTGTCCTGCTATGTGTAAATTCTTAAGTAGTATTTTGAAAGTTTGACAACAACATTTAATCCTACTCATTTCATTTTTTTTTTTTGCCTGAGTTGAGATTGAGGGTTTTTGCTTCCTATTGATAACTTTATGCATTTTCTAGGTGTGTGTATATGGTTGGAGGTACAAGCATTTGTGATAGGGGATGTCTTTTTGTTCTAAAATTATCCTATGTAGAGAAATGTTGGTTTCCAAAGATTGGCTGATAGAAGAATCGGGTTTAAAAATTTGCCTTAAAATTCACTGTTTGAATTTCCCAAAGATTAAAAGGAATTTTAGAACGTGGAAAAGAAGAACTAGCTGAAGCAGAGGTTATTAAAGATTCTCCTGATTCTCCAGAACCTCCAAACAAGAAGCCTCTTGTTGAAATGGATGAAACTCCCCCTGTGGAAAAGTCCAAAGGTGAGAGGAGCTAGGTCATCTGTTGTGAGAGGCTCTTAGAATCCAGTCATCTCAAACAGAATCATCTAAATGCATATTTGTTGGCTGAAGCAACAAAAGCCTCTCTGCTGTACCTTTGAATTTAAAGTCTCTATTCACTGCCTGGAAAAATGTTGGAACAAGAATTATAGTGATAGTCCCATTAATTTCCTCTGAGAAGAAAATACTGTAATGAAGTCCAATTTAAAGTAAAACCAAAACCAAACCTTTACAAATTATTCAAGGTTGATCTGTATGCATTCAACCATATATGACAAAAATACCTTGTACTCATTCTCTTTTTGTTGAAGGTGAACAGAACTGACTGGCTACAGAATCAAGTCATTTTTCTGTTGGTTTTCTTTGTTCCCATTTCTCTCATTCTATATTTTTCTCCTTCCCAATTGTCAGGCACTCTGATTACTTCAATCATTCCCCTTACTTGTTGACCACTTCATAACTCCACTTAAAAAAAAAACACAACCCAAAACATTTGCATTGATTGTTTTAGTGTGAATGAGTTTTAAGCAATTTATCCTTTACTCATTGCATTTTAAAATCTTTACTTGCATTTTTAAACCTTTTAATTCTAATCATGGAATAAGCTGTCTGTCCCCATTAAAGGAATTATAGGCATCACCAAGCAGGTGAGAAGGTAAGTTTTTGAGAAATGCCTCTACCTTGAAAGTAACTTGTATTTTGTTTTTCTCATTTTTTTGTTTGTTTGTTTTTGGTGGAGCTGGTTGTAAAAGAGGGGCAGAAAAGTGAATTAAGGATTTGTTCAGTTCCTAACCTATGATGCAGTCATTCTCCGTGATCAAAAGAATTACCATTTCCATAGCACTTCAAAATCTGCAAAATATTTTCACTTACATCAGTCTCATTGGAGCCTCATCACACCACTATTAGTTCTCCTTTATTTCCTGCCCCCCACCCCTTTTAAAAAAGGAAATAGAGGCTCTGTGGGGCTGAGTTGCCAACTGGCATAAAACTAGTAAGTGTCAGAAGAGAATTCAGCCTATGATCTTCCCAACTTCCCAGTTTGTCTGGTTTTCTACTGATTCAGGATGCCCCGTCCCAGAGCCCAGCTTGGAATTTAGGAGCAGAAGCAAGGAGGTCAACTGACCACATTGTCATTGCCAGGGCGTCTTGTTTTTTCTTTTATCTGTTTTTGGGAATTAGGGAAGCCTGTGTTGCTTGTTCTTGGCTTCTGAAACCTTGAGTCTGCTCTGCCTTAAAACAGCCCATAGTCATGCACTCTGAACACCTCTGATACTGATTAGTTGTGTAATTTTGAGCTAGGCATTTAACCTTCCTGGCCACAGCTTTCTCTTCAGTATAATGAGACTTGTACCTGAGAGCCCCAGAAGTCCCTTCCAGTTCTACATCTACTGTCCAGTGAGCCTTTCTCCACCTTTTTTTCTTGTTTCTTCCTTGACTCCCCCTTCTCATCATCCACACTCTAAAATTTCCAGACTCATACTTTGTTTTTATAGATAAAGAAATTGTGTTTGAGAGGTCAAGTGAAGCTAGGTAGCTCAAAAATTCAAACAAGTCTGATTCCAAAGTCATTGGTCATACTGGACACTCTCTGAACTTATATACTTGATATAATTGCATTATTCAGTTGCTCTATTTTTCTCTTCACTCAAATCGTGAAGATATTTATTTGTAGAGACAAACACTTTTATATTATCAAACTTCAACCCGACATAGACAGTGTTGAATTAAGAAGCTGCTTGGAAATAGTGGAAGTACTTTTTCCCAGCCATTTTTATTAAAGTTGATGTCTTAGAAGAGATAAATTATTTTGAATGAGGGGTATATAACTTGGTGGGTAGGAAATAGATAGCTTATGTATTTCTTTTCCTTTTTTTTTCTTTTCAGAAAAAAACATTTAATTTCATCAGTTTTCACAAAGCATTCTTTACTAAATGGCTATAATGTTAATTTAATCTTTTCTTTGAATTCTATGAAGTAGGATAATATTGCCAGAAATTTGACAAGTCTAAAATTTAGTTGATTATTGGAATAATTTCCATACCTTTTTTCTTCTCTCTTTTCAAACATATTAGGGCCAATGTCCTTGCTGTCTTTGTGGAGTAATAGGATTAATACTGCCAACTCCAGGAAACACCAAGAATTTGTTGGTCGTTTGAATTCTGTCAACAATAGAGCTGAATTATATCAACATCTTAAAGAGGAAAATGGGTTTGTATTACTGAATATAGTGCATCACAAAGTAAGCATTGTCATAAAAGCTTCTTTTCCCTTCAAAAATCCAACTCAGCAAACATTTGAAATGCCAGAGCAGGCCATATATTTATCCTTGAGATAATAGGGAAATTTCTTAATAGAATTGTAAAAATGTCAGACCTGTTCTTTAGAAATAACAAGGCATTATTAATTTATATGTAGGTTGGATTAGAAAGTGGGAGGCTTGATATAAGGAGATCAATTAGGAACCTTTTTCAGTAATAATACTGGCAAGAGGTAAAGAGCATAGGGTGTTTGTTGTGTTAGTGGAGAGAACCACACAGGTGTGATGGTTTTGGAGGCAAAATTGACAAGAGTTGGGAGAGGATTAATGAGTGAGAATAGAGTCAAAGGTTACTCCTAGGTTAGGGAGATGAGGAACTGAAAGTAGGATAGCACCCTTGCCAGAAACAAGAAAATTAGGAAGAAGGGAAGCTGTAGGGGAAAGGTGATGAGCTTTGTTTTGATTATTCAGAATTTGAGATGCCATTGGGATATGAAGTGGAAATGTCTAGCAGGCAGTTGGAGATGAAGAGGAGCTCAGGATAGAGAGGAGAGCTGGATAGGTAGATTTGGAAGTAACTTTTTTGAAAAATAACATTTTTATTTAAAGTTTTGAGTTCCAAATTCTATTCCTCCCTTCCCCCTCCCTAAGGTGGTAAGCAGTTGGATATAGGTTTTACATATGCAGTTATGTAAAACATTACCACATTTAGTTTTGAATAAAAGAAAAAATGAAAGAAAGTGAAAAATAGCCTGCTTCAGTCTATGTTCAATCAATATCAGTTCTTTCTTTGGAGGTGGATAGTATGCTTCATCATTAGTCCTTTGGGGTTGTCTTAGATCATTGTATTGATGAGAATAGATAAGGCAGGGGCGGCTGGGTGGCGCAGTGGATAAAGCACCAGCCCTGGATTCAGGAGTTCCTGAGTTCAAATCTGGCCTCAGACACTTGACACTTACTAGCTGTGTGACCTTGGGCAAGTCACTTAACCCCCATTGCCCTGCAAAAAAAAAAAAAGAGAGAGAATAGCTAAGGCATCATAGTTCTTCATCAAACAATACTGCTGTCTCTGTGCAGTGTTCTCCTGGTTCTGTTCACTTCACTATATATCAGTTCATACAAGTCTTAATTTGGAAGTAACTAGCAGAGAAATAATAGTTGAATCTATGGGAGTTAATGGGTTCAAGAGAGATGTTGTTGAAAGCAGGGGAGAGAAACCAGTTCAGAGCCATTAGCTATTAGGGGGGGTGGGAGAAGGTTAGACATGAATGTTGATATGCAAAGGAAACTAAGGAGGACAGGTGGGATAAGAACCCAGGGAGAGCAGTGTCAGGAATCCCAGGGAGGAGAAATTATGAGAAGTGTGAAATACTGCTAAGAGGTCAATAATGATTAATAAATTTAGTCTTTGGTTAATATGTTAAGATTATTAAAACCAGCAAATGTAGAAGATTTTGTATATGTTGTCATTAGAGAATGACTTTTTAAAATGCTCAAAACTCATTGTGGAATTATTGAAGAGGTTCAGTAACATGCCATACAACATAAAGAAATTAAGTGAAGTATTATTGTTTTTAACTCAGTAGCTTTTACTGGGAGAATTGGGTTTTAATCCAAATAAGATTCAGACTTTTTTTGTTTCTCAGCTATTTTCTGAGGGTAAATTTCTCTTCAAGCTTTCCTTATTTGGCTTCCACTACCTTTCCAATCTCATTTCTCCTCTTCCTGCACTCTGTTCTAATCAGACCAGCCTGCTCAGATGTTCTCTGCACAGCACTCAGGTGCCACCACCTCCTGTTCCTGGCCTTTCTAGATTCTCCTCCTCACTCATTATGGCCTTCTTGTTCTTGAGATTTCTTTGTATTTACTTATCTTGTACTTATCTATGTATGTGTTGTGTTCTTTTAATAGAATATTTCTTCCTTGAAGATAAAACATTGTATCCTTAGTATCTTTCACTAGCAGACATTTAGTAAATGTGTTGTTTTTTTAAAATTTCAGTTGGAAGTTTACTGATAAGAAAGAAAGGAAAAATCCTTGAATTAAGTAGTAGGATTTTGCTTTGGTCATTTCAATATATTGAAATTTGACTTCAGTCATTTCAATTTTGTAGATCTTTTGAAAGATTAAGAATAGCAGAGTAAGACAGTCTGTTAGATGTTTCCTTCTACCAACATCCTTGTTCCTCTTCTCTTTTTCTCAGGATAGAGACAACAGAAAATGGAAAAGCAAGCCGGCAATGAGCAGTGACTTGGAGAATTAAACCTTAGTTAAGGCATAAACTGTTTTATGCTAGATTTGATACTAGTACTTTTTCAGCAAGATTGTATAGGTACATTGCCTGGACTGGTTTTTACAATTTTATAAATTTCATCTAATTTGATCTTTTTTGTACAAAATGTAAAATTGGCACATAAGTGAAGGATTCACAGATGGGATTTGTCCTACAAATCACAAATGCATTTTAAAGTAAAGAGCATTCCTTCTGGAAATGTTAAAGATGGTCTTGTACTTTTCTTTGCCAAATAAAATTGTTAAAATATCTTTAAAATAAAATATTGGAGAATTTTTAAAATTTAAAATGTTGCTATGCTTCTTTAGCAAAAGCTGGTTTTAGAATTTTTTAAGAAATGTTTTGAAATATTCTAAGATGATGAGTCAATATATAACCATGATTTTAATTAGACTTGTTAAGCAACAGACTACTATGCACACACTAATTACTATTCAAGGTACTGTGTAGTCTATTATCAGTTTTATTTCTTTTGCCAACATGACAGTGTTTGTCTTACGTTTCATGTTTTCAGGAAAATTATTTTAAAACAAAGCTTTTAGGGCACTTAGGTGGCACAATGGATAGAGTACTGGCCCTGGAGTCAGGAGGACCTGAGTTCAAATCCAGCCTCAGACACTTGACACTTACTGGCTGTGTGACCCTGGGCAAGTCACTTAACCCCAATTGCCTCAATAAAAAAATTTTTTTTAATTAAAAAAAAATTAAAACAAAGCTTTTCTCATTTGCTCTTATTTTTCAAATTGTTCTAGAAAAAAAGTTGACTTTTTTTTTTTTTGGTGAGGCAGTTGGGGTTAAGTGACTTGCCCAGGGTCAGACTGCTAGTAAGTATCAAGTGTCTGAGGCCAGATTTGAACTCAGGTCCTCCTGACTCCACGGCTGGTGTTCTATCCACTACGCCACCTAGCTGCCCCCAATGTTGGCTAATTTTTTGAAGTCATTATTAAGAATGCCACTGTATCTCCTGTCATTGATAAGAAGATTTTTTTTTTTCAAGGCTGTGATATAAGAGTTTTAGGCTGAAATCTGAAGAGATTTCATGAATTTACATTCTTGTCTGTACAGTTAGCAAGTTCCCCACTGCTCTAAATTTTCTTGGGTTCTTGTTTTCTTAAAGATAATTCATCTGGAAGATCAATATTGACATTAATTTTAGGGCTGCCAATGAAAGGAAGCAGTTCTCTTAAGTCTAGATTTTCATATCTTTAAAGAGAAAGGAAAACATTCTTCACTTGAACGTCAGGTTTCATTTTTACCCATGCTATGAAACTTGTCTGGTCTCCACATTTTTTTTTCTCTGCCTTTTAATACAAAGGTAATCCATGCACAGAACCATAGGCTTTAGTGTTTCCATGAAAATATGGTCATGGTGGATAACTTTCTAACTTTAAAAATAGCCAGGTTTCATTTTCTATCACCCTTCCAGGTAGCTTCTGAGTTTATGTGCTTCAGCTTATATAAGTGCCCTAACCAGAAGTCCCTGTCCAAGGTTCTTAATTGAGGCTTTTTTTATGTTTTTGTAATTATGATGAAGTATAAAATGTTCATTTATCTCAATGTTATCACATGCGAGTTGAACCGACATATATGTACATCAGAAATACAATTACAGTGTACTTCAGAAATAGCTAGAGCATGTGAATATAAGCCTTCCAATCTCCAAAACAGCCAACATGCCAGCAGCAGAAACTAGTGTCAGAACACTCATTAACAGAATAAGTATGGATTTAAAAAACCTTTACATCTGCCTTCAGGAATGATGCTTCATATTACAGAGATAGTTCTAATAAGCTTGTAAATGACTTGAACCCTTGAAAATAGCATTGCATTTGTATTTGTTCTGATGGTTACTGTTAGCTCCCAGTTCAGCAATGCAAATCACCTTCATTTCTCCTCAAGGCACCACTGAATTGTTAGTGATATTTCTAGCATATTTGGAGTTAAAGTAATAACGACAATTAGGAGAAAAAAAAGGTTTGGGGGTTTTGGGGGGGGGCAAGGCAATGAGTGTTAAGTGACTTGCCCAGGGTCACATAGCTAGTAAGTGTCAAGTGTCTGATGCTGGATTTGAACTCAGGTCCTACTGAATCCAGGACCAGTGCTTTATCCACTGCACCACCCAGCTGCCTTGAGAACAAAAGCTTTTTAAAAAATTTGTAGATAGATCCTGTTAAAAGAGTGCAAATCTAATAATTATCCTGACACGAGACAACTAATGTAGAAGATAAATCCTTGGACTTGAAGTCAGAAAGACTTGAATTTAAATGTGGCCTCAGACACTTAATAGCTGTGTGACCCTGGGCAAGTCACTCAACTTTCTCTGTCTGTTCATCTGTAAAATGGGATTGATAATAGTAATAACCTCAGGGTTGTTGTGAGGAGATAATATTTGTTAAGTGCTTGGTATAGGTCCTAGCACATAGGCATTTAATAAATGCTTATTACAGTACTTATTGCTGCATGTTTATAAATGCTATAAAGATGGTGCAGAGAATCCTGTGGGTTTGAATTACTGACAATATTAGCATCAGAGAGACTTACTCTTTCCCCAAGTAAAGTGTATAGGAAAAAGCATGTTTCCTTATACAATTTAGGAAATTAAGATTAATTGTAAACTATGCAGTTGCCTAGATGGAATAAGGATTACTTTAGAGGAAAATGTAATCTCCCATTATCTGGACAAAAATGTAAATATATTTACAAGGGGCAGCTAGGTATCACAGTGGATAAAGCACCAGCCCTGGATTCAGGAGGACCTGAGTTCAAATCTGGCCTCAGATACTTGACACTTACTAGCTGTGTGACCCTGGGCAAGTCACTTCATTTTCATTGCCCTGCAAAAAGACAAAATATATATATTTTATGTGTGTGTGTGTGTGTATGTATATACACAATTCAGCCCCTGAACTTCTATGGCATCTTTCTTGGATACACAGAAGTCTCTCTGACGTCCTAATTAACCATATTCTGGTTCATTGATAAGTAACTCACATTTATTGCTTAGTTAGTCTGGTTCTAGATATCATGGAAAAGAAATAGTTTCAAATCAGTTCTAACTACTAAATTTGTGTTGGTGCGTGTTGCGGGCACACAAGATAAAAGAATACATGTGTGTGCTTTGGCCATGCACATGCCTGAGTTGTTCGTTTACTCACCTTGAGAGAAAGCACCAAGAAGCCTGAGTGGCCACATGGGTTAGGACTACTCTTTTATACTCAGAAGGGAAGTGAGAGCAACCCCTTTAAGAAGGTGCCCATCAAGAGCATACCCAAAATCTCCCTGAAGCTCACTCCAGTCTTGGAATTCACACACTGCATGAAAAGACTGCCCCTGCAGCTTCTCCCTCTGGTTGGATGGCTCCTCTCTGCTTTAAGATGGACAGCCCTGGGGCAGCTAGGTGGTGCAGTGGATGGAGCACCGGCCCTGGATTCAGGAGGACCTGAGTTCAAATATGGCCTCAGACACTTGACACTTGCTGGCTGTGTGACCCTGGGCAAGTCACTTAACACCAATTGCCTCACCAAAAAGAAAAAAAAAAAGATGGACAACCCCATCTCATCCTTTCCAGGTTGCCCTTGGGACTTTCTCTACCATACTCCCTCCTCAGGTACATGTACTTTTTTCTTTCCTCCCCTCCAGTCCCCTACTTTTCAGCTTCCTTTTATTTGTTGTCGCTGGTAGCACAGTGTATAGAGTGCTGGGCCTGGGGTCAGGAAGACCTGGGTTCAAATGCAACTTTAGACACTTACTAGCTGTGTGACCCTGGGCCAGTCATTTAACCTTCTTTGCCTCAGTTTCCTCATCTGTAAAATGAGAAAGAAATAGCAAACTACTCCAGTATCTTTTTCAAGAAAACCCCAAGTGGGGTCACATGACTGAAAAATGACCAAACAAGACAAAAGCTCCTTGAAGGCAGGGGCTGTGTTTCTGCTTGTATTTGTATTCCCAACACTTTGCTCAGGGCCTAGCATATACTAAGCACTTAAATACTTGTTGATTGACAAAAAAGGGGAATGAAATCCCTTTTTTCAGGTGCACTCATCTAGGCTTTCCTAATGCCAGGCACTTTAGAGGTACTCTACTCCACTTCTTAGTAAACTAGATAAGGATGTGGCATTTCTGTAACATTGGGGTCTGTGCTTATGGATTAATTTTATCTGCTTCTCTTCACCTGTCGCCCCTCTGAGGAAAAAGGGTCCAGTGTGGCCATGTGCATCTTTGCTGCCTTATCTTTAATAAAACAACCAGGAAGTACCTCCTGGGGATGGAATAATAGCACTTTCTCAAGGTGGCATAGAAAGACTGCCAAAACCAGGATTGCTACAACTCTGGAACCTTAATTGGATTTCTTCATGCTCTCTGAGTGCCCCATGGTTTCTGTGACTCTTTATTCTACTTGATGACACTTCAAGAACCGGAACAAATAAAATCAATGGTGAGAAGTCTTTTCTTTTGGTTGTAATGTCTTTTCTGTATTATTTTAAATTTATTAATTACAAGGGGAGTTAGGTTGGAACAGGAAGGGTTTTTTCCCCTTATTAAAAAAATTAATATCTGTTAGCCTGGGTCCTGATCTGTGTGCAATATATAGTGGATTTTTTTTTCCTGGAAAGTATAGGGTTCAACTTATTTTAATATCTTACCAATCTGTTGATTATAACCCTGTACTTTTTTCCTTTTATAATGCTCTTGACAATTGCTTGTGCTGTAGGCAATGTGCTGCATGGATTCCTGGACTATAAATGTGATTTGAATAAATTTGGGTAGGGAGGTGGTTGTGAGCATTAAATGAAATAATATTTATAAAGCACTGAGCATTGGCCTGGCACATAGTAAAACTCGATAAATGTTAGGGGGACACAGAGATGTTGTAACATAACTAGAGTTGCAGTTAGTACGTCAAAAGTGGTACTTGAACCTAATTCTTACTGGCTTTTGAGGTCAGGTCTTTGTCTGTTACACAGCACTCTTACTCCAAGTTTAAATATATTTAATTATTACTATTATTTTATTGATGATAATCCATCTATACCCTTGATCAAGCTCCCAAAAGAAAATAACTGGCAGATATTAAAGGGAAGTACCCTTTCTTAAAAGGACTAATCACACACACATACACACAGAAATTTTTTTAAAAAGAACTAATCGGGGCAGCTAAGGGTCACAGTAGATAGAGCACCGGCCCTGTAGTCAGGAAGACCTGAGTTCAAATCCAGCCTCAGACACTTGACATTTATTAGCTGTGTGACCCTGGGCAAGTCACTTAACCCCAAACAACAAAAAAAAAAAAGAAAAAGAACTAATCACATAATTTTCTTTTGGCTATTTTTTTTAAAGCACGGCAAACATCCTACCTTCTCATCCTGCCATTGATACAACTTGGATTTTAGAAGAAGGGCATCTGAGCTTCCCTACCTTTGCTTATGTTTGTTCTACAAGGCCACTTTGAGAAGCATGTGTTTGGCACATGCTTTCCATAACTGAGATGAAGGCAAGTCTTCCCATTCCAGGATGGGTAGCCAGAGGGGATTGAGCCCATCCATTTCCTAGTCTGCGCTACTAAATGAGGCCCTTCCCAGGAATACCAGATTAAAAAAAAAAAATTATAAAAGTATTTTATTATTTTCCAGTTATATGTGGAGGTAGTTTTCAACATTTGTTTTTATAAGATTTCTAGTTTCAAATTTTTCTCCCTCCCCTCCCCCGCCTCCCCCGCCAAGACAGCAAGTAATCTGATATAGGTCATATATAGGAATACCAGATTTTGAGCACCAAGGAAAGTCTCACAAACCATTCTCACCATACAATCGTGCTCAGGATTGCTAGAAAAACATTTTCTTCAGCAAAGGTGCTATTTGTAGTTAATGATCTACTAGTCTGGCTCAATAGGAGTTATGTAGAGTTGTTTTGTTTTTTTTTAGTGAGGCAGTTGGGGTTAAGTGACTTGCCCAGGGTCACAAAGCTAGTAAGTGTTAAGTGTCTGAGGTCAGATTTGAACTCAGGTACTCCTGACTACAGGGCCGGTGCTCTATCCACTGTGCCACCTAGCTGCCCCAAGTTATGTAGAGTTTTATGTAGGATGTTATTAATTTTCCCAATTTTATATTCTGGGAACATTACATCTGGGGACATCTGGGTAGTGTAGTGGATAGAGCACTGGGCCTGGAGTCAGGAAGACTCATCTTGTTGAGTTTAAATTTGGTCTCAGACACTTACTAGTTGTGTGACCCTGGGCAAGTTATTTAACCATTTGTCTGTTTCCTCATTTCTTGATGAAATGGCAAACCACTACAGTATCTTTGCCAAGAAAACTCCAAATGGGGTCACAAAGAGTCAAACATGACTGAAAAATGACTGAAGAAATGAATAGTTCATCTTAAGCATGTTACTAAGGGACATAGCGATAATTTAGAAATATATTCCTAACTTTTATTTTCCTCTGATTAGTTCAGGAATTTTGATAGGCAGATAGCTCTTTACATGGGCTTTGGAGGGGGGTCTGGGGGAAGCACCTACAGGTCTGAAATGGGGTGGGGGGTGTCTGATCCTTTTGTGCTTCAAGAGACTGCTCCCTACCTTGCTGTGGATGGTGCAGTTCACACAGTAATTTCAGTTTCACAAACAATTTGGGCAGCACATAAGAGTTGAAAACACTGCCCTCAGAGATGGTCCTGAACTTCTTAATGGCCTTGTCCTTGGGCACACAGCAGGTGCAGTTGGTTCAGCCACCCTTCTTGTTGAGCCCATTGTTCTTTCTCTTCTTGGTCATCTTGTAAGTCAGAAGCTGAAAAAGCATCCCTAACTTTTGAAGGTAGTATCATGAAAGACATTGCATCCTCCCACAAAAGGTGCCACTGTCAGAGACAGAATGGACTTGATAGTTTGTAGGTCTAGTTCAGATATCGTTTATATTAATTTGCCTCACTACTATGTAAGGTAATGAGGGGGTTTCAAACAAAGTATGTGTTGTTTTCTTATTTATTTAAAACTTTTGTATTTTAAAAAATATTTTCTAATTACATTTAAAAAAATTTTATCATTCATTTAAAAAAAATTGAGTTCCAAATTCTTTCCCTTCCTCCCACCATACCCACCATATCCTTGAGAAGGCAAGCAATAAGATATCAATTATATATGTGAAATCATACAAAACATATTTCCATATTAGCCATGTTGCAAAACACAAGAAAAATAGATTGAAAAAAGTATGCTTCAATCTGCATTCAGAGATCAGTTTTCTTATGGGCTACCTTAGAAACTTAATACAACTCTTTTTGATATGTATTTGGTTTCATATGAGATTACCTAATGCAGAACCAGAGGCTTACTGATGGAAGGTTAACTGTAACCAAATTTAATTTACCAGGGCAGCTTACTGCATTTCAGAGATGATATGTGTCCTTGTGGATAAATTTCCATTTTCCCTCTAGCTGTTATACAAAACACAATCTGAGCTGATTTGTCAAGGTAGCCAGCAAGTTCAAGTGTGTGTGTCATACTGTTCTGGGGAGATTTGGAGACTTCTCAGACCATAAGTAAAGCACAATTAAATTCAGAATATGTACCTATCTCTTCAGCTTTCATTGTATAATGCTACTTGTTTTAGTTAAACAAAGAAACAAGCAAAACAAACCTTGATTGGTTGTTTTGAATTTTTGGTTTGTTTTTGCTTTCTGTCTCACACAGGTATTCTGCTTGGTATGTGAAAAAAGAATTGTTTATACTTTTTCTTGTCCAGGATCTTGTTCATATGTTGATAGAATGCATCCATGGCTAGGCTGGCCATAGGTAAAACCTCACTAACAGGTGAGGTTTGATGAGAGACCCAGGAAGGTAGTGGAGAGGATATTGGACTTCATGTCTGTGCTTGAAACCCAGCTCTGACCCCAAATTAGCTGTGTTGCCCTTTACAAACTCTCTCCAATTCTTAGAGAATCCTAGTTGGAGGGGACCTTAGTTCAATGTAAACCTAACATCACTTATAGATCATTAATGAGGGCAAGCCTACTTTCTCCTAAGGAAGTTTATTCTACTTTGGGATTGCTCTAATTTTTAGGAATATTTTCCTTCCAAAATAATATTTGGAGTTCCTTCAACTAAGCTTGAGACCCTTCATCAACTTGGCCAACCTTCTGTGGATATTCTCTGTTTAACAATCCTACCCAGAACTGAACACATTATGCTAGGTGTGGTCTGCTCCAGGGCAAATTCTGTGATATTATCACCTTCCTAATGCTGGACACAATGACTCTCAATATAGCCCAAAATGGCTATATATTTTAGACTGACTTATTTTATTGTATTTGAGAGGAAAACAACTCCTGCTCAATAATTCTATGGAACTCAGCAGCAGTGATGTGTCAAAGGCTCATTTATTGTCATTCTAACAAGAATGGTCACCCTGTGTGCAACTGGTGGGTGCAAAGAATGGGGGCTCACAGGACCAGTTTTAACTCCTAGTCCCTAACACGAATGCACCCTCCCCTTTTTCATCTCTGGTCCGATTACTCAAGGGTTACAATCTACATGCAAAAAAATAGCTAACCAAAATGCAGTATTCCTAACCCTAATTTCCATAATTATTCTTTGGGTTCTTAGCCAATGAGCGACACTGGCATTTCTTCAATCTTCCCTTATATGGGCACAGCCCAGAAAAGAACCTTATTGAGACCACCTCAGGTCTCCTTGATCCATGTGATTTTGTTTGCTGGAAGGGAAGGAGGGAGACTGAGACCTTTGTCCTCAAACAGGTTCACAGGAGTGTAATTTGAATGGTGACTGTTATATCCTTATTGAGAGGAGACTATTCCCCATTTCCTCAGAGTACTGTTGACTCATATCGAATTTCTGGTGAATGAAAGTCCTCAGATCTTTTTCAGACTAACTGCTGTCTAGTCATACCTGCCTAGTTTTGTACTTGGGAAGCTGAGCTTTTGAAACTAAGTATATTACCTTCATCACAGTTAAATTTCAGTTAGGTAGGATTGGCCCAACACCTTAGCCTGTTAAGATCTTTTTGGATCCTATATTTATCATCCAACATATAACCAGCTCTCCCAGCTTTGCATCATTTACAAATTTGATAAGCATGCCTCCTCTACCTTTATCTAGGTCACTAATAATAAGCTTAAACATCACAGGGCCCAACATAGATTCCTGGTAAGCACTTTTGGCATGTCTGTCTCCCTGTTTTATGCCTCACTTGATTTAATCAGTCATTGAATAAAATTATTTTGTCATTATCTAGCAAATGATTTTGCATGATTTTGATGGATGCATGGGAAACACCTTGTTGGAGGAGAGCCTTTAAGGTGGCATTTTGCACTATCAAATTAAATGCTTTAAAAAAATAACCTATGAACAATAAGTATAGTGGAACTTTGTGGTACATCTTCCAGTCAATTATATTATAGTAATGATATAGTCCATTGGGGAATGTGATGTTTAAAATCTAAATTGTGGTCGACTTAAATCAGAAGCTTCAGCTCCAGTCTAGCCTAGAGTTCCAGCCTGGTTGGGTTCTTCCTGAAGTCCTCCACCACGAACCTGCTTTAATCAGGAACTCCCTAGCAAGCTGTTTGTGTGGAAGCTTTTTTATAGATCTGGAACAGAGGCGGTCCTTACACACTGCTTCAAGGTGATTGGTTGTGTCATCCAAATCCATTGTCTTTGAAGGTGTTCTCAAATTGAGTTCACAGTCTAGTTTCTGAGAATGATACCTTCTTAAGGGATAGCCAGGTGTGATTACAATCCAATTAACTTGAAGTAGGCTTAGTTAGCAGTCAATCACTCTCACTTGATTCGATCAGTATAGATTAATCTCCAGGTGGGTCTTTGAGTATCTGCTAAATCCCATTATTTCATCACAGGAATATACATTTTGCAGGTCTCCTTTTTCTCTTCTACCACCCTCATCAGTAATTACTTTTTATTCTCCTGATCACCTCTTTTTTTCTTTCTTTCTTTCTTTCTTTCTTTTTTTTTTTAGTGAGGCAATTGGGGTTAAGTGACTTGCCCGGGGTCACACAGCTAGTGAATGTTGTGTCTGAGGCTGAATTTGAACTCAGGTCCTCCTGACTCCAGGGCCAGTGCTCTATCCACTGCGCCACCTAGCTGCCCCGATCACCTCTTTTTGATAATAAAATCCAAGAACTTTTCCATGACTAAAGTATCTTCTCTGCCTTGAAATATTTTGAGAATCAATGTCTCAATGTCCTAAAAATTGTTTTGCCTTCAGCACAGACCTCATCCATGTATACTAGGATTAATTAAATTGGTTTTCCATCTTTTTTTGCTTCAGTAGCATTTCCACTTTCTTTATGAATAATTCTGAATGGTGATGTTAAAGTTCACTATTGACCCTGATGGTGAAAAAAATTGTTATTTTTAAAATTTGCAGATTTTTTTCCATCTTTGGTTTATTTGTTGTCCTCACAATTTCATTCTTAAATTCCCTTAGGATGACTTTGCTTAGTTGACTGTCTTACTGGGGTTTCTTTTAGCAATTTTTTTCTTCCTTAATCCTTACTATTTATGAAGCAATGTTATTCATAATCTTTCACCATCCTTTTCTCTAAAATTTTATTTAGGAGCTTATATTCTAAACTGGTGTTGCATTTGGCTAACAAACCTCTTTGTCATTTGTCAAGTTTTTCATGAATAAGATGTTTTTTAAGTTCCTTTTGATCTTATTAATTCAATTATTCAAGCTTCTATTTGAAGTTGTTATGATTACTTTTAATATTCTTCCCTCCATATAGTTCCTATTTTTTCTTAGCATCAACAGTTTATTTAAATACCTCGTGCTTGAGTTCTTTTAATTGAATGTCACAATTTTTTTCATGTAAAAATGAGAATAAAATCTTTCATCTAGCTTTTTATTTATTTTGATTTCATTCTAGCAAGTAGTCTGATTAATACACAGAAATAACTCCCAGATAATCCATTATAATAAAATCATTTTTATGTTCTGTGACATTCAGTATTTGCCATGTCTAACACCTACTGATTTTTTCTTTTGAAGAAAGCGTTTGTGATTTGAGGCTTTTGTGTAGACTACAAGTCTTTGGCCTCTCTCATTTCTTACTCTTGAACCACATTTCTCAACATATATAGTTCATCCTCATCTATGCCTCCTTTTGCTTTGAAGTTACTGGGTATCACAGTATATATTGACACAGAGTAACTTATCAATTTCTTCATAGAATTTCCCTACCTCTTCAATATCTACAACTGATGTTAGCAATAAACTGCAACATTTTAAATTGATATCTTATTAATTTAAAAAATTTTAAACATCATTGTCACTCCTCAATGACACATTTCTTCATCTTTTCTACCCAGAATAGAACCCACTCTTATTACAAATAAGCAGCCAAACAAAACCAATGAACTCACTGGCCCCCTTTTGAAATATTTATCTCATATCTTTTGAAATATATATCTCATTCTGCATCTATAGTCCACCATCTGGCTGCCTATATCTCTAGGCTCCATATTAATCTTCTGAAGTCATGATTCATTACTGCATTTATCAACATCCTCAAGTATTTCAATGTTATTTTCCTTTATATATTGTGATTATGATGTACTTGGTCACCACCGATCTCCTGGTTCTGCTTACTTCCCTTTCTTTAAGTTCATGAAAGTCTTCCTGAATTCTTCATATTTGTAATTTCTTACTGACCAATAAAATTCCATTATATTCATTACACTACACAGTATGTTGAAACATTTGTCTAATTGACTGATGCATCCCTGGACAAGTCATTTAACCTCTTACAGGTTCAGTTTCCTTATTTATTAAATGGGGATAACAATAGCACCTACCTCATAGGGTTGTTGTGAAGCTCAGTTGAGATAGCATATATAAAGCATTTTATAAACTTTAAAGTGCTATATGAATGCTAGCTATTAATATTATTATCATCACAAGTTGTAGAACTGTTGTAGAATATGCCAATTTCCATTAGGGGAGAGAGTCTACTCACTTGGGAGCTTCATACATTGATGAGGTCACAGGTCTAGACTAACACTGTTACTTAACTTTTCCTTCTCCAGGGTAACCAGCCCCAGTGATTTCTACTTTAACTGATGAGATATACTTTCCAATTCTTTAAAGCATTTTTGCTTCTCATCTCAGGACCTTCTTCCCCCCCCCCCCCAAGCCAATGAAATGGACCTCAGACCTTCCTCATGGTCTGAGATAACCCCTCCTTCCAGCGCTTTATTTTTATAAGGCTTGATACCAGATTTATTTTTTAAAAAACATTTTTATTGGGGGCAGCTAGGTGGCGCAGTGGATAAAGCATCAGCCCTGGATTCAGCAGGACCTGAGTTCAAATCCAGATTCAGACACTTGACACTAGCTGTGTGACCTTGGGCAAGTCACTTGACCCTCCTTGCACCACGCCAAAGAAACAAAAAACAAACAAAAAACCCCCATTTTTATTTAAAGTTTTGAATTCCAAATTCCATCTCTCCCCTGCTCCTTTCTCTCCCCCCTCCCTGAGGTGATAAGCAATCAGATATAGGTTATAGGTGTGCAATTATGTAAATCATTTTCAGGACCTCCTTAAGAATCTAGAAATGCTTTCAAATACTGAAGCTAAAACTGGATACTAAGGAAGGATTGAATGAAGGACACAGGGAATCGAGTATTTGACTAACATGGTATATGATTAAAATTTAATACTTATCACGAGAGGAAATAACACCAGAGTGTTCCCTTTTTATTTCTTATGGGAAATAAAACAAGTCCAAATCTTTGAATTGGGCAAGCTATGTAGCACAATGGATAGAGTGCCTGGCTTGGAGTCAGGAAGACTCCTTTTCCTGAGTTCAAATCTGGCCTCAGGCACTTATTAGCTGTGTGACCCTGGGCAAGTCAGTTAACTTTGCCTCAGTTTCCTCATCAGTAAAATGAGCTTGGAGAAGGAAATGGCAAACCACTCCAGAATCTTTGCCAAGAAAATCCCAAATGGGATCATGAAGAGTTGTACATGACTGAAAAATGAGTGAACAACTACCAAAACTTTGGGAGTTACCCTTCAGGAACTTATCTCAGATTGCATCAAAATGAGTGACAATATAAGCAAACATCCTACTTCAGCGGAAGCTCAGTGTTTGACCTAACTCTGAGCAGAACAATAGACCTTTATGTCCCATAAAGGAGGTAGAATTAATGTATGCCTCTGGAAGTGAGAGAGGACCTGCATAAACTGTCAGCTGCCCCACATTTAGAATGAAAGAATTCATGTCTAAAGGAAATTAGAACCTGTCATTCTGATAAGGGCTCAATGAAAACAGCCTCAATGAACCTCCTCCCAACTCAAACTCATGTATCATTATTGTTCTGGAGCTAAATTAGTAAGCCACTCTGAGTTATAATTAATATAGCAAGGGATATTTAAGGTTCTTTCTAGTCATTGTGTGATCCATTGTGTGAAGCAATAGTGTGATCCATTCTGCTATCCAATGAATAAAAATGTTAAAAGGATCTTAGATTTAATCCATTTATTTTCTAACAGTCATAACAATGGAAACAACACTTTACTTTCTTCAGCTTCTCTCAGCCCCATCAAAATCCTTGAGGTCTTGTCATAAAAATAAACAAGAGAAACCAAGAGTAAAAGTTGAATTGGGCACACTATGTTTAGATTACTCTTTTTATTTTTGGTTGAGGCAATTGGGGTTAAGTGACTTGCCCAGGGTCACACAGCTAGTAAGTGTCAAGTGTCTGAATCAGATTTGAACTCAGATCCTTCTGAATCCAGGGCTGGTGCTCTATCCACTGCACCACCTAGCTACCCCATTTAGATTACTCTTAAAGAGCTTGGCAGTGAAAAGGAGTAACAGAGGAAAGTGGCTTGAGGGGATAGCTAGGTTAAGTGAAGATGGTTGATGTTTGTCAGAAATCTGGACATGTTTATTGATAACTGAGATGAGTGAGGCAAAAATTAGAGAGAGAGGGAGGAAGTGATAGAGAGAGAGAGAGAGAGAGAGAGAGAGAGAGAGAGAGAGAGAGAGAGAGAGAGGATAAAGTTGTAAGGGGGGTTGTACTGATTGAGGTAGGGAAGATATAGGAAACCTGCTGAATGGCCTCAATTTTCTTGGTAAAATAGAAGAGGAGATCATCTGCTGGGGGTAATGAAGTAAGAGGAAAATTGGGACCTTCAAAATAGAAGCTGCAGGAAATATGATCAAATATCTATGGAGAATTAAAAAAAAATTTTTTTTTAATTTTTTGCAGGGCAATGAGGATTAAGTGACTTGCCCAGGGTTACACAGCTAGTAAGTATCAAGTGTCTGAGGTCAGATTTGAACTCAGGTCATCCTGAATTCAGGGCCAGTGCTTTATCCCCTGTGCCACCTAGCTGCCCCTCAATGGAGAATTAAAAAAAAAAATTGTTGTGTTGTAGTGACGACTTGGAATCAGATAACAAGAATTTAAAGTGGACTCAGTTGACATGTTTTTGTGACTTCCTCTAAGGGTATTCAATAATGTAAGAGTAGGAATAAAGAAAGTAGATGGTGGGAATGGCTTCATATTAAGAATTAGCAGGGTATGACATTTAAATTAGTTTAATATACACACATTGGAATGCATGCTCAAATTTTTTTAGGGGTGTACAATCAAAAAATGTTTGGAGATTATGGTCGTGGACTAGCTAAACATAGGAATCTCAACAGAGGGCCATCCAGGATACCATCTGCCAAATATGACAGTACCTAATTTTCAATACAACTTGGGTGGTGTCCTTGTTGTATTTATATATTTTCTTTTTTTTTTTTTTTTGGTGAGGCAATTGGGGTTAAGTGACTTGCCCAGGGTCACACAGCCAGTAAGTGTTAAGTGTCTGAGGCTGGATTTGAACTCAGGTACTCCTGACTCCAGGGCCAGTGCTCTATCCACTGCGCCATCTAGCTGCCCCCTCTTTTTTTTTATTATGAACTTAAAAAACATTAAGTAAGTTGGACATATCCATATATGTGGAACAACAGAAAAATAAGATTTATAAGCAACTGTGGATCTCTAATATAGAGAGTTTTCTTTCTTCTTAAAATATGTAAATTCAGTCAACAAGAAAGATAGAGGGGATGCTAGGTAGCACAGTGGATAAAGCACTGGCCTTGGATTCAGAAGGACCTGAATTAAAATCTGGCCTCAGACACTTGACACTAGCTGTGTGACCCTGGGCAAGTCACTTAACCCCCATTGCCCACCAAAAAAACGAACAACAACAAAAAAACAAAAACAAAAAAAAAGGTAGAAAATATAGTAAATATCCAGGGGAGGGAATAGGATGGAGGGTATTACAGTTAGTAATAGTAACTGTGAAAGAAATGATGAGCAGGATGATGTCAGAAGGACTATAAAAATGCAAACTATCAACAGAGGAAGAACTGATGGTATTTGAATACAGATTGTAGTATAATTTTATTTGTTAGTTGCTCTTTCTAAAGTTATTCTATTTTCTTTCACAATTTGCCCAATGTGAAGATGCTTGGCATAACTGTACATGTATGACTTATATTGAATTGCTTGATTCCATAGGGAGGGTTGAGGAGGGAGGGAGGAAGAAAATGTAGAACACAAAGTTTTAAAATAAAATCAATGTAAAGAAACGATGAGCAGGCAGATTTCAGAGAAACCTGGAAGGACTTACATGAACTGATGCTGGGTGAGATGGGCAGAAACAGGAGAACATTGTACACATTATCAACAACATTGTTTGTTGATCAACAGTGATAGACTTGACTCTTCTCAGCAACACAATGGTCCAAGATAATTCCAAAGGACTCATGATGGAAAATGTTCTCCAAATATAGAAAAAAAGAACTGTGGAATCAAGATGCAGATTGAACCATACTATTTCTACGTTTTTTGTTTTCCTTTTTTGAGGTTTTTCCCTTTTGCTCTGATTCTTCTTTCACAGCATGACTAATGCAGAAATATGTTTAATGTAATTGTACATATATAACCTATATCAGATTACTTGCTGTCTTGGGGAGGGGGGAGGGAGAAAAATTTGAAACTAGAACTCTTATAAAAACAAATATTGAAAGCTAAAAAAAAAAAAAGTTAGGTGGGGCAGTGAATAGAGCACTGGGCTTGGAATCAAGAAGACTCATCTTCCTGAGTTCAAATCTGGTCTCAGACACTTACTAGCTGTGTGACCCTGGGCAAGTCACTTAACCCTGTTTGCCTCAGTTTCCTCATCTGTCAAATGAACTGGAGAAGGAAATGACAAACCACTCCAATACATATTGCTCTCTCCCTTCCCTATACACACTCTCTCTCTCTCTCTCTCTCTCTCTCTCTCTCTCTCTCACACACACACACACACACATCATATAACTTTCAAAGTTCTCCTGCTTGATTTTGGTTCTTTTCTGGCCTTCCTTCTATTCTCTTGTGCGTTTAAAAAAAAAAAGATGTTTCAATGATGCTTCTTTCCTTCCTTCCTTCCTTTGATGCCTTTAAGCATAATGTAATTTTCCTACTTATTTCTTTTTATTGTGTCTATTTTTATTTTTGCCTTATCTGAAATGATGATTGCTACTTCCGTTTTTATGAGTTCACCTGAAATATGATGAAATTTGTTCTAGCCTTTTATTTGTGTAAAACTTTATGCTTCAGATGTATTTCTTTCTTTCTTTTTTTTTTGCAAGGCAATGAGGGTCAATTTTCATAGAATTCTGAAAGCCTATTTTATGCTGGGCTAGATAGAAGAGCATATAGCTTTTTCTTTTCTGTTTGCTTTATCATTTTTAGGGCCTTTCTGGGGCATTTGTGGGGGATCTGGGCTTTTCTAGGTACTAATCCACACCTCCAGTTTTCCACAGTTCCCTTTGATGTCATTTTTCAAGACTACAAGAAATGCTTTGGAAGTTTTGGAATCTAGTTCACTCTTTATTTTTCATATTTCACTAAAAGGTGATCAAGAAATTATTAATTAGCTCAGACTGCGCCATATGCCTACTTTCACACTGCTTTTTTTTGTTTAGTTGTTTTCACTCATTTATGACTCTTTGTAACCCCTTTTGGGGTTTTCTTGCCATTTCCCTTCTCCAGCTCATTTTACAGATGAGGAAACTGAGACAAACAGGGTTAAGTGACTTGTCCAGGGTCAGACAGCTAGTTAAGTGTCTGAGGCCAGATTTGAATTTAGGGAGAGGAGTCTTCCTTACTCCAGGGCTGGCCCTCTATCCACTGAACCACCTTTTTTATAAGAATAACAAACTCATTAAGGGCATCCTTGAAGTCAGCTTGAGAATGTAATAGCCAGGCTTTCACAGTCCTAGAGCAGACCACTCTATAGTCACATAAATGACTGAAAGGTGAAGAAATATAAGATCCCACTATATTTGTTGCTTGTTGACTTAAAAAAAGCACTTGATTCAGCTCAGTAAACCTCCATATTATTTCAGCAAAATTTCTCTCATCTGTCAAAATTATATGAGATTTCTTGAAAGATGTAAGATCAGAGATAACTTTGTTCATTTCCCCTCTGATTACTTATATTGATACGGAAAAGGGGGAGATCTGTGCTCACAAAGAATGTCTTGCACAGTATCTAAGTAAAAGAGGGATCCTCTGAAGGTGATAAAGTTATTAAGATGCATGGATGATTTATTGTATCCACACCCTACAAAGTGCAGAGCCTCCTGAGAGCTATAATCACTCAGGGTTCAGTTCAACTCTCCACACCAGGAAAAAAAAAAAGGGTTTTGGGATTTTCAAAAAAAAGAGTTAAACTGAAACAATCTCCCTCCAGAATCTTGTTCTCAGCTACTAGATTTGCTTGGAGGCTCCAGGTTCCCTCTGATAGTTAGGGATCCTAGCAGTGTGGGTCCTCCAATGTCTCTAGGTCTAGGAGTCCTAGGCCCTGGTAACCCTCTAAGCCCAATAGATGAGAGGATTATGGTCTCCTTCAACCAGATAAGACACTGGACCAGTCCCTTAATCTATCTGGGTTTCAGTTTCCTTATTTGTAATATGAGAAGGTTAGACACAATATCCTCTAAGGTCCCTTCCAACCCCTGAGCATATGATCCTATCATACATCGATTCAGGGCAGATTCTATATGATTTAATGGAAAACTTCTTGAGAACAGTCTTATGCTTACTTCCTTTATAATTTCCAGTGCTCTACATAGAGTGGTTACTTAGGGAAAGCTGACAGTGACTCTTTTGTCCACCTCCTCTTTAATGTAGTGCTGGCACTAAAGAAGTCAGGAAGAACACAGAATCTTAAACTCAGATCTAACTGGTCTTCTTAGAAGAATGTCCTAATGAATACAAGATGAGCCCCCAAAACAGAATGTCCCAACCAGCTCTTCCACATTTCATAGACGTTTTGTCAACCACAACATTTTCCCTTCCCCAAAAGACCATTTAATGACAATCTTGAAGCTAGTTTGATAGTCAATGATGATAGGCATTTTGCAATAGTTTAAATGAAACTGCAGCTCTAACTCATCTCTATAGAACCCTCATAAATCAATGTCACCGAGGATCTTCTAATTCTTGAGATTTCCTGGTAGGACAGAGCTCTATCACTGAATTTGCAAAGCAAGTTTCAAAAGAGTCTCAGATGAAGTACAGTAACCCCTAGTAACACAGTGTTAGTAAATGAGGCATGGTGATTCTGATCTGAGATCCTGTATCTTTGGCAGTTATTTAGTAGGAAAGGGAGCACTCCCACTGTTACAGTTTGGGCAGGTGTGCAGTGTTAACACTGAGGGGGAAATATATGACTTATTTTTCTGGGAAGCACCTAGTTGCTCTAAAGCCAGAGATACTTATTGGTTTTCTGATAATTTATATGTTGAAACTTCAAGGATCTATGATTTCACTAATCTGGGTACTACTGTCTCCAGACACAGGTTTCATCCTTAATAAGATGGAATTCATGTGGCAGAAAAATTCATTGCTTTGTGTCCAACCTCCTGTGAGTTTCTCTGTATTTCACGAGGCTGATCCTTGGTTAATAACCACACAATGCATTTCCAGGCCTGTACCTGAGGGCTCTCGAGATTAGTAGGTCCTGCCAGAACTTGCATCTTGTTGGCATAAGCTTCAACAGGTCACCTCGAGCTATATGAGTCATCAGGGAGGCCTTGTGTGGCATGTTCTGAGAACTTTTCTAAAATAAATTTACTTTGGGAATTATCACTAAACTGTTCTCTTTGCTCTGATTCTAAAATATCTGGGTAGTACTCTTATAATTTCTTTAAATATGGTGTGTAGGGGACAGCTAAGTGGTGCAGTGGATAGAGCACCGGCCCTGGATTCAGGACTACCTGAGTTCAAATCCGGCCTCAGACACTTAACACTTACTAGCTGTGTGACCCTGGGCAAGTCACTTAACACCAAATGCCTCACTAAAATATATATGGTGTGTAGGTTGTTTTGTTGTTGTTGTTCATTACTTTCAGGTGGTCCAATGATTTTTTTTTTTTTGGTTCGGGGGCAATGAGGGTTAAGTGACTTTCCCAGGGTCACACAGCTAGTAAGTGTTAAGTGTCTGAGGCTAGACTTGAACTCGGTCCTCTTGAATCCAGGGCCTGTGCCACCTAGCTGCCCCTGGTCCAATGATTCTTAAATCATCTCTCCTCAATCTGCTTTCCTGGTCAGTCATCTTTTTCCTATGAGATATTTCACATTTTCTTCTATTTTTTTCAGTGTTTTGAATTTGTTTTATTATTTCTTGATCTCATGTAGTCATTAGCTTCCATTTGGCCAATTCTGTTTTTCAAGGAATTATTTTCTTTAGTAAGGTTTTGTACCTCTTTTACCAAGCTGTTAATCCTTTTTTTCATTCCATCTTGCACAGCTCATAATTTTCTTCCACTTTTTTCTTTTATGGATCTTACTTGTTTTTTAAAACTAGTTTTTGCTCTTTTAAAAATCTCTTCTTGGGGCAGCTAGGTGGTGCAGTGGATAGAGCACCCGGCCCTGGAGTCAGGAGTACCTGAGTTCAAATCCAGCCTCAGACACTTAACACTTACTAGCTGTGTGACCCTGGGCAAGTCACTTAACCCCAATTGCCTCACTAAAAATAAATAAATAAATGAAAATAAATATCTTCTTTAGTGCTTCTAAGACTTCTTATTGGGTTTATGTCTAATCTGCTTTTTTGTGTGTGTCTTTGCTCATAGATGTTTTCATGTCATTGCCATCTTCTGTGTTTGTGTTTTGAGCTTCCCTTTTATGACCAGGTTCTTTTTTGTTTGTTTGTTTGTTTGCTCACTCTTACAGCCTACTTCTTGACTTTGGACTTTTTTGTTAGTGTTGTGCTCTGCTCACTTCTAGTGGGAATGTCTGACCTGAGCTTCTGTCCTCATGTCCTTCTGCTTCTTTCACAGCTCCAGCTAGGAGTGAGTGAGTTTTCAATGCTTCCAAAGTAGTGTGATCAGAAGTGAGGTCCATTCACTGCCACCCTGCATGCTCCTGACCCAGGTTTCAGTCTATTGTCTAATGAATGGTTGAGTTTCAATAGATTGCTGCAGGACTCAGTCACTGTTAGCCTGCTGGGAGGTCTTGCAAGTTGAGAGAGACCAAACTGCTGGTTCTCCTCTGGTCTGGGACATTCCTGCCCTGGTAATTCCACTTCTGGCTTATGTGCTGGGCTAATGACTAGAACTGTGTCACAGTTCTGTTCCTGGACTCAGAACCATACAGCTACATTTGTGGAACTTGTTCCTTGTTCAGTGTTTATGGCAATGCTTGCTTAAGGCTGCTCCTCTCTACTCTGGATCTGTGACCTGTAACTGGGTAGTGGGCCAGATGGCAGCTGTTCCCACACATAGTGCTAGCTGAAGGATCTTCTTTGTACCCTGGTGCTTCCTGCCCTAGTGCTCTGTCTTGGTTCCCTTTCTGCCCTTTGGTGTTCTAATGCTCCCCAATCACCACTGCCACTGGGTGCTCCTGTCCAGTCCTCACCCCAGTGTTTTATGACCTCTCTGTTTGTTTTCCTAAGCTGCCCTGGTCTGAAAAATTACTCACTTCAACTTTTTCTTGGTTTTCTTGACTAGAATTCAATCTGGTGCTTTTTCTAAGTTGTTGTGGAGGAGAAATGATGAGTAAACTCTGCAAAAATACTTTCCCTCACTCTGTCACTCTTCCCCCCACTAAACTGTTCTCAGTTTAGACCCCTATATTTGATCATCAGGCAGGATCAGGGACTTGCTGTATCCTCTGTTTCCCCTGCCCCTCCATCTTCTGCCCAGGGAATGATAAACACGCCTACACTACAACTGTTATTGGAATAGGTGGCAATCTACTGTTCTATGGCTCCATTTAGAAGCCCTGTGATTCAGAGACATAAGCTGACTAGGATGAGACTCCTTTCTCTTGCTTCCATGTCCTTTTCCCTCATACCTATCCACATCTGCCCTAACCCTCCTGCATGTGCATCCCACTCCATTCTCCCTTGCTGTTGTGCCTAATGGAGTACCTATTTTCTTGCTACAAACTGTCCTTCCTATTATACTCCTTCCTCTCATGTTCCTCCATCTTCTTGAAACCAGAAACCACACTCCCCTAAAAGACACTGTATCCCTCATTATGCTCTCCAGGATTGGATGTACTTTTCACTCATGCCACTTTCCTCCCATTTATCCTTGGTCCCCATGCCCACTATCCTGTGCCTAGAGTAGGAACAGGTATATGTTTTTCTCACTCCTTGCACTTTCAGATTCTTTCCCCACTAACATCATTTAGTAGCCTCTCTACCTTGGAGGTTCCTGCCACCTGTATATATCTCTCCCTGGATCCTGGTGACTGATCTTTACAAACTCTTAGGTCTTTCTCTCTCTTTTCTCAAGCAGTTTAATACCTGTATCATAGTCTTCCTTTCTAGCCCAACCTTTATATGTGAGGACTTACTTACATGCTGATATCTACCCAAATGCCCTTGCTTTCCAGTTCATTAATCTATTCCACTTTAGCCACACTCCAGGATTGTCATAACCTTGATCATAATCATCTCCCATAATCCATAACCCTGAAATTCCTCAATCTGACCATAGACTCCTATCCTTCCATCTTTTCTTGTGTCTTACCTATCTCAAAGCTAATTTTCATCCTTACTACATTCTCCAGTCATTCTACCCCTTCTTGCTCTACTGGGCCATCACATCTGGTTTGACTTCATGTTCCTCCCTTTAAAATGTTGGCTCTACTGATCCAACCATTCTGGAGAGCAATTTGGAATTATGCCCAAAGGGCGATAAAGCTGTGCATACCCTTTGACCCAGCAATCCCACTTTTAGGTCTTTTGCCCAAAGAAATCATGGAAGGGGGAAAGGGACCCACATGTACAAAAATATTTATAGCTGCTCTTTATGTGGTAGCAAGGAATTGGAAGTTGAGGGGGTGCCCATCAATTGGGGAATGGCTGGACAAGTTGTGGTATATGAATACAATGGAATACTATTGTGCTGTAAGAAATGATGAGCAGGAAGAGTTCAGAGAAACCTGGAGGGTCTTACGTGAGCTGATGATGAGTGAGATGAGCAGAACCAGAAAAAAAAAAATAAAATGTTGGCTCTAGTTAAGTTCAACTTTACCCTATGTTCTACTTTTGATTCAACCCAAATTGGAACTTTCTTTTTAAAAAAAAATAATATTTTATGTTTTCCCCAGTTATATGTAAAGACAATTTTTATCGTTAATTTTTGACAAAATAATCTGAGTTCCGAATTAAATTAGAACTTTCTAAATGAACACTATAGTCCACTAAGTGGACTTGCCATGTAGTTATTTTGAGTTTTCTCCTTTAATTTCTATATACCTAGTGGAAATATTTTATTGATTTAGCTAGATCTCTAGAATTCTACATGTTTGTAACAAGTCAATATACTTTGGCATTTTAATATACTTAATACTTGTAAATTAATGGCAATAGAGATGATAATTCTTGTAAAAAACCAATGTCTATCTCAATCTTTAGGGCAATTGGACTTTCTATTTAACTGTCTATAGGTAGCTAGATATCATAGTGGATAGAGTGTTGGACTTGGAGTCAGGAAGACCTGAGTTTAAATTTATACACTTACTAGCTCTGTGACCCTGACCTAAAGTTAGGAAGATATGAGTTTAAATCTAGCTTCAGATACTTACTATGTGATCCAGGGCAAATCACTTAATCTTTGTTTGCTTCAGTTTCCTCAGCTGTAAAATGGGGAAAATCATAGTATCTAACTGATAGAGTTGTTGTGAGAATCAAATGAGCTAATACTTGTAAAGAACTTAGCACAACCCAGGACACTGTGGGTTATTCCCTTCTCCCTCACCCCTTTCCTATATGTCCTCAACCTATATTCTTTTTTTCTAGTAATAATAGTTTATTCCTTCAGCTAGAATTACAACATTGTCCCTAGAGGAAGCAAACAAAAACATAACAGAGAGATGTAAACGGACTAATTATAATCTAGTTGTATACAACCATATACACACATAAATATAAATGTATATTTATGTACATACATGCATTATGCATGCACAAATATTGTCCTCAGATTGGTAGGTACTGGTGGAAATATTCAATGAAAACATTTAGGCTATTTAGAGCAATCCAACACAAATTAGAGTTTAAAAAAAATTTTTAAGGGGGTTAGCTAGGTGGCACAGTGTACCAGCCCTGGATTCAGGAGGACCTGAGTTCAAATCCAGCCTCAGACACTTGACACTAGCTGTGTGACCCTGGACAAGTCACTTAACCCTCATTGCCCCGCCCCCAAAATTTTAAGGTAGATTTGTTGCTAGATAGTTAAATATGTGTTATATGAACTTTGCTTTCCATGTTACTAGTGGTAATTCTTGACTCCTGCAGTTACAGTTTCAAAATTCTAGCCATTTTGTTTCAAGCCTACGCACATTGGATTTCCTGAGGTAGACTTCTTGGAATGCTCTTGTATCTGTATTTTTCACTTAGATTTCTAGGGTCCCAGTGGTAATGTTTGAGTCATTCAGTTAGATTAAGGCATTCTAACCATTTAGAGCAATGTAACACAATTTAGAGTTTTCAGGGTGGACTTATTGCTATGTAGTGTTTTTGAGGTTTTTTTAGATTTGTATTAAAAAAAGTCTTACAACATATAGTGAAATGAACAATCTATGTATGTCTCTATTTCTGCTTGTCTTCTGTGTTTTTCTGTTTCTCTATCACACCTCCCCCTAATATTTAGAATTCTCTTCCTCTTTACTTCTGCCTTCTTTTTTTTTAAAATCCATTACCATATCAAATATATTATTTCAATATGACTAATACATCTGTTGATGGTCCAGTGTATCATTGAAGAATCTGGAGAACATACTTCTGCCTTCTTAACCTTTATTTGCCTTTACGGACTAACATAGGTGCTATGTCCTTCTTGAAGCTTTCCCTGATCACCCCAGTTAGTACTCTTTATTCTCAAATGATCTTGCATTATTCTTATTGGTGCACATGCCACATTCCTTCAAGTAGAATATAAGCACCTTGAGGGCAACTACTATTTTGCTTTTGTATTCCTGGTATTCAGTACCAGGTGCTTAATAGATGTTTTTTGAATTTCAATGGAATTGAATTAATGTTTGTTCGGTTGCCAGGAAATTGCAGAATGTGGAATAACTTCAATTAAAATTTTATATAATTAACTGTTCCATACATGAGATTTATTCCCTTCTCTTGAGTAATTGGTGACTATGCTTACTAATGTACATTTTTCATGTCAAGCAGACAATGACTTCTAAGACAAGAAAGGGTGAGGCTGAAAGGGAATGAGAGAAAGCCAAGTTGATGCATGAAGAGGCAACACAGTGTAGGAAAATATCAAAATATCTTGTGCAATTAATCACCAAAAGTGCGTCAGCAAGTAGTAGTTTATTTGTAATAGGCACTACTACTGAAATAAGAATTTCAGAATGGAAGGCTGTATTACTGGGAAGCAGGATAGCCTAGTAGAATGGACACTGGACCTGGGGGGAGAAGACCAGGGTTCAAATTATTGTTGCACCATTTATCAGCCCTGTGACTGTGGGCAAGTAATTCACTTAGGTGAGCTTCAGTTTCTTCATCTGTAAAATGAGAGATAGTGAGATATTTGCCCTACTTATCTCACAAGGCTGTTAGGAAAGCCATTTGTAAACTCTAAAGAACAGTTTTATTACTATTACTATTAATCTTGACCTGCAGTTCATAGATCAGGAGCTGAAAGGTCTTTTAGAAATGATCTAGTGAAAAAATACTTATTTTAAAGATAAGGAAGTTTCCACTTTTTTTTTTTTAAATCCTGAGAAGCAGGGCTTAAAGTTAACAAAAAGCAGTCATTACATAATCAAATGGGATGCTAGAGACTCAGAGAATATTGCCTTGTTCTGTGTTCAGTTAGGGCTCTTTTTAAAGCCACATTCTATTCAATCGTTTGAAGTGAAGGATTTCACCTTCCTTTCTTCCTTCCTTCCTTCCTTCCTTCCTTCCTTCCTTCCTTCCTTCCTTCCTTCCTTCCTTCCTTCCTTCCTTCCTTCCTTCCTTCCTTCCTTCCTTCCTTCTTTCTTTCTTTCTTTCTTTCTTTCTTTCTTTCTTTCTTTCTTTCTTTCTTTCTTTCTTTCTTTCTTTCTGGGCAGGGCAATGAGGGTTAAGTGACTTGCCCAGGGTCACACAGCTAATAAGTGTCAAATGTCTGAGGTCGAATTTGAACTCAGGTCCTCCTGAATCCAGGGCTGGTGTTTTATCCACTGCACCACCTAGCTGCCCTCAGGATTTGACTTTTAAGGAAAAAAAACCACTATGAATGTTATCATACAGATGGAATGAGATCATCTTGGTTTACTTAGGCTTCCCAGAAACAGATTCTTATAGGAATGAAGAAAGGCAAGAAAAGGAGGAAGGAAGGAAACAAACTTTATTAAGCACCTAGTAATGTGTCAAATGCTGTGCTAAGTGCTTTACAAATATTATCTCATTGAGCAGAAACAGGAGAACATCATACACATTATCAACAACATTGTGTGTTGATAACTGTGAAAGACTTGATTCTTCTCATCAATACAATGGTCCAAGATAGTTCCAAAGGACTCATGATGGAAAATGCTCTCCAAATCCAGAAAAAAAAAAAAGAACTGTTGAATCTTGATGCAGATCGAACCATACTATTTCTAATGTTTTTGTTGTTGTTTTTCTTTTTTGAGGTTTTTCCTTTTTGATCTGATTCTTCTCTCATTACATGACTAATACAGAAATATGTTTAATGTGATTATACATATATAACCTATATCAGATTACTTGCTGTCTTGGGGAGGGGGGAGGGAGGGGATGGATGGAAAAAAATTTGAAACTAGAAATCTTATAAAAACAAATGTTGAAAATTATCTCTAAATGTAACTGGGAAATAATAAAAATATTTATATGGGGGAAAAAGAAAAAACAAAACAAAACCAAACCCAAATATTATCTCATTTGATCTTTGCAACAATTCTGGGAGGCAGGTGGTATTATCATCTCCATTTTCCAGTTGAAGAAATTGAGTCAGGCAGAGGTTAAATGACTTGCCCTGGATCACATAATAAGTATCAGGAGCTAGATTTAAACTCATATCTCCTGAACTACAGGCCCAGAGTTCTACCTGTTATATCATCTAATTGGCTTATATACTATGCTTAGTGTATAGTGAGAATTCCATTGATAACAGGTTTATTTCATGCCAGGAAGATTCAAGGCATGAACATGTAAATGAACAGAAGAATGTGAAAAACATTCTCTCCATCCTTTGTGCTGAATTCCAGATGAGGAAACTCATCATGTGTGAAGTAGAAAGAAACTTTAAGTAAACCATGTTAAAAAAAAAAAAAAGAAGAAGAAATTGAGGGATTTATAGGCAAGGTATCTGTAAAATGGTGATAAAAATAGTACCCACCATCTAGGGTTATTGTAAGGATAAGTTCAATAATATTTATAAAGTGCTTTGTAAATCTTATGAGTATTTATTTTATTTTATTTTATTTTTTTCAGGGCAACAAGGGTTAAGTGACTTGCCCAAGGTCACACAGCTAGTAAGTGTCAAGTGTGTGAGGCTGGATTTGAACTCAGGTCCTCCTGAATCCAGGGCCAATGCTCTATCCACTGTGCTACCTAGCTGCCGTCCTCCCCCCCCTTTGCTAATCTTAAAGCACTGTATAAATGGTAGCTATCATTGTTAGTTTCCATTTTCCCTGCAAGATAGAGTACAACAAAGGAGACTGAAAAAGTAAGTCAGAGCCAGATTGTAAAGAGCCTTAAGTGTTACAATAAATAATTTGCATTTCATCCCATTGGGATTAGGAACCATTGCACATATTGTAGTAAGAAAGTAATGTAATTGGACCTGTGCACTAGGAAAATTGTTTTGGCAGTAGTGTGAAAGTTGGATTGAAGAGAAGAGGGACTAGACATGAAAATATGTTAGGAAGCTATTACACTATTCCAGGTGAAAGTTAATGAGTCCAAGTTAGGAGTGAAAGCGAGGGAAGAGATGCAAGAGCTACTGTGGAAGCAGAATCAACACGACTTTGGCATTTGATTGGTTATGGACAGTAAGGGAGAGGACAGAGTAAAAGGTGATGCTACTGTTTTTGAGCCTGAATGACTAAAAGGATTGTTATTTATCCTTCATTCTCTAAGAGGACTAATGACCTCAGGAAGGTGATGTCTTGACTTGCAAGTGAACTGGATTTAAGTGAGGAAGGGCTGTATAGTCAGCAGTCTCACTTCCTCCAGAGTCATCCGAGTCCAGTAGCAAGATGACTAGAGATTGCCCTGATGCAGTGGGTGACCTTGGCCTTTTTAAGCTAAGGTCTTTGCCAGCTCTCAATTTATCAAGGGCAAAGCCCATTCAGTAACTAAAAGGCTAGGTAAGAGTGGAGGCAAAAGATGGCTTCATTTGCCTTCATAAAAGAATCAATCCCTCAGAGTTTCTGGCCAGAACAGAAACAATTGCTATTCACACTCTGAGCCACCAAAACCCCACTAAGAGGATAATAGAGCTGTCAACAATGATGGAGCAATTACAAGATGAGGCCAATTGAGTGGGGAAGATGATAAGTTTAATTTTTTAAATGTTGAATTGGAGATGCTGGCAGGACATCCATATAGCAGTTGGAAATTTGGAACTGCACTTCACAGGGAGAGGTTGGGATGGGGCTATAAATTTAGATGTCATCTGTACAGATGCAATCATAGAAGCCATGGGTGGATGAGATCTCTAAGGGAGAGAATTTATAAAGAGAGAAGAGAACATGGAAAAAGACAGGAGGGGGCAAAGATATAGATGGAAGACTTAGATGCAGCAAGGAGAAGAGTCCTCTCCCCCTCTTAGATCAGAGTAAATAAAGGAGGCTATGATGAATGAAGACAGAATGCCATTGGAAGGAGAGGAGAAAGCTCAGGATGACACAGACTAAAAGTGGGTGATTATGGTGAAAACAGTGAAATGCCAATGCAGAGAGGGAGATCCATTCTGGACATAGGTTCATACTTGTAACATCAAAGTACAGTCACCTCATGATTATCCTTAAGTGGCTGTGGATTATCTCTCACTTCAACTGCTACACTCCCTAGTGATATTAGAAAGGGCCACCAAAAATGGAGCCATGATAAGAATATATGAGTTTGTATCTTAATATGTATGTGTCTTATACATCTGAGTAAAATTATATGTATGTATTACCACAACGAATAACTGGCTTTTCCCCCCTACAAAATTGCCAGCATCATTCTCTCTGTCACTGTCTCTGTCCCTCTCTCTGATCTCTCTATGTCTCTTTTATACACACACACACACACACACACACACACACACACACACACACACACACACACAGGACTGAAATGATATAGATCTAGGATAAACATAAGTTAAACTACTTGCATTCCTAAATCAAACAAAATGATTGGATATTATGTATTACTTTGGGTTATCTGTTATTGTCTTCTTTCCATTATTATGAGTAATTTAAAATCAATAATAGTTGTAACAGTTGGTTACATCTGGAGTTCTTATATTGAATTTCAGAAAAATACCAGAGACACACTGCTAGAATCCCTACATTGGATATTTCACTGTCAGCATGCTGCTGTCCCAGAAAAACTTCAAGAAAATAGAATAATATGAATAATATTTTTAGTATAAACAATAGGCAAACTTTTGACACTGGCTGGAAACTAAACTGTTCTCTTGGTTTACCCAGCAGCTGAACAGCTGTCTATCTTTGCTTGCTTGCAAATGAATAGAAAAAGTCTGTTTCCATGACTGACAGATCCATGATGGAATAGTTTCCTCTCTTTGTCCTGGACTTAGTGATTGAACCTTATGATCCTCTGCAGCAAACTTTTTGCCCCGATAACATTTCCAGATGGATTTGGAAGAAAGGAAGTGATTTTGCTTAAGTGATAATGAGCAGCATTCCTGCTGATTATTTTTTTCCCTAGTTGTTTTTGTCATTGGGTTGTCCGTTGCTACTAGTTACAGAATCACAACACAAGGTCTAAGAATTTCAGGGTCAAAGGGTGCATTCATGTTTTTCTTAACATCTTCTTTTATATCATTTTCTTAATGTCTCAATATTATCTATAGGTCTTTGTTATGAGTCACAGCTAGGTGGTGCTGGGCCTGGAATCAGGAAGACCTGAGTCTGAAACTGGCCTTAGACACTTAATACCTGTGTGGCCCCGAGTTGAGTCATTTAACTTCTTTTTGCCTCAATTGTAAAATGAGAATAATAATTCTAAGATTGTTGTAAGGTTCGAATGATATAGAGCACTTAGCACAGAGCCTGGCACATAGTAGACTCTATATAAATGATGATGAAGAAAAAGCACAGTCATTTCTACCTTCCTAATATGTCTTATATACACCCCCTTCCATCCTCTGACACTGCTGCCACCCTAGTGCAGAAACTTATCACCTCATGCTTGGCTTATTTGCAATAGCCTGCTGCTGGTTCAACCTGTCTCAAATCTCTCCCCACTCCAGTCTATCCTCCACTCAGCTGTCAGCAATCTTCCTAAAACATAGGTAGGACTATATCAACCTGCTATTCAATGAAGTCCAATGTTTTTCCACCACCTCTAGGGTCCTCTGTATTGAAAGCCCTTCATTCACAACCTAACACGGTCCAGGCTTCTGATAAAGGCTAAAATTCTAGCTAAACTGTCTAAAATATCTAATGAGTGGTTGCCAATAAATTATAAGCTTTAGCAAGAGTTAGACTTTTAAGCATTTATTAAGGAGAATAAGAATTTGGTAAAGAGAGAGAGAAAGGTCTACATTCATCTATCTATTAAAGGGAGAGCGCATTTCTAGCTCCCTTCTCCACCGGAGTCCTCAGGAAAAAGCAAGAATCAGAGTGCCAGGCTCCCCCTTCTTCCTCCCACCAGCAAATGTCACTTGCTGACGCCAAAGAAAAGACGCATGGCCTTACCCTCAGAGATGTTCACCTCATTTCTACAGTAAGTCTCCAGCAGGTGGCATCATTCCAATCATTATACTTCTTACACTTTACTTCCTCTGCTTACTTATGAGCCAGAGACCTTGGCCTTCTTAATGTTCCCTGCACATGACATTCCCTTTACTGACTTTGAGCATTTTCATTCACTCTCCCCCGTTCTGGAACCTCTCTCTTCATCTCTGCCTCCTCACTTTCTTGGCTTCCTTCAAGTCTCAGCTACAATTCCACCTTTTACAAGAAGTCTTTCCTAGGCTTTCTTAGTCTTAGTGCCTTTCCCCTGACACTGTTCTCCTCCCTCCAATTATCCTGTCTGTATCTCATTTGTATATTTGTACATGATGTTTCAAACACTGTCTCCCCCCTTTGACTATGAGTTCTTTGAGAGCTGGGTGGCCCTGTGGATAGAGTGCTTGGCCTCCAGTAAGGAAAACTCATCTCCTTGAGTTTGAATCTAGCCTCAGACACTGGCCGTGTGACCCTGGGTAAGCCACTTAACCTTGTTTGCTTAAGCTTCCTTATCTGTAAAATGTGCTGGAGAAGGAAATGGCAAATTACTCCAGCATCTTTGCCAAAAAAACACCCAAATGGGGTCACAAAGAGCCAGACATGACTGAAATAAATGAACAACTTTTGAGAGCAAGAACTGTTTGCTGCCTTGCCTTCCCTCCCCTCCCCTTTCCCTCCCCTCCCCTCCCCTCCCCTCCCCTTCCCTTCCCTTCCCTTTCCATTATCTTCCTTCCTTCCTTCCTTCCTTTTTTAGCAATTGGGATTAAATGACTTGCCCAGGGTCACACAGCTAGTAAGTGTGTGAGGCTAGATTCGAATTCAGGTCTTCCTGACTCCAGGCCTGGCCCTCTATCCACTGCAAGACCTAACTGTCCTTTTATTCTGCCTTTCTTTGTATCCCTAGTGCTTAGTACAGCACCTGACACATAGTAGACATTTAACAAATGGCAGTTGGTTGACAGGCTGAAAATAGGATAACAGAAAAAAAAATAGTCATTCTCATTGCTAAGCAGCAAAGTTTTAATGAGACACAGAGCAAATGTTGGTTTTTGATCAAGTTGTTGATTTCCTAAATTGGATAGGTTTGTCTCTGTTTTCCCCTGTAGTTGAACTGAATCTGAATTAGAAATACAATAGCATCTTTTCACAATTAGACATTAGTTAATGGATCCAAATCCTGAAGGCAAAATTTCTGGTTCTCAGATATATGGGTTGTGGTTTATGATTTATGACATCCTTGAAGGGCTCATAGGACCAAAGATTTAGAGCTGGAAGGGACCTCAGAGTCCATCAAATCCAACCCCTTCACTTTAACGATGAGGGGGAGACTGAGGCAGAGAGGGGTTAAGGGACTTGCCTACCCAGCATCACACAGAGAGCAAGTGTCTCAGGTGGGATTTGTACCCAGGTCTTCGGGCCACTAAGTCCAGTGCCCTCTCCACTACACTGTATAACACACTGGGGAAGTCTTAAGACAAAGAGAAGAGCAAAGATGTTTGCAGTGATAATGAGCAATGGTAAAAACTATTCTTAGAAAGTAAGGTGCTTGGATAAGAACCTTAGTGTCACTGTTCTTAGGACCGATCTCTGAATAATTACCACTGAGTCAACAGGCAGAAGCTATGAGGAGTCAAGGGAAATAAAAAGATCATTAGAAAATGAGGAAGATATGTAGATTTTAAAAATTAAGAATTTAGGGGGCAGCTAGGTGGCGCAGTGAATAGAGCACCAGTCCTGGATTCAGGAGTACCTGAGTTCAAATTCAGCCTCAGACACTTGACACTTACTAGCTGTGTGACCCTGGGCAAGTCACTTAACCCTCATTGCCCCGCAAAAAACCAAAAACCAAAAACCAAAACAAAACAAAAATTAAGAATTTATAGCCTCTGGTTCAACTCTTTTAATCCTATTAATGAGGTGTCTGTAGTTGTTAGAAGAAAAATGATTATTTGAGGCAAACTTCGGTTCTCTGGTATCACTTCTTATCTTCATCATTTCTGTTGCTTATCACATACTGATTCTCAGTTAATCCATTGTAGTTAAGTTATGTAGTTCCCTGTCTCACTTCCTCTACTAGATTGTAAATACTTGGGTTACTAGGTCAGTTTCCTCATTTGCAAAATGAGGATAATGCTGCCTGTAGCACTTATTTCACAAGGTTGTTTTAAGGATTGGAAAGCACAAAGTGCTATAACAGGGTCCCCGAAGTCTTAGTGCTGTTTTAAACTATTATGGTCAAATATAAAGCTACTGAAGCTATAAAAACTTAATGCTTCACAAAAAGAAGGGAAGGGAAGGATCCAAGGGTCCACATTTTGCTTTTTGTCTTAAATGGGTGCAGGGGAGGAAGGAATGAGGGATGATATTGAGGAGACTGATGTTTGGGACTAGGGAAAAGAGGGAACTCCCAATGGACAGCTTCTAGATGAAGTACAAAAGTGGATCCTTTACTGAGGACAAGGAGAAGTTGGTAGTGAAAATGGCTTGAAGAGTCAGTCAGTCAGCAAATGTTTATCGAGAGCTTACTGTATGCCAGGCACTGGGCTAAGCCCTCCAAGGAAGGCAAAAATATGGTCCTTATCTTCAAGGAGCTCACATTCTAATGGGTCAGAAAAGATACACATAATAGATATTATATACAAAACTCTAACTCTCTCTTTGTCTTTCTCTCTCTATGGCTCTCTCTCTCCACACACTGTAAGCAAATGGAGAACGATCTCAGAGGGAAGGCACTAGCAGTGGCAGAGGTGGAGGGTGGAGGTTGAGATGGGGATGACCAGGAAGAGCCTTCTTCAAAAGGTAGGATTTAAATGGAATGTTGAAGGTTGACAGGTAAGCTAGGGAGGCAGAGGTGAGGAGCAAAAGTGTTCTTGGCATGGGGGATAGCCCAAGAGAAGGCATAGAGTTTGGACTTGGAGTTGTGTTACAGGAACGAAGGAAGGACAGTGTTGTGATTAGCAGTGTGTGTGTTGTAGTAAAGTGTATGAAGAAGGGAGGAGGTTGTGAAGCCTTTAAAAAGACAAAGTGTTTGACCCTTGAGGTAATAGGGAATGGCTACAACTTATTGAGTTGGAAGGTGACATAGTCAGACCTATATTCCCCCCTCCCATTATTATAGCTATTTTATCTATTCACTTATTTATTAATCTATTCATTCATCCATTCATCCATGTATTTATCTATCTATTGATCTATTTATTTGCCTGTTTATTTATTTATTTATTCATTTATGTATTTATTTGTTCATTCATTCATTTGTTTATTTATTTCTTGGGGGTGGGGTGGGGTGGGATAATTTATTTCTTTTACCAATGCAAATGGTTTTGTTTTCTGGATTTTTTTTCATTTAAAAATTATTTTTAATTTATGGAATAAAACACACATTTCCATAACATAGTACAATTTTTAAAAATGGTGATTGTACATGAAACTGCAAATCTACTATGCACCAATCACTACCTCAAAGAGACCCAAGGAAGAAAACTTATAGGAATGTCATAAACAATGTAAAAATTCCCAGGTTAAAGAATTATTATATATTATTACAAGCAACAAGAAAAAAAATTAAAACATTATGGGAAAACAATCAGATGAGGAAAATGAGGCTAACAGAAGTTTAGTGACTTCCCCAGAGTCACACAGCTAGTACTAGCCTTTGAGGCTGGATTTAACCTCAGTTCTTCCTGAATCTGAGCTCAGCATTCTAAAAGAGACAGCATATAGTCTCAAGGAGATGAGACACACATACATACACACACACATAGAGACAGAGAGACAGAGACAGAAACAGAGACAGAGATCATGGGTTCTCAGAGAACTGAGAGAAGCCCAGAAGATGCCCCAGAAGCCCTAGAAGTCCCAGAAACCCCAGAAAGCCTTTCATGGTGTCTTCCAAGGTTGTTGTTTTTTTAATCCTCTTTTGATAGAAGCAGGTCTATATTGATCAAAGCTAATTGGGTCATTATACATCAAATTAATTGGTTATCATCATTCAACTCCATTGCTTGACATGACTTGAAGGTGGTCTCCATTAAAATGAACTCTGTTTTCCCAGCAGTTTTTGTCAAATACTGAGTTCCTATCCCAGAAGCTGAGTATTTGACAAAAACTGCTGGGAAAACTGGAAGATAGTATGGCAGAAATTAGGCATAGACCAACATCTTACACCTTATACTAAAATAAGGTCAAAATGGATACATGATTTAGACATAAGAGGTGATACCATAGGTAAATTAGGAGAGAAAGGAATAGTGTACCTATCAGATCTTTGGAAAGGAAAACAGTTTTTGACCAAACAAGAGATAGAGTATATTATAAAATGCAAAATGGATGATTTTGATTATATTAAATTAAAAAATTTTTGTACAAACAGAAGCAATGCATCCAAAATTGGAAGGGAGGCAGAAAGCTGGGAAACAATTTTTGAGGCCAGTGCTTCTGATAAAGGCCTCATCTCTAAAATATATAGGGAATTAAATCAAATTTATAAGAATCCAAGTCATTCCCCAATTGAGAAATGGTCAAAGGATATGAACAGGCAGTTTTCTGATGAAGAAACCAAAGCTATCTATTCCCATATGAAAAAATGCTCTAAATCTCTAATGATTAGAGAGATGCAAATTAAAACAACTCTGAGGTACCACCTGGCACCTATCAGATTGGCTAAAATGACAAAAAAGGAAGATAATAAATGTTGGAGAGGCTGTGGGAAAATTGGAACACTAATGCATTGTTGGTGGAGCTGTGAGCTGATCCAACCATTCTGGAGAGCAATTTGGAATTATGCCCAAAGGGCGATAAAGCTGTGCATACCCTTTGACCCAGCAATTCCACTTTTAGGTCTTTTGCCCAAAGAAATCATGGAAGGGGGAAGGGACCCACATGTACAAAAATATTTATAGCTGCTCTTTACGGGGTAGCAAGGAATTGGAAGTTGAGGGGGTGCCCATCAATTGGGGAATGGCCGCACAAGTTGTGGTATATGAATACAATGGAATACTATTGTGCTGTAAGAAATGATGAGCAGGAAGAGTTCAGAGAAACCTGGAGGGTCTTATGTGAGCTGATGATGAGTGAGATGAGCAGAACCAGAAGAACATTGTACACAGTATCATCAACATTGAGTGTTGACCTACTGTGATGGACTATATTCTTCTCACCAATGCAATGGTACAGAAGAGTTCCAGGGAACTCATGATAGAAGAGGATCTCCAAATCCAAGAAAAAAAAAGAAAGAAAGAACTGTGGAGTATAGATGCTGATTGAACCATATTATTTCTTTTGTTTTGGGTGCTATTGTTTTTTTTTCTATTTTGAGGTTTTGCATCACTGCTCTGATTCTTTCTCTTGTAACAGGATTAATGCAGAAATAGGATTAATGTTATTATGTGTATATACATATGTGTGTGTATATATATATATATCTATATGTATATGTATAGAGATATATAGATATAACCTATATCAGATTACCTGCTGTCTAGGGGAGGGGGGAGGGAGATGAGGGAGGGAGAAAAATCTGAAATTGTAAAGCATGTATAAACAAAAGTCGAGAACTATCTTTACATGTAACGGAAAAAATAAAATACCTCATACATTTAAAAAAAAATGAACTCTGGAGATGACATCAGGGAAAAGAATGCAAAAGACCCTCACTCAAGTAGCTTAAGGCAAAGTCCATTATCTAGGTGTGGTTTAATCCATGCTTCACTGATCTAGACAAAAGAATCTATCTCCATTCCTTTTGTTCCCTTGGGTTAGTTCCATTTGAGATTTGATGAAGTTTCTCTAGGAGAACTGGATTTTCTGAAGGGGGGGGTGGGGGAGTGGGGAGAAAGGACTGAGAAAATGATCTCTAGGTCCCCCCCAAGAAGTCCATTATTAATAATTATTTTCTCACAGAGGTTATGGTCAAGTAGAGGAATTCCAGAGTTCTGTACAGTGGAGGTGGACCAATGGGGCTTTATTTTAAACCTTGTTTAGACTATAATCTCTTTGAGGGCAGAGACTGCATCATTTTTTCATCTTTTCATCCTTAGCACCCATGTATTATACATCTAGGCACTTAATAAATGTTTGATGAGTGAATTGAATAAAGAATTTTCTAAAGTTGATGACTTTGTGCAACTTTGCCTCACTTAAATCCAATTCATGTGCAAGTCAAGACATCACGCCATGATATCATTGGTCCTATTTGAAAACGAAGGTCAAACAGCAAACTCAACAGCATCATTTTTTTTGGGGGGTGAGGCAATTGGGGTTGACTTGCCCAGGGTCACACAGCTAGTAAGTGTTAAGTGTCTGAGGTTAGATTTGAACTCAGGTCCTCCTGACTCCAGGGCCAGTGCTCTATCCACTGTGCCACCTAGATGCCCCTCAACAGCATCATTTATAGATTAGTCAGTTCACAAAGACCAGATACTTGGCTCTTTAAGACCCAAATACACCTCTTGAATTTCACCTAGGCTGTGTCTCGGATCTGTAAATGCTGGGAGCCATATGTTCACACCTTCCCCAGATGTTTTTGCGGTCAGTGCAATATACATAGTGCAAATACTGAGGGAAATGAATAGACAATCCCAGACTATGGTAGTAAAGCTTCTGCAGGCTTCTTTGAGCTTGACTTACCCATTCTCTTCCACATAATGCACTGTCTCAGAAAAGATGAACCAGTTTGACAATTGTACACTTGATACAAATGCAAAGAGAACCTATGTTAATTACTTTCTCTTCCAAGAACCAAGTACAAGAGTAGGACCCCAGGGGCAGCTAGATGGCTCAATGGATAGAGCACTGGTCCTGGATTCAGTAGGACTTGAGTTCAAATCTAGCCTCAGACACTTGACACTTACGGGCTGTGTGACCCTAGGCAAGTCACTTAACCCCAATTGTCTCACACACACACACAAAAAAAAGAGTAGACCCCTGGGGGTTCATCCCTGGTGTATAGCACTAGCTGTGTTCCTTTGCACCCCTCTGCATCCCCTATTCACCTCCTTTTTGGAAAGCAGCAAGATTTCTCCTTAAAGAAATCCCTGTGTTATTGTCAGTCCTGAGAAAGGCACAGAGAATGGAGCCATTAAGTAAAGTGTCATGGTCTATGGTGGGAATTGTTTGGTAAAATGATCATTGAGGCAGGGCTAAGCTGAGACTCCACCTTTGACAGGGACAGCCACAATTAGCAAATCACTTCTATCTCCCATGTTCCTTTCATGTACAGACACTTTAAAAATATTTGTCTATGTTTTAAAACTTCTTTAGGTATTAAGTGCTACAAAAAATGTATGACATTTTAAGTAAATGAATAGGTAAAGGATAAAGATCTTGTATACAAAGAAGATATGGTATTCTTATCTTAGTGATATTATGAGTGTTTAATATTTCTTGATTTATTTCTCATAAAAAGATTGAGTAATTCAAAGCTAAGGGTTCAGTCCTTTTAATGATCTCTGTCACACCCTTTGTCCCTCTGATATATCTTAGAGCATTAGTTATACTAAAAACAAAACAAAACAGAATTAATGAATGAAGAATTTCTTGTTCATCTGGTTTATCTTGGGTAATGAGATGTCATGGAATAATTTTAATTTCTAAGGTTAATGACAACAGCACAGAAAATTTAGCAGAAAAAAAAGCGTTGTTCTAGTGTCTCAATCTATGTGATTTTCCTCTTCTGATTAAATGAAAATATTAAGTATATATTAAGTATTACTCATATACTAAGTATATACTATTAAATATAACTCTGGGACTTGCTGGGGACAGAGAACTGATGAATTTCCTAAAGTGAGGTCATTCTCTATTAATCTGTCAAACATTTCAAAGAGCAGAAACTACAACCTCCAAAGGTATACAGATTACCCAGCCTTCATTTGAAAGAGGGCAGAAAAAAAAATAGGGTAGAAAATAGAAGTGTGGGTATGAGAGTGTTCATAAACTTGAAGGAGAGATGTGATTTGATTATCTTTTTTTTTTTTTAAGTGAGGCAATTGGGGTTAAGTGACTTGCCCAGGGTCACACAGCTAGTAAGTGTTAAGTGTCTGAGGCTGGATTTGAACTCAGGTACTCCTGACTCCAGGGCCGGTGCTTTATCCACTGCGCCACCTAGCTGCCCCTTGATTATCTTTTTAAAAGATTGCCAAGAAAATTACTAATAAATAACAGTTATTTTTTTTAATTGAGATGTGCCATTATTAATTTTTTCCTCTTTCCCTCTCCCTTTTTCCATCTCTGCTCCTGTTTGCCATCCCTTCTGTTCAAAGATATACAGATTCCAATAAGATTTAGTGTTAAAAATTGAGGTAGATTAAAAATTTCCATTTCTAAAGCTATATGAAAAGGTTGTTCCCTGACATGATTGACATCCTGTGGTTAGATTAGGCCTAAGAAAATATTGTTACCAAAGCATATGGTTAAATTTCAGAACATTGACATCAAACCTCCACTTTATTTAGGGACATGATGACTGAAGGTTTAGGGATGAAGCATGGAATTTTTTTCAACCTCATCTTTTATATAGTTTGAGTCCAAGTTAATAGGTAGTATCATGTATACTGATACATCATGTATAGTCGCATTTTAAACAAATATTTTGGTTTGATGAGCATCTCATTTCTCTGCTTCACTTTTGTAGATGAAATTGTCAGTGCCGCAATAAATCAAATCCAGAAGCAGAACCAAAGCCAAAACCAGTACCAAACTCTTTCCCATAAACTTAGGAATCAATGAGGGTTTATTGAGTTTGCCAGCAAGGAAGCCCCACCTGTCCCTGTAGGAATAAAAGGAAAAGCTTATATCATTGCTCAGTTGTTTCTGTCTTATCAGACTCTTAATAACCTCATTTGGAGTTTTCTTGCAAAGACACTGGAATGGTTTGCTATTTCCTCCCTAGCTCAAACAGGCAAATAGGGTTAAGTGACTTGTCTAAGGTAACCTAGCTAGTGCCTGAGGCCTGATTTGAGCTGAGGAAGATGAGTCTTCTGACTCCAGGACCAGCACTCTATCCACTGTGTCACCTAGCTGCCCTTCAATCAGGCAGGTGGCGAATTGGGAATGGATGGATTGGAAAGGGCTGAAGCTAGTGGCTTGTAGGGTAGGAAGAGGTAATGTTGTATTCTGGGCTAGTAACAGGAAAGGCTCTTCTTTAGGTTTATCTAACATTAATAGATAGGACTATCCTTGTTTTTTCAGCAATACGGAAGACCAAACCAGATGGAGGTTGCAATACAAACAGGGTCAGGAGCAAGCTAGAGGAACTGCAGACAAAATGGAGTTAATTTAGTTTTCTCTGATACCCACAATTGGTACTTAAAGTACCCCTTACAGTAAGGCTCCAAAACCCACCTTTCCAACCTTTTTATTGTAGCTCCTCCTCTGTGTTACTCCCACAATTTGTAATGGTTCTTGTAGGTTGAGTGTCACTCTCTAGGTGGCTGCTATCTTCAGGTTGCAGGGCCATCTTAGGGATGACTACTGCTATTATTGTAGCTCATGAGCCCCTACCAGGGTGCTTTACACTAATAGTCAACCAGTAGACAGAACTAACTAACTCTTGGCAAAAGCATTTGCAAAGATAGCATAGTAAAAATAGTAGCTATGAAATATTCCCCCTTTAACCTAAGCCACATTCTCCCACAGCATTCTTGAAAATAGTGGACTCAAAGTTAGAGTACAATGGTAGTGAGATACACAGTTAGGATACAAGTGTGGCAAATATCACATAACTTCTGCCACTTAAGTGCCCAGAGGTTTTGTTCTCTCTTGCAGTCCTCCTGTAGCTCCTCTTGGATATAGCATATCAGTTGGGTGGGTTGCTAAGCTGGGTTCCCAGGGTCTGTTTCTCTTCATAGTTCTATTTTCTTTTTTCTTGCAATTGGGGTTGTGACTTGCCCAGGGTCACACAACTAGCAAATGTCAAGTGTCTGAGGCCAAATCTGACTCCAGGGCTCATGCTCTATCCATTACACCACCTTAGATCCTGGAGAGATCAATCAATGCTAAAGCCACTGACCATATACCTCAGGTTTAAGTCAATTCCTTTTTAGTCATATTTCCAACTGAAGAGTTTTGAATACCATTAGGCTCTTTTTGTAGAGCAAAGTGCCTGTTGCTGATTCTATTCTAGATGAGATTTACAAGTGAGGACATCAACTGCTCATATAAAATCTGATTGAAATTTTCCAGATCATATGTCAAGAGGAGGTTATCTCCCCAAGGAGTTCAAGGATACTTCCATTGTCCACCTCCATAAAGGTAAGGAAATGGATTGTCCTGTGACAATCATGGGGGGGGGGCTCTCTCTCTTAGTCATTGCTGACAAGATTCTTGCCAGAGTCATCCTTAATATTCTGATCCTTCGCCTGGAGGATGATCATCTTCCTGAGAGTCAGTGTGGCAAAGGGCCATGGAATGGTTGATATGGTGTTTGCTGCCCAACTACCCCAGGAGAAACTGTAGGAATACAACAGAGGTCGGTACATGACATTCCTCAATCTAACCAAGGCCTTTCATACTGTCAGTACAAAGTTATGTCACAATTTGGTTGCCTGGAGAAGTTCATCAGTATTGTACGTCAATTTCATGATGGCATGCTGGATAATGAATGTTGCTCTCACATTCTCCCTGTCATCAGTGGAGTGAAGCAAGGCTATGTGCTTGCTCCCAGTCTTTTTAGCATAATGTTTTCAGTAATGTTATCAGACGCTTTCAATGAGGATGAAAACATCTTTGAGGTCAGCTATTGCACTGATAATAAATTATTTAACTTGAAAAGGCTACAAGCAAGACTAAAGTAGAGAGTTGATGCATGATTTTTTGTTTGCAGATTGTGCACTCAATGCAGCCTCTGAGGTTGAGATGCAACAAAGTATGGATTGATTGTCTGTTGCATGCTAATTTTGGCCTAACATTTAACACCAAGAAAACACAGCCAGCACCACACCATCCATCTGTGGAACTGTCAGTTACAGCAAATGGAGAAATTTTGCATACCATGTATAAGTTTACTTACATTGACAGTATATAATTTCCAGGGATGTCCACATAGATGATGAGATTGATCTATGCATTGCCAGAACTAGCTCAGTGTTTGGGAGGCTCTGAAGGAAAATGTGGGAAAGAAGAGGTATCAGGCTGCCTACCAGACTGAGGATCTATAGAGCCACTGTGATAACTTCATTATTGTATGTCTATAAAACCTGGACAGTCTACCAGCACCAAGACAGGAAACTAAATTGTTAAATTGCTTCCATTGGAATTATCTTAAGAAAATTATGAAGGTCACCTGACAAGATAAGGTACTGGACACCAAGGTCCTTTCTTGAGCTGAATTGCCAAGCATTCAAACTCTACTACAGAGAGTGCAACTCCAATGAGCTGGCCATATAGCCTGAATGCCAAACATATGTTTGCCTAAAAGACTATGTTATAGGGAACTCATACAAGGCAAGTACTCACATGGAGGCCAGAAGAAGCAACATAAGGACATTCTCAAGGCTTCTCTTAAGAACTTTGGACTCAAAAGAGTTATAAAACTGTACATACCTTTTGATCCAGCAATACCACCACTAGGTTTATATCCTGAAGACATCCAAAAAAAGGGAAAAGGACCTAATTGTATAAAAATATTTATAGCAGCTCTGTTTGTGGTGGCTAAGAATTGGAAATCAAAGTAATGCCCATCATTTGGAGAATGGCTAAACAAGCTGTGCTATATGATGGTGATAGAATATTATTGTGCTATGAGAAATGACGAGCAGGATGATTTCAGAAAAACCTGGAAAGACTTACATGAACTGATGCATAGTGAAGTGAACAGAACCAGGAGAATGTTGTACAGTAGTATTAACAGTAGTATTGTTCCATGAAGAACTGTGAATGACTAAACTTTTCTCAGCAATAAAATGATCCAAAATAATCCCAAAGGACTCATGATGAAGCATACTACTTGCCTCCAGAGAAAGAATTGATATTGTTTGAAAACCTACTGAAGCATGCTATTTTTCACTTTCATTTTTTTCTTCTATTTGAGTCTTCTTGTACAAAATTACTAATGGGGAAATGTTTACATAATTATATATAACTTAATATAATTATATATAACTTAATTAAATATAACATATCTGATTGCTTACCTCCTCAGGGAAAGGAGGGAGGAATAGAATTTGGAACTCAAAACTTTAAATAAAAATGATTAAAAAAAGAACTTTATAATCAATTGTGTGACATGGGAGACATTGGCAAAGGACTGCATAGCATTGCATGCCTGCATCAAAGAAGGTGCTGTGTACTATGAGCAAAGCAGACTTGTAGTAGCTCAAAAGAAATGTGAGATGCACAAATTTAGAGATATCTCCACTCCAAATGCTCATATGGACAATTTGTGCTTCACCTGTAGTAGAGCCTTCCAAGTTCCTATTGTCCCTTGACCTCAACATAATGATGTCATTTTGGTCCTCTTCATGAACTAAGTACAACCATCACCACATATTACTCAGAGAAATAACAAAATGGATATATTTTTATTTAGGATAAATGATGGGAAAGTTTTATATCTTAGTACCTCTAAGTATAACATGTACATAGGTGGTAGAATTCCTTATTGTTTATAGATCTTACTATGTTTCATGTCAAACGACCAACATATGGAGGAAACAAGGAGGATAAATTTTGATATTTTCACTCTAAGTGCCACCAAAAGAAGAAAATTACAGCTAAATGGAAGAATTACTCACAGGTTCTCCTTGGAAGAACAAATTTTAAAAGTTGGCATAGTTGGTTTTATCATATGCCCAAGAAGAAACATAATTTCATGAGACATTTTGTCATTTCATATTGCAGTGGTTGTTATAAGTATTTGTCCAAAAACCACAATGAAAATAATTCTAATTTATGTACCAGCATTTGTTGTGGAGGATGATGAGGTAGAAAATCTATAAGGAATTCAATAAAATACTCTAGATTAAATCATTATATCCTTTGGTATTCAGCAATTTCAATGTAAAGGTGGGAATGACAAGAAATATATTGAAAATGTAAAATAATAATAGCTAATATTTACATAGTACTTGAAAAGTTTGCAAAGAGCTGTACAAATATCATCTCATTTTATCCTCAACAACTACCTTGGGAGGTAGGTGACATTATCATCCCCATTTTATAGATGAGAAAATTGAAGAAGGAAGAGATCAAGTGACTTGCTCAAGGTTACAGAGCTGTCTGAGACCAGATTTGAATTTAGGTCTTCCTGACTCCAGGTTTAGCACTCTATCCATTGCAGCACCTTGGCTGATTGTAAAATATGGCAGGAGAATAAGGAATGAGAATTAACAAACACTTGTATATAACACAAAAGTCTCATGCTTATGTATCACAAATACTTTCTTCAGGAAAAGAATCTGAAGAAGCTGACTGTGCTGAAGAATATCACACACAAAAAAATCAAAACATATTTGAACAAACAGGAAATGACTTGTTACCAATGTGAGAGTCATTCTTAAATCAATCAGTGCATACTCAGACCACAGACTTAGAATAAAGATTTTTAAAAGTACAAAACTTAAAAATGAGAAATGAAAACAACATTATACTGATCTATTGATGATGAAAAATTGGGTATGGACAGGAGAAAGGACATAAACGTGGACAACAATAATTTTAAACAGTAGTTATCTGTTTAATCCATGTTTCATGAAATCAATGTTTCATGAAAAAGAGACTAAAAGAACATAAAAAGTGCTCTAGTTTGCCATAAGTTGCCTTATTTGCCAACAGAGATATATTGACCAAGTAACAACCAGATTTAGAATATAAACTTGTTCTTAAAATACTACAGAGAATAATGATGAAAAATTATGAGCATTATTGCCTCACTCAAGAGAGAGAAACAATAGAGGGCAAAACCAGTTTAAAGAAAATTGGGTCAGAGACCCAACTTAGCAAAGTCACCCTAAGGGCACTTAAGGATGAAATTAAAAGGACAGAAAAGAGAGAAAATATAGAAAAAAATCTACAAAAAATTTCATAACATTTTATGATTAAAGGGGGCCACAACACCTAGACTCAAACATTAAATTCACATATATGTATATATATGCGTCATATATATGTCTATATGTATACACAGACACACACATACATAAATACACACACACATATGCCCTCACACACAGAGAGGAAAGAAAGAGAGAGGGGCCAGGGAAAAGGAGGAGAGGGAGGAGGAGGTAGTCATATTATTAAAGAAAGTAAAATCTATAAAAGCCGCTGGATTAGGCCAAATGTATATGACATATACTCTGCACTGTTTCCCTTATCCATTTGGGAAAAAAGCTGTCACTGCATTAATTATCTAGCCAAGAGTTTGACTTAGCTTTGAATTAGTCATCAGCTAATGTCTCCTATGAGCTACCAGCCAGGGTCTCTAGTCTCTCAAGGCATACTCACTTGGTAAAGACACTTTTGAAAGAGCCTGAAGTATTTCCACTGGCCACCAGAGGGTATTCAAGTCTGAAAATACCTGGGCTGCTCCCCCAACCTTAGTAAAAAAACAACAACCATCCAAACTTTGGAGGGAAGTGACTTTATTATTTTCTTTTTAATGACTCCTGGCTGGCCAAGTTTAATCTAGTTCAATAGACGAAATAAAATATTAAAATTTAAAATATACAATTTATATCTTGGTTCATGCCCTGAATCCTTTGGGTATATTTCATGCTGTCAGGTTGCTTTCCTTAGCACTCACAACACACAGTAAGACATCTCAGAGTTTTAGCATTAAACTGTCCATGACATTAGGTTTTGTTGAGGACAGGAAATTCCAGTTGGGTGGATCCCTCCCAGTAAACTTCTGGGAGAATATGCAGAAGTCATACAGGCTATTCAGGCAAGAACGAGTTATAATCTGTATTATTGGAGGGAATATCCACTTTAATGAGATTATAGATCTATTTGAGTATATGAGTATATATACACAGGAGAATTTCCTAATAGATGGAGTTCAGTTGCTAAAAAACTTGTAAGGTTAATACATGTTTATCTCTTTCCTTAAAATCGAATACTTACCTGCCAGGGGTGATTCCATGATTGTGAAGGTTGGTTTCCCCAGGATGTGACTTCTCCATTGCTCTCTGAATGTGCTGATCCCTTAAATTTCCCCAAATGTGGGAAACTCAACTACAATAATTCATGGTAGCTGGGGACTGTGTTGTCACTCTCCCTTGGGGTAAAAAAATCTAAACAGTTTTTAGGCCTTACTAATAAATGCTGATATTTCCAATAACAGTAAGATCATTTACATTTTAAAAGAATATTTACACCTTGTCTTCCTGTGACTTAGAATAGAGCAACAAAAATTTTGATGAATTAGAAATATCTGTATATGTCAATTTGTTCCTTGTGATAGTAGTGCTGCAAGATTCCATTTTATAAAACAAACAAAAAAATGTCATGTAGATGACAACACAATTATGTTTTATTGTACCTAATCAGGCACATGTTGGCCTAGTCACAGTTGAAGAGAATACAATAAGAGTAAGACTGGAAAAAAAAAAAGAAAACTGATATGAATCAGGTTGTCCTTGGGTGGGAATTGTGAATGAATCTAATGGAATGCTTATTCTGGTGCCTATCCTCAAACAGAACTTCCACAGAGGCAATGACTCCTTAGCCACTGAAGACTTTTGTAGCATCTTAACAAAGTATTGTTTCACCCCCTCCATAACTTCATTCCCTTGAGTCACTGGTACATTTCCATAGGAATTCTGGTGTACAAAGTCTGACTCTTATGTAGCCTACAAGGAAGTGAGAAAAAGTATTCAAAACTTGGTTTTGTGTAACACTAGTTTATATACAAACTCTGTGGGCAGGAAGTGAACTCTGCAGCAGGTGTCTATCCTTTTGGAGAAATGAAGGCTTGTGAAAAACAGCTGTGATAGGACCAATCATTGAAAAATAGTGTGGGTTCATGCAAGAGTGGGCAAAACACTGGATTAAAGTCTCTGAATGCTTTTCTCTTCTGATGTAGTACTCAAGAGTACTCCTCTAGTGTACTCGTGGTCTTGGAACCATGAGTGTTTGGGCTCAACCACTTTCCATGTGTGCTGGTTGTCTGATCATGGGGAAGTAACTTAACCTCTTCGTCCTTTAGATAGCTCTTTAAGGTGATAAGTTGCAGAAAAGGTGCCAACATGCTTTGGTAATTGGAGTTTTCTTATCTGGGAATTTCCTATGTTAATGATATCATAGACCAGCTCTTTTATATTTCATTTATTTTTTTAATTTTAATTTTTTATTTCACCATTGTGAATGTTAATAATAACATTTCTAGAGTATTTTGATATTTACAAAACACTTTCCTAACAACACCCCTGTGAAGTAGGCAGTATTTAAGGTGCTTCATTATCGAGTGGGCTCTTAGAATTTGTTTTTTTTCCATTTTATTTTATTTCAATTAGCAATCATCTATTTTTCTCTTCTTCCCACCCCACTCATAATTTTGAAGAAAAAAAGAAAAACAAAACCCTTCTAAAAATATGCATAGTGAAGCAAAACTAATTCCTACTTTGTCCAGGTTCCAAACTATATGGCTTGTTCTGGGTCTTGAATTCACAATCTCTCTGATAAGAGGTGGGTAGGGTTCTGGAATCATTCTTGGTAATTGAATTGTTCAGAACTCTTAAATCTTTCAAGGTTGTTTGTCTTGACGGTATTGGTGTTGTATAAAATGTTCTCCTGGTTCTGCTCATTTCACTCTACATCAGTTCATACAAGTCTTACCAGGTTTCTCTGAATCTATCCTTCTTGTCGTATCTCATGCCACATTACTATTCCATTACATTCATATATTGCAATTTGTTCTGCTATTACTCACCTGAAGGACACTCCCTTAGTTTTAACTCTTTTCCATTGCAAAAAGAACTGCTACAAATCTTTTGATATGTGTGGGTCCTTTTATTCTTGTTTTGTTTTTGATTTTTGGCAGGGCAAAGAGGGTTAAGTGACTTGCCCAGAGTCACACAGCTAGTAAATATCAAGTGTCTGAGGCGGGATTTGACCTCAGGTCCTTCTGAATCCAGGGCTGGTGCTTTATCCACTGTGCCACCTAGCTGCCCTCTCTTTTATTCTTTATTGCTGCATCAAAGGTATGCAGTTTAGTGACTTCAGAGCAGTGGTTCCAAATTGTTTTACAGAATATCTAGAATAATTTACAGTTCTACCAGCAAGCTATTAATGTCTCTGTTTTCCCACAGTCTTTCTAATGTATCATTTTTGTCAACTTTTCCAATCTGTTGGGTGTGAGGTGGAATCTCCCAGTTTTTGTTTGTTTGGTTTTTTGGTGAGGCAATTGGGGTTAAGTGACTTGCTCAGGGTCACACAGCTAGTAAGTGTTAAGTGTCTGAGGTTGGATTTGAACTCAGGTACTCCTGATTCCAGGGCCAGTGCTCTATCCACTGCACCACCTAGCTGCCCCTTCCAGCTGTTGTAATTTTAATTTTAATTTCTCTAATTATTAGTGATTGTGGAGCATTTTTCACTTACTTGTTGATAGCTTGGATCTCCTCCATTGAGAACTACCTATTTGTTTCTTTTAGCCATTTATCAGTTGGGGAATGGAGCCTTCAGAATTGAAAGTTTGATTTCATGCCTCTTAAGTAAACCACTGTGGCTGAGGCTTTAGTGTGTTAAAATATGCTATATGTACTTGCCCTTACTTTCAACCTCCCCACTTGCCTTCATTTGGTGAGCCAATAGTTCTTCATACAACTGCAAAAGTTCTGGAATTTGAGACCTGGAACTTTCAGAGGTGTTCTCATAACTCTTCTTTGGGAATCCTTGAGAATCGGACAAAGGAAAACTGATTTGAGCAAGTTTTGTTGTGGTGATTTTAGGTTTTTTTATTTAGGTGAACATTTTATTGGCTTAAGGAAAGTTTATGGATTTATCTCTTCCTTATCCTCCACTCGGTTGTTCAAGTGATTTTTACCAAAATGTAGGTCTAAGAGTATCATTTCTCTTCTCATTAAACTCCAGTCTCCCTATCAAGGACAAGATCAAATAAAAAATCCTCTGTTTAATATTCAAAGCCTGTCATAATCATAATTCAAAGACCTTTCCTACCTTTCCAGTCCACCTATACCTTACTCACTTTCACATACTCTGCAATACAGTGACACTGGATTCTTTTCTGTTCCTTGCACAAGAAACTCTATGTCTTGACTCTCTGGGCATTTGCATAGCTCTTCCCCATGTCTGGAATTTTCTCCCTCTTCATCTCCTCCTCTTGCCTTCTCTGGCTTTTTATCAGGCATCCATCCAAGGAATAGTATTCATTTGTGTGGCCCCACTCTCCTCTATGTTCAATCTCTCTCCCCTATCTTACCAGTTCTCCAGTCTTTGGAGTCTGTGATGTACTCTCTTTTAAATGCCAAGTTCAGTAGCGACGCTCAGATGTATGAACTATGTGAACTCAATCATCAATGGGATGTGGGTAAGGCAGCAATTGACTGGAACAAGGGAAGAATTAATGTTTTATCAAACAGCTGACCTCTTCCTGGGAATTTCACACCTTGCTCAGGAGAAAGCAAAAGGCTCAGGGCTCCTCTAAGGGGTATGTTTGGACACTACTTCTCCTTCAGTTAAAAAAATGTGCAATGTCTACAAATTACACCAGGGTACCTTTGGGCATTCTGGCCTATCACCCTCCTTCTGGACCTCCCTCTGAAGAGACTCAATAAGTATCAGGCAGCTCCCTCAAAGTAGCATTGCCTTGCTTCCTGAATATCTCTCCCAATATATTATTGTGATCAGCAAGCATTGCTATCTGGCAAGGATACAGGGGAACAGAAAGTAAAAGATGTTCACTCTTCTGGATCCCTGATTTTGGAATTTGGGGCATAGTCATTCTTCCCCAACTATGCCTTCCTCCTCCCACCAGGCTAAGCTACAAAGTCACAGTGCTATCTGTCTACTGGGCAAACTCTAAAAGAAAATAGTGAGGGTAGGGATGGGGAGGCGGGGGGTGGGGTGGGGGGGTGGGGAGGAGACAAGATGGGCCACACGTTCTTCCACCTCTCTTACCAGACCATTCTGGCTACTTGGTTTGAGAATTTAACCTAAAAGACAGAAGACTCAGTTCCAATTTAAAAGCCACTCTTGGAAAATATATCGAAGTTGTTAATAAAAAAAAATCAAAGCCATAATATTCATTAGTTACAGCTCAGAGCCTCCAAGCTTGAATAGCAACAAAACCAAAACCCTGGATATTTTAAACAGAGGCTTAGACCTCTGTCTTCCCTTCTCTGTACCAAATCCCAGCCATTTACTGGCCCCCTCTGTTGTAGTCTTTGTTTGCAATTAAGAATGATCACGGATCACATGATCTTTATGACTGGTTGTAATTTATATAAAAACAGGGAATTAAGAATAGCTTAATGAAAAAGAAACATTGTGTGGAAAGTGCCTTCTGATTATAACTGAGGAGGAAGGAGGGAGTTAAACCTTCATCTTCCTTTTTGCTGATTTCAGTTCCAGTTCAATCCAGCCACACAACCCTTCTCTTAGGGAGTTGAAGAGATAGATGCAGCAAGGACAGAGAGAGAGAGAGAGAGAGAGAGAGAGAGAGAGAGAGAGAGAGAGAGAGAGAGAGAGAGAGAGAGAGAGAAATCTCAAAACATCTTACTACTTTGGATGGAGTTCCCATTCAAAGCATTGTGTTGGAGTGTCCCTCTCTCCTGAATGTCTCACTGAATACCATCATACTGTATTACTGCAATTGCTCCTCTTGGAACAACTACTATAAAGCTTTTCAGATCAAAGCCCATTTTTCTTCCCACTGAGTTGTCATTGCATTCACAGAGGTTCAGTGCAACCTATGAAATGTTAACTCCCATAATGTATTTTTCCATATCCCTGAGGTACTCTAGGTAGATTAGCTTTCTAGAGAATCCACAGCAGTGGACTTTCACTGGTATTCTTGTCACAGTCTGTAGAAACTCCTTCCAAAATAAAATCTTTTGTTAGGATCCATACACATTAGCGAGTCTTTAATAACTCAGAATTAATGGTGGCTACTCACCCCCCCACCCCAACATACAATTATATACTGTCCTTCTAGGCTCATGCCTTTCTTTCTTCTTCTTCTTCTTCTTTTTGGTGTTTTTGTTTGTTTGTTTTTGTTTTTGTTGGGGCAATGAGGGATAAATGACTTGCCCAGGGTCATACAGCTAATAAGTGTCAAGTGTCTGAGGCGGGATTTGAACTCAGGTACTCCTGAATCCAGGGTTGATGCTTTAACCACTGCACCACCTAGCTGCCCCCGGCTCATGTCTTTCTTGATTGCAAAGGTCATAGAAAGCTTAGGTTCCAAACAAAGTCAATGATCCTAGAAAGTCCCTAAATATAACCTGTACCAAAGTTTTAAGTTCACATACATGGGGTTCAGTCTTGGAGACTTTTCATTGTAAGGTGGGTCTTCTTTCTAGCAATCCATATTTTTTCCCTGCTTTTGGGTATAGCTCAACTCTAGAGGATCACTATAAGATTGGAAGACCATATAGAAACCAGGAAGGGGCCCACAAGAGAAGTAAGAGGAATTCATTTGACAATTTATGGGTTCAGGCATGAGTTAAATCTATCCTGCCTTATGTTCTTTGTTTTGTTAACTTTATTCCTTTCATGGGAGTTGAGAGACCAAATCTATCACCTCTCTGTCAGGAGATGGGTAGTATTTTTCATCATTGCTCCTTTGGAAACTTTATTGATCATTACATTAATCAGAGCTCATGTCTTTCAAACTTCTTCATTTTTACAATGTTATTATAGTATAAATTGCTTTCCTGGTTCTACTCATTTCACTGTGTCAGTTCATACAAGTCTTCACAGGTTCTCTGAAACCTTTTTCTTCCTTCACAGGTTTCTATGAAACCTTCTCCTTTATTATTTCTTTTTTTAAAATTAATAAAGTATTTTTTTCCCATTACATGTAAAGATAGTTCTCAACTTTTGTTTATACAAGCTTTCCAATTTCAGATTTTTCTCCCTCCCTCATCTCCCTCCCCCCTCCCCTAGACAGCAGATATTCTGATATAGGTTATATATATATATATATATATATATATATATATATATATATATATATATACACACACACATAATAACATTAAACATATTTCTGCATTAGTAATGTTATAACAGAAAAATCAGAGCAATGATGAAAAACCTCAAAATAGAAAAACATCAGCACCAAAAACAAAAGAAATAGTATGGTTCATTCAGCATCTATACTCCACAGTTCTTTTTTTTTTTTTCCTGGATTTGGAGATCCTCTTCTATCATGAGTTCCCTGGAACTCTTCTGTACCATTGCATTGGTGAGAAGAATATAGTCCATCACAGTAGATCAACACTCAATGTTGATGACACTGTGTACAATGTTCTTCTGGTTCTACTCATCTCACTCATCATCAGCCCACGCAAGACCCTCCAGGTTTCTCTGAACTCCTCCTGCTCATCGTTTCTTACAGCACAATAGTATTCCATTGTATTCATATACCACAACTTGTCCAGCCATTCCCCAATTGATGGGCATCCCCTCAACTTCCAATTCCTTGCCACCACATAAAGAGCAGCTATAAATATTTTTGTACATGTGGGTCCCTTTCCCCTTTCCATGATTTCTTTGGGGAAAAGACCCAAAAGTGGTATTGCTGGGTCAAAGGGTATGCACAGCTTTATCGCCCTTTGGGCATAATTCCAAATTGCTTTCCAGAATGGTTGGATCAGTTCACAGCTCCACCAACAATGCATTAGTGTTCCAATTTTTCCACGGCTTCTCCAACATTTATTATTTTCTTTTTTTTAAATTTTAGCCAAGCTGATAGGTGTTAGGTGGTATTATTTCTTATAGCATGATTTTATTCTACTACATTCATATGCTATACTTTGTTCAGTCATTCCCCAATTAATGGTCATCCCTAATTTTCTGGGGGTTTTTTGCCACCATTAAACAATGGCTCTCATTCTCAAGAGCCTCCATATGTCACATAAAGAACATAAATGACAAGGTAATTATAGCACTCCCTATAATAAGAGCAAAACAAAAGATGTTTATGGAATATATCATATATGCTCTTTACTGTACTGGGCATTATTAAAGATGAAATGAAGCATAAGACACAGAGCTTATTCTCTGACAGCTTAGTCTAATTGGGAGGCAAAACATGCATATGAGACAACTAGAGAAAATAGAAAAATAGAAGCTGTGATAATGGAATTCAAATGATATTCATAAAGATGAGAGAATCAAATTAAGGGAAATATGGTGAGGTATTTCAGGAATAACTTGTGGACTTCATTATGTTTTGTTGGCAGACTGCTTTCTGGGGATTAGAGAAGGGAGAATGGGGTTATGTCAGGCAAGGATGTACTCAAGTTGGCTCTGAGGGCCAATTATTGAATTTTCAGTGGGAGCATTTACACCTCAGAAATCAGTAAATGCTATAAATCAGGATTTGACTTATTGTTTTATTGATTGTATAGACTTAAGAAAGTGATAATAATGCAGATTAAACTTTAAAGTTTGTTGGGGGTACTCACCGCCCCCCCAGCTCCCACTCCCCCAAGTTGGTTATTAAACATTTATCAGCATAGTACTATATTCTTTTTGTTGTTGTTGTTGTTGTTTTTTGCAGGGCAATGGGGGTTAAGTGACTTGCCCAGGGTCACACAGCTAGTAAGTGTCAAGTGTCTGAGGCCGGATTTGAACTCAGGTACTCCTGAATCCAGGGCCGGTGCTTTACCCACTGCGCCACCTAGCTGCCCCTAGTACTATAGTCTAAGGCTACTGAATTGATCATTTTTAAAGGGCCTATATTTAATCACACAACTGAAACCAAGTGGTTATCTATTTTTTCCTTTTTCTTTTTTGAGGGGCAATGAGGGTTAAGTGACTTGCCCAAGGTCACACAGCTAGTAACTGTCAAGTGTCTGAGGCCGGACTTGAACTCAGGTCTTCCTGAATCTAGGGCCAGTGCTTTATCCACTGCGTCACCTAGCTGCCCCCAACCCAGTGGTTATCTAGAGCAGGGCTTCTTAAACTTTTTCCACCTGTGACCCCTTTTTACCCAAGAAATTTTTATGTCATCCTTGGTATATAGGTATATGAAATAGATATACATATCAAAAATTTAATGCCAAATTTTTCACGACCCCCACATTCAGTTACATGATGCCACTTGGTGTTGTGACCCATAGTTTAATTAATTAATTAATTAGTTAATTAATTAATTTTTTGTGAGGCAATTGGGGTTAAGTGATTTGCCCAGGGTCACACAGCTAGTAAGTATCAAGTGTCTGAGGACGGATTTGAACTCAGGTCCTCCTGACTCCAGGGACAGTGCTCTATCCACTGCGCCACCTAGCTGCCCCATGACCCATAGTTTAAGAAGCTAGGCTCAGGGCAGCTAGGTGGCACAGTGGATAGAGTACCGGCCCTGGATTCAGGAGGACCTGAGTTCAAATATGACCTCAGACACTTGATACTTATAAGCTGTGTGACCCTGGGCAAGTCACTTAACCCCAAATGCCTCACCAAAAAAAAAAAAAAATCTAGGCTCTAGAGATGAGAGGAAGAAATAGAAAAGTAGTGAAAATCAGGGCAGCACTTCTTTTAAAGCTCAACTAATTGTTTTCTCTTTAGTCAGTTAGTAGTGTTCTGCTAACCTCATCAGTCTCACTTTCTTCCCAACCTGCTTGATTACAGGCTCATCTGTTACACCACTGGTTACAGAAAGAACAATATGATGTGTGAGGTTGTATTGCTGTGGCATGGAGACGTGCTGTATTCAAATGTTCAAATGATCTGTGGTCTTACCACTTCACTGGCTTCTTCTAGTCCTTCAGATTCCAATCCTTCCTTGTCTTCCTAACTTTCTCATCCCACTCTTCTCCATGTTCTTCCACCCACTGTTCTGGAGGCCTTCTCTGCTTTCTGTCACTAGCCACCGATGGAATACTTTTCATCCTTCTAGGGTTCTTACCATATGACTAGCCACAAGAATTTGTTGTTTGGTTGCTTTCAGTTGTGTCTGACTCTTTGTGACCCCATTTGAGGTTTTCTAGGCAAGGACATTTGGAGTGGTTTGTCATTTATTTCTCTACCTCAATTTACAGAGGAGGAAACTGAGGGAAACAGTGTTAAGTGACTTGCCCAGTGTCACACAGCTAGTAAATGTGTGAGACCAAATTTGAACCCCAAAAGATGAGCCTTTCTGACTCCAGGTCTGAGACTGTCCACTGTGCCATGCAGTTCCCCCTAACTATATGGATAAGTATTCTTAAATAGTTAAGAACCACCCATGATTTAATCAGCATGTGTGGACCTTGAAGCATGCAAAGATATTTTCTGCCTTTTTATAGTTCAATAAGGTAGAAACTTTAAGGAACTGGTTTTCTAGCATGAGTGACTTGGGGATGCTAAAAACGGAGTCAGAAAAAACAGATGATTCAGGAATAGCTGAGCTGAAATTTAATGTGTATTCAAAAGGAATGGACCTATCTCTTAAATCTCTTTCCTTGATGACTGACTGAGGGGAAGGGGTAGGAGGCTATGTCCCTCTTCCTAGCTGCCATGTATCCTGAGCTACCTCTATTTATTTTTTTCCTGATCTTAGGCAAATTAGTATTTCAAGATGGGAGTACTGGGGTGACATGGTGAGTTTGATAAATCCAGAGGTCCCATCAAAGGTCCCACTAACAATTTGAGACAGCATTGTGGCCACTGGATCAGTAGTGGCTGATGACATGGGAAACCTTAGTGCTTATTTGTTTTTTGGTTTTTTTTTTTTTTTGGTGGGGCAATGAGGGTTAAGTGACTTGCCCAGGGTCACACAGCTAGTAAGTTTCAAGTGTCTGAGGTCAGATTTGAACTCAGGTCTTCCTGAATCCAGGGCCAGTGCTTTATCCACTGTACCACCTAGCTGCCCAAAACATTAGTATTTAGATGTGGAAAGATAGTTACCTAATTCAGGGGGTGATGCATATACTAGATTACTATAGTAATTTATTATAGAGTAATATCTATCTATTCTATTCCACAGATTGTTTTTGTTTTTGTTTTTTTGCGGGACAATGGGGGTTAAGTGACTTGCTGAGGGTCACACAGCTAATAAGTGTCAAGTGTCTGAGGCTGGATTTGAACTCAGGTACTCCTGAATCCAGGGCTCATGCTTTATCCATTGTACCACCTAGCTGCCCCAGATTTTTTTGATAATTACCGATTTATAATACAGTTTGAGATTGACTCAGGCCTTTTTGACAACTTATTCTATTGGTCAAGTCAAATGAACAGTCATTTATAAAGCACTACATGCCAGGCACTGTGCTAATTGTTGGAAATACAAATGCAAGTAGAAAGACAATCCCTTCTCTCACTGAACTTACATTCTAATGAGGGAAGATGGCACATAAAAGGAAGCTGAAAAAGGGAAGGGTGGGCAAAGGTAACTGGCTGTGGGAAGGGAAGGGCAAGAATGGTAGAGGAATTCTAAAGTACAACCTGAAGAGGAATGAGATATAGTCGTCCTGGACACCATCTTTAAATGGAGACCCTGGGAGGAGCCATTCAATCAGAAGGAGAGTCTGTAGGGCCATGGATAACAACAATAATAATATGAATAGCTAACATATAACTCATGCTTACTATGTGCCAGACACTGTGCTAAAAGGTTCACGATTATTATCTCATTTGAGCCTCTTGACAACCTTTCTAGGTAGGATTTTCATAGGAAATGAAAAGTTGCAGACTTGATGCCTTGATGTTAGGAACAGAGTGGCCATCAGGGTCATGCAGAGATGGGCCACTTTAATGAATTTCAGAAGCTGAGGGCTGGGGAGAGGGGGAATTGGTCAGTATTAATTAAAAACAGATAATATAAACTATCTTTATGGACTAAAAGAAACAAATGACAAAGAAGTCAATAAAAGTCTCTTTGCGTTGAGATAACCTTAAAAAGACACAACATGTATGACTAGAGACACTGGAGAGAAGGTTTCAGGGTAAGTGTCCTGGTGATAGCATTCTTACTGGAGGAAGGAGAGGAATCAGTCAGTAGGCATTTACTGAGTGTCTGTTTTTTCAAAAGTGGTTTTCTACAATTAGAGTCAGAAGATCTGAATTTAAATCCTCATATTATCACTGTATCAGGCACAACGTGACTCTGAATGGCCTTAATAGAAGTAACTTGCCTATAGGGGCTCAGTTATTATTTTTGATAGATGAAAAAACTGAGGCTTAGTGACTTGCCCAAGGATAGTGGGTTTGAGTCCAAACTCTTGCGCTTACTAGCCATGCTCATGTGACTGTGAGCAATTCATATAAGTACTTTAAGTCTCAGTTTCCTCTTTGGATTACTGGGGAAAGATCCTTGAATTACCTCATAAGGTTGTCAGGAATAAAGTCTCCTAACCTATACAGCTTCCTATACATGAGCCGTTTTTTTCTTCTTCTTTTAAAACACTGTTTTTGTTCAGTCATATCTGACTCTTTGTGACCCTGTGGACCATAGGCACACTAATATTGTCCATAAGGTTTTCTTGGCAAAGACAGTAGAGTAGTTTACCATTTCTTCTTCAAGCTCATTTTACAGATGAAGAAAATGAGGTAAGCTGTGTAAAGTGACTTGCTCAGGGTCACATAGCCAGTAAGTATCTGAGACTGGATTTGAACTCAGGTCTTGCTGGCTCCAGACCTGGGCACTCTATCAACTGTACCATCTAGCTGTCTTGATTCAGGACATTAAGTACCTATTATTTTCTTGGGTTTGGCTCCCTTCAGTGATACAGATTACAACTGTAGTAATGTGGTTTTTGTGAGTTGGTGTATCTGAAAAACTCATCCCCTGTGGCTAACTTGGTGCTGAGTCTTTCCAAACTTAGCTAAGCTAGTTGGTTACAGTCTTCCAGGCTAAAAACTGTAAAGCCATCTTTGACTTTTCTCTCTCTTCCCCTTTAACCAATATAAGTTTGGTTATTTCTTATTTCAGCTAGCTCTCAGTTTTGCTCTTTTGGCTCCATTCATACAGTCTTTTCTCTAATACAAACCCCTATCTTCCCACACATAGGTTACTTTAACATACTTTTCTACTTCCTTCTAATCCATCCTACATCTCTTTCTAAATTAATCTTTCTAGAGCATTGCACTCATCAAATCATTCTCCTGCTGAAGAATATACAATTGCTCTCTAATTTTTTGTTGTATCAAATCCAAATTACTTTGCCAAACTTTCAAGGACCTTTGTCATTTAATTCCATTCTATTTGTCCAACTGTATTTCCCACTACTTTTCAACATTTTTTTTTTTTTTTTGGTGAGACAATTGGGGTAAAGTGACTTGCCCAGCTTAGTGTCAAGTGTCCGAGGCCAGATTTGAACTCGGGTCCTCCTGACTCCAGGGCTGGTGTTCTATTCCCTGTGCCACCTAGTTGCCCCTTCAACATTTAATATACACTCCAATTAGGCTATGTTTGTTTTTTTTTTTGGTCCTCTTACACAAACAGTAGAGACATTCTGCTTCTGTTTTTGCTCATATTCTTAACCTTTGTGGGAAAGTCCTCCACATTGATGTCTACCTGTCTTTCAAGTCCATCATGAAAACTCCCACAACTGAATAACTATAGTAAGTCATATTTAAGGTATTAAAAAATGCTATGAGGTAGGCAATACAACTGGTATTTTCCTTATTTTATAGATCAAAAACTGAGACCCACCCAAGTTGAGAGACTTGTCCATGGTTGCACAGCTATTGTCGGCAATAGGATTTGTTCCCAGGTTTCCTTACTGATTTCTTCTTTCACTGGTCTCTCCCTTCTCTGAACTTAGTTTCACACAGTTTTGCGCATCATTATTTTATAATTATTTCCTGTATGTTTATTATTGTGTTTTCAACTAGATTATTATAAACTTTTTGAGGGAAAATAACTGTACCTTCCTATCCTATCCATGATGTTACCCAGCAAGGCACCGAGCCCATGGAAGGTGCTTTTAAAGTTGATGTTTATTTATTGTTATATCATTGTTATTGTAAGGATGTGTGATTGTTCTAACCATGTTGGTCATTTAGCTACACACAGAAAGCTGCTGTAGGGCTACAATGGGCAATGGACAAAATAATGGAAATAATTCACACTATTCCTAGAAAAATTGCTGCTCCAAGTTGTTTATCTGCTACTAATGGTGGGTTAATAGTATTACCCTCTTTTCCCTTTCTTTTCTTTTTTGTGTGGGGCAATGAGGGTTAAGTGACTTGCCCCGGGTCACACAGCTAGTAAGTGTCAAGTGTCTGAGATGGGATTTGAACTCAGGTCCTCCTGAATCCAGGGCCAGTGCTTTATCCACTGTGCCACCTAGCTGCCCCCAATAGTATTACCCTCAATAAGAGAACCAAAGCCTATTTATCCCCAGAGTCTCCAGGGGGCAGATTGTCTTTTTTGTTTTTGTTTTTTTAAGTAGGCCAAGCAAATGTCATGCTGCCAGGATATAGTACAGGACACATACTTTTTTACAGTAGAAAACAACTGTTCCACAACATAAATATTTTTCTAGCCGAGCTTAAAACCCACAGCACTTCTGGGTTTAGCGGTGTTTGCTCCATTTATATTCCCTTCTCTCTTCCCCATAATCCACCATTTAGTACCTTTTAATAAACAATCGATATCCTCAAGGAGGTCAATGATTAAAAAGAAAGGACCTACATTTATTTATGGCAGCACTTTTTGAAGTAGCAAAAACCCAAAGATAAGATGCTCAGTTATTAAATAATGATTAAACAAACTGTGATATGTGAATACAATGGAATATTCCTGCACTCCAAATAATGAGGAATGTGAAAAAATATGGAGGCGCATAGGAAGACTTGTTTGAACTGATTCAAAGTAAAATAAGCAGAGCCTGGGGAAAAATACGTAAGTAGAGAAGATAAATGCAAAGAACAATAACAACAAAATTGAAGCTGAATGCTGTGAAATTAGACTGATCAAGCCCTGTTCTAAAGAAGAAGAGATATGAAAGTGTACCACTTCCCTTCTTTGCAGAGGCAGGGGACTGTGAGTGTGAAACATTGCATCTAATGTTGGACTTGGTTGGTGTGTTGGTGAATTTTTCCGACCTTGTTTCCTTTTTTTTTTTTTTTTGCGTGGGGCAATGAGGGTTAAGTGACTTGCCCAGGGTCACACAGCTAGTAAGTGTCAAGTGTCTGAGGTTGGATTTGAACTCAGGCCCTCCTGAAACCAGGGGTGGTGTTTTTATCCACTGTGCCACCTAGCTGCCCCCGTTTTCCTCTTTTTAAAAAATTCTTTATGATAATGTGTTGTTCTCTGGAAGAATGATGTAAAAGTAAAAGATACCAATAAAAATGGGGAAAAAACCCATAGAGTATTCCCTTTGTACTTAGAAAGAAACCGATAAGTTCCTGCACTGGATGTTCTGAAAATGTTGGTGAAGGAACATCTGGGTCCTACCTTTACTATAGGTAGAGTAGAAGGCCTCCTACAGTGTTTCAACATTTTGTTTTGTTGTTAAATATACAGTTTCCTCTAATCTGTGGCTTAACATCATAATACTTTTTTTTGGAAACATAAAACATTCATGAAAACATAGTTTGTAATGGTTTTTAATTTTATAAAAGCACAGAAAGAAGTATAACTATATGTATGTATTGTACCTGAGTTTACCTCTACTTTTAAAAAATTTTCCTCTACTTTCAATCCTTTTATGGTAAGACTTGTAATGAGTTTACAGAAGATAGAAAGTGACCATTCTAAGCATTCTGAGAGAAGCATGTTTGTTGTATGCCGCCAGAGCAGTTCAGTATACAATTGCAGCAATGTCTTCTGTCTTAGGGCAGCTAGGTGTGAGTGGATAGAGTACCAGGCCTGGAGTCAGGAAGCTTCATCTTCCTGAGTTCAAATCTGGCCTTAGACACTTACTAGCTGTGTGACTCTGAGCAAGTCACAACTCCATTTGTCTCAGTTTCCTCATCTATAAAATGAGCTGGAGAAAGAAATGGCAAACTACTTTGGCATTGGTGTCTTTGGCAAGAATACCCCAAATGGGATCATAAAGAGTTGGACACAACTGAAAATATCCAAACAAGTGCCTTCTGTCCCAAGCTGTTTACAACAGAAAGAGTACATATGATCAAATGTTCTCCCAGTCAGAGTTTGTAAGACATGTATGTAAAGTCACTTAGTGTTTGTGGTATGATGTACATGGCAGAATTTGAGGGTCATGGAAAAGCTCCTTTGTCCAAAACTTTTTCCTACTAGACTGTTGATCTTTGAAGTTCTTTAATGAGCCATTTCTCTGGGTTCAAGTGTTAAGAGTTTCTATTAGGATGTTATTTGGGAGCATAAAACTTGGTCATTGAATAAGGTTTTCACATTTTCTAGCAAAGCTCTGAGGGAATAGGACAAAGGACAGGTAAGTTTGGGTGAATGGAGGAGGCATATCTGGGGAATGGGCTATTTTTTCCTGTTGGATAGACCCTAGTGAGTTGATATAATGTGAAGGCAGCTAGGGAGACTTGAGGGAAAAGGAGATACTGAAAGGGAGCATGGCAACATGTTTTGGGGGTTGGGGGGCAGGGGTTGTCCTGAGAAATGGGCGGGGAGATGATGGTGGTGGTAGTGGTGGTGGGAACAAATATCACTTCCTTCCCAATGTTGCCTAGGGCTAACCTTCCTCCCATTTGTAGAGTTCCTTTTATGCATTCAGGATGTGATTTTTCTTTTTTTTTTAATCATAAAAAGTACTTTATTATTTTCTAGTTACATGTAGAGATAGTTTTCAATATTTGTTTTTATAAGATTTCTAGTTTCAAAATTTCCCCCCCACCCTCCCCAAGACAGCAAGCAATCTGATATAGGTTATATATGTACAAGGTGTGATTTTTCTAGATACAAAATAGCATTGCCTGTGGTAGCAGAGGACATACAAACTTCAGAGGACGCATTTTTATCTCTATCAGCATTGGAGTGGTGCATCTTGGGGGGAGGCAGGGAGCTCTTCAATTCTTGCTGTTTATTCAGGCATGTAGTTTGGGCCCTCTTAAAGTAAAAGGTGGAAGAAAAAGCTTGTTTTCAACTTCTGGCATTTGGCATTTTCACAGAGGGAAAATGAAGTACAGAGAGGTTGATGACTTGTCCATGGTTACCCATTCAGTGTGTAAAGCAGGATTGTAGCCCTTGGCTTTTTTTTAATGGGGTGGGAAGGACACAGCTCTGCCTAGAGTCAGGAAGATCTGAGTTCAAATCTATCCTCAGATACTTAATAGCTGTGTGCCACTGGGCAAATCACTTCAACTCTGCCTTGTTTCCTCATCCTTAAAGTGAGGATAATGCCTACCTTGCAGGGTTGTTGTGAGAATCAAATGAGATAATAAAGTGCTTGGCACATAGTAGGTGCTATATAAATGTTAGGTGCTATTTTAATTATTATTTTCTTACTCCATGCCTAGCATTATATCATGATGCTTCTCCTTTCCGTCTTCTATTTCAATCCTTTTTTTTTTTTTTGCTTCTGACTTCTTTCTTATACAAAGGGGAATGGGATAGGGAAGGGAACTCTGATTTCATTGCTACAAGTGAGAAAAATGGGTGAGAAAATACCCTCTAACAATGCAAGACAGCCAGTTCTCTGCAACTCATGGTCTGAAAGAATTGCCTCTAAGAGACCTTAAGTGCTTGCTCAAGGTCACACATTTAGGAGTCAGAGGCAGCACTTGAAATCAGGTCTTCCTGGCTTTGAGGTTAACTTTCCTCATCACAACTACTGTTTCAGTTATTTGGGTTTCTGGGCAAAACATTTCAGTTCATCATTGACATCCTGAATTTTGACTTTAGCTCTCATCTCTCACAAACCAGAAATAGAAAAACCCACACAGAATGGATTTATTCCATTGATAGAATGATCAAGGCATTGCTATCAATTACTTATTCCCAGAAGTTATGTTTCTCTTAAGATTACATTAACTTTTTTGAAGATAACATTACATTGCCAGCTCACATTGACCTTGTGGTTCACTAAAATCCCCAGATCTTTTTCAGATAAATAACAGATATTCAACTGTGCCCTTCCTTACCCCACCTCCATTTTCTATTTGTAAAGGTGCCCTCCTGAACTTCTGTAATAAACTACATTTATCCTTATCTTCATAAGGCTAAGGATTTGGATAAAGATAAGGATGAATACCGAGAGTCAAAAAGCTCCCTGGGGGCAGCTAGGTGGCAGTGGAAAAAGCACTGGTCCTGGATTCAGGAGGACCTGAGTTAAATTCTGGCTTCAGACATGTGATACTTACTAGCTGTGTGACCTTGGGCAAGTCACTTAACCCTCATTGCCCCACCAAAAAAAAAAACCCTCCCCATTCCCCTTCCTGATGTATCACTCTAATGGTATTGTTTGTCCTTCATTTTTTCCAAGAGGACCAATGACATCACAGAGTGATGTCTTGACTTGTGGATGAATTAGATTTAAGTAAGACACTCTCTTCCAGAGTCATGGAAGTCCAAGACAAAAGTTAGGGTGACTGGCAATAGCCACAGGATGCAGTGGATGACCTTGGTGTTTTTAACATCTGACCAAGCTCTAACCTCTCCATATTGTCTGCTCCAGCCTTCTCTATGGCTGTTGGAACAAATTGTTCTCATCTGCCCATTCCACAAAGGGGAAGGTATCCCTTAACTCAACGAAGGGTTTGAGGCCTGTCAGTTACCCTCAACCTGGTTTAGCTGGTCTGCTGAGAGGGTTTATCGGGGTGTGGCCTCTGTGCATTCTACAGTTTCTTGGAGCCCCAGGTGAAAGATGAGTGCCTAGTAGACACCAAAGGTGGATGAGTATCCTTGAAAAGGGCTTGGCAAGCCCTCACACCAGAGGTATTAGTCCTCCCTGAACACCCTACATACCCCACTCTAATCTTAATAGAGATAAGAATCACTCCTCTGGAATTTGTGTGACCCCTGCTACCATGTACATTGCTATTCAAGAAAATCACATCGTGTATACATGAAAGGAACTCTCTAAATGGGAACAAGTCTAGCCCTATCCTACCCAGTTTTTCTGTTGGTAGAGCTACAAAGTGGTCCAAAGATTCTGGAAGTCACTTTGGAATAACAGGACCTAACAGTGTCTAGATGACCACTTGTTGGGTATGTGGTATAGTGGGGATTCTTTTTTGAGTTAGCATAGTGTCAGGCATATAGCAGGCATTTAATAAATGCTTGTTGATTATAGGAGAGAATTTATAGGAATTCCACAAAATTTATAGGAAAAAAGACACATATAATACCACCTGTTATCCAATGCATTAGCTTTCCCTGCCATCTTGTGTCATCTACAAATTTGATAAGCATGTCTTTATCAAGCTATTGACAAAAATGTTAAGTAGCCCAGTGCCAACCATAGAGACTTGAGTCATTTCACTGGAAACCTTCTGCCAACCTGAGATAATATTTTTAAAGCATTTATCACTATGCCTGGCACATAGTAGGCATTTAATAAGTGCTTGTTCCCTCTTTTCTATCCCCTTAAATTGACACTGAAGCATTAATTATTGTTCTTTGAATCTACTTCTGATGCATCACATTGTATTTGGAATTGGCACCAGAAAGGTCTGAGTTTGAAGTAGTAGCTATAGCAGCAATGGATTTAATCTTGAGGTTGTGAGGCATCCCAAGGAATTACAATACTCAGTGACTAATTCAACTATGTTTTATTAAAACATTGTGAGGCACAGGGAGAATGCCATAGGGGAAAAGAAAAGGTATCTCTCCTAGGGAGAAGAAAGATGGTTATATCTTTTTTTATTTTTTTGCAGGGCAATGGGGATTAAGTGACTTGCCCAGGGTCGCACAGTTAGTAAGTGTCTGAGGTTGGATTTGAACTCAGGTCCTTCTGAATCCGGGGCCAGTGCTTTATCTACTGCACCACCTAGCTGTCCTAATCTCCTCCTTAACTAGGTATGGGGAAGGGTTTATCCTAATTATCTATAATCCCTTTTAGCTGTTATCTCATCCCAAGACCACCTGGTAGATCTGTTAATTTGAGCATTTAAACAACTATCATCTTTACTACCACAAATTCTCTTGCTATGAATATTTCAATATGTGTATTGGTTGTTTCTGTTCCTGACCTGCTTGGGTCAGGATCACTGGTTTAAAGGGTATGAACAGTTTGGTGAGTTTTCTCTTGTAATTCCAACTTGTCTTTCATAATTGTTGGAACAACTGGAAGTTCCATCAGCAGTGTATTAACATGCCTGAGGGAAACACTTTAAAAATAAATAATATAAGGTAAAGAGTCCAGTACCAATAAAGGAGGTGGGGAAACTTGTCAAGCTTCCCATTTCTTTTCTATAGCTGACTCAGTTTATTTTATAACCGCCGCAACTATAATAGTCAGCACTTTTAAATTGTAAACAAATGCAAGTTGTCAGAGAAGACTTTGCGATGGATGAACTAGGGGTCAGAAAAAAAACTGGGGATTTAAAGTTAAGGAGGTAGGCACTGAGATTCATCTCAGGATTTGGGGATTATTGATTTAGTCAGGAGCTACTTGGGGCCGCAATTCAAAGAAAATATGCTGATAAATTTATTTAAATATAATTTGTTTCTTTGTTAATCGTATGTTTTTCATGCATTTAGAAACATTATTTTGAGGAGGCCGTGACACAAAAAAGCTCAAGCCGCATCCCCACCCCCCCGAAATAGACCTAGAAGGGACCTCAGAAACTCTTGTAACTTCCCTCTTCCTATAGATAACTAACTTAACCCAGGGAGGTTAAGTGATTTGTCCACTGTCAGTCAGATAGTAAACGTCAGGGTCAATTTAAACTTCACCGCAACCAGTTTCTTTTCACTGTTCCTTGGTGCAGGGGCTGACTAGATAGCAGGAAGAAAAAGTGACATTTCACCCTGTATGCACGACATTGAGCATTCTGACACCCCTAAGTAACTTGGTAGTGCCTCGTGCAGGCAAAAAGAGCCGGCGTGGGTCTGTACCCGCTCGCGTTTGCTGCTGCCCAGATCTGAGGTATTAAGCTTCATTGGCCAGTACCTCACCCTCGCTATGAAACGAGGCCCAGAAATCCTCACGTCTTTCTCTTTTAACACTCGCAGTTCTTTCCCTCAATCTTAGTTTTCCCTCATCATCAAATTTGACTTCTTCGCTCTTCCTTCACGCCTCTCCCCCAAACGCCTTTCCGTTTAAATTAGACCTTCCCACAGCTCCCCACTCCCATTCTCCCTCCCAGTTGCCCCTCTCTTTCCTCTCCCCAGGCGAGGGGAGGAAGCTCAGAGGCTCGAGTCACTAGCACTCAACTGAGTCCTAGGAGCCAGTCAGAGGAAGAGTGCGGAGGCTGGGCCAGTGGGAAGGGAGAAGGCCGCAGTGGGGCGACATTGGGGTAGGAGGGGAAAAGGGAAACTTCCTACGGGCCAGCCTCTCTGGGGGTGGCCACTCCCCATCCTTTCCAGGCTGAAATTTCCGTGAAACCTAAAGGCTGCATGAAGGGGCCAGTCTGAGGCACCCGGGGCTGAGTAGGGGAATGTATGGGGTTGGAGTGGGAGGTGGCTCCCCGGTTTCCAAGGGGCTGGGTAGGCGCTAGAAGTGTCCCAGCCCTCCAGTTGACTCCGCCCCAAGGCCAGCCCCGGTGCAGATAGATCTCCGCCCCTTTCCATCCTCCTTCCTCCCTCCCATCCTCACCATCCCTCCCCCATCTCTCAAGCCAGCTCCTTCTGCGGCCCCCGCTCTCTGATTGGCCGTGAGTCCCCTCCTCCTTCTCGTCGAATGGGCACCACCAACCTGGTCAAAAATTTCGCCCGAGGCAAAGCGACAAACGCGCGAGCGCGCGCACACACACATAACACGCGCGCGCGCGCGCACACACACACACACACACACACACACACACACACACACACACTCATACCTATACAGAGACACACGCACACCTAAGAAACACCGGCAGAGGCCAGGCTAAGGTAGCGCCTGCCGTGGGTCAAGGGAAGGGAAGGAGGGGAGCCGGAGGAGGGAGGAGAGAAAGGAGGAGGAGCAAAGGTGCTGGAAGACAGAAAACTCAGCAGAACTTGTGAAAGGAAGAGGAAACCTTCCCGGGAGGCGCTAGTGCAGCCTAGTGCTCTGCCTGCCCGCGCGCCCTGTTTGCGGTTGTCTTGGGGCAGCAGCAGCTGCGGCGGGGCAGGCACCCCGCTTGGCTCATGCCCGGCTCTCCGGGAGGCACAGGCGCTGGGAGCCCACTTCCACGCCCTGAGGCAGTTTGGCCAACTCGGTCGTGTTAGCTGGGGCGCCCGCCTCCTTTCCACTCCTCGCTGGTCCCTCACCGCCACGCCACGGCTCTTTGGATAGAGGGTGTCGAAGGGCATCGGGAGATCCTCCCCAAAAGCATTTAAAAAGGAGCACCCACTTTAGAAAATGAGACAGCATGTCTGACAAAATGTCCAGTTTTTTATACATCGGGGACATCGTGTCCCTGTATGCGGAGGGCTCGGTCAACGGCTTCATCAGCACCCTGGGGTAAGAAGAGGGGTTCGGCTGGGGACGCAGTCTCAGTCTTTCTCTCTCTTTCTCCGTCCTTTTCTTTGGGTTTTCCCAGGGTTGGGGGATCTTCTCCAGACAGTATGTACCGCTCTGCGCCCCCCCCCCCGCCCCCCGCTACCCCCCAGACTTGAGGAACCCGCCGATCTGACAGGCTGAGGACTGAGAGCTTTGCCCCCGCGCACAGGAAGCTGGTTGGGGAGAACTGTTTCTCTTGCAACTCCACAATCTCATGTGGAGAGACAGATCAAAGGAGGAAGTGATTCAGAAGCCCTCAAACAGGCCTGGGGAAGAAGTTCACCTTCTTTACTGGCTTCTTCTCCAAAGGTTGTTCTGCCGAAAATGTTGGCTTTTGATGGAAAAAAAAATCCTCCTCGCATCTTTGCTTCCGAACCCCGCCTCCTTCCCCCACCCTCGTCTATTCCGTCCCTGAAGTAGCACTCAATACCCTAGATTCTCAGGTGACTGCGGGATGCATTGAAGGTATCCAGGACACTGAGTCACCACCTTGACTTTTCCCCTTTCTCCCGGCTCAGTTCCTTTTGTCCGTGCCAGGTGGCCAATCCTCGCAGCCTTTGGGATTAGACTAGGTGATCCTATGCTGAAATTCTCAAAGGGGTTTGACAGTCAGTCAATAACTGTGCTAAGCGCTGGGGATACAAAAAAGGCAAAAGACAATCTCTGCCCTCGAGGAGTCTAATGAGGGAGAAAATATGTAAACAGTTACGTACAAATAAGCTATGTACAGGATGTAGTGGAAATAATCAACAGAGGGAAGGCATTAGAATTAAGGGAAATCAAGTAAGGCTTCTTGCAGGAGGTGGGATTTTATCAGGGATTTAAAGAAACCAGAGAATGCAAGAGACGGGATGAGGAGGGAGAGCTCTATCCGCATGGAGATAGTCAGGGAAAGAAATACCTGTAGTTCAGGAATGGACAGTCTTGTTCGAGGAAGAGCGACAAGACCAGTGTCATTGGATGGCGGATTATGTGTGTGCCGGGGAGTAGGGTGTAAGAAGTCAGGAAAGGTAGGGAGAGAGTCAGATGATGAATGTTTTTGAACGTCAAACTGAGGATTTTATAATGGGCTCCCAATAGTCCCAAGATTCTCTTCTAAGACCACACTCTTCAAGGGAGGCAGTGGTGCAATGGAAAGATCGCTGACGGGCATCAGAGGACTTGATTTCAAATTCTGTTGTCTGCCTGTATGACCTTAGGCAAATCCCGTCACCTTTCTGACCTTCGGCTTCTATTAAAAAAAAATGAGGGGTTAGGACTAGGTGGCCTCTAGGGTCTCTCTCAGCAGCTATGAAACAGTTACATTTGCCCTGTTCCTTCTGGAACTCAGATTAAGTTTAGAACCTTTCAGACTCTGGACTTTTAAAGAGCATAATGACAATTTTGTTTTAAACCAAATTCAAAGTTCTTGAGATTTATCATTGATTTATGAATGAAAAACATAAGGTGCTATTAAAATGAACTCATGCTAGAAATGGTTTAAACGTTGATTAAAGCAGGCAGAGTTTTCTGGCTTCCTTCATTTTGATGAATAACTTACTGTTTATTAATGGGTTAAACTTGATTTGCTACAAAAGGAAATATCTGTATGCTTCTCTAAGCACTTACATAATAAAATGACTATTTGTTATAGGACTGATGTTATCACTTTTTAGGATGTTAGTGTATGCAGTTATTGTGTTTGTGGTCACATTATTTAACATCCACAGTATTTGAATATCTATCTATCTATCTATCTATCTATCTATCTATCTATCTATCTATCTATCTATCTATCTATCTATCTATCTATCTATCTATCATCTAAAATTAATGGTATAATGCAATGCTACTTTCCTTAGTATTTAGAATCTGATTAATCTAATTGACATAATACTAGTATAGGTCCCCATAATGGGTATCTGTATAATCAATGTTCAATGCCTACTAAATTGTAGTATTGTAGAAAATAAATGTTATATGTCAAAAACCTTGGCTTGTATATTGTTCATGTGCTTTTGGCAGAAATAGTGAAGAAAGTGATCCTCCTCCCCTGCAACCTCTTCCAACTCCCCATAAACTTCCAGATATCCATAATGAGATAGCCATTACATTCTTTAGATGGGCTCCCAAAATGCTAAGGAGGCTTTATGATTTGTAGCTGTTCTATCTGTAGACAAAGAACAGACTAAAATTTTGTTTTGTATCAATTGTATCAATAATTTGATACAATTGAACAAACATTTATTAAACACCTACAAGGTGCATGGAACTAAAGCCACAAAAACAAAAATGAAAATCAGTTTCCAAATTTACTTGAGAAGCTTAAATTTTACTGGTGGATAGGGGATACAACATCTAAACAGATAAGAAAAAGCAAGATAACTTAGATGAGAGAAAGGACTAGCAATCAGGATGATGAGGAAAGGCTTTTTGTAGGAGGTGACATCCAGGTAAAACCCTTTTGAAAGTTGCAGATTCTAATAGCAGGTGAGGTGGCATTCATGAGGAAATGGTGAGTACAAAGGCACAGAGATAGATGATACAATACCAAATTCAGGGAATTTTTAGGAGGCCAGTTTGACTAGAACTCAGGATATATGAAGGGAAGTACTGTAGTATGAAATAAATCTGGAAAGACAGCTTTGGAATTAGAACGTAAAGTGCTTTAAATACCAAGTTCAGGAGTTTGTATTTTAATCCAGAGGCAATAGGAAGCCACCAAAAATTCCTGAGCATGGGCGTGACTTAGTCCTTTGCTTTCCAAAAGATTATTTTGACAAATGCATAGAAGGGTAGATGGGAGAGGGAGAAATCAGGGATACCCATTAAATGCTATTGAAATAGTGTAGGCAAAAGATGATAAGGGTAAGAAGCAGGGTGGTAGTTTTGTGACTGGAGAGAACTGGATGGATGAGAAAGATAGTATTGCACAGCAAAGGACAGCTAGGTGGCATAGTGGATAGAGCACTGCCCCTGGATTCAGGAGGACCTGAGTTCAAATGTGACCTCCTTCATTAACTAGCTGTGTGAACTTGGGCAAGTCACTTAACCCCATGTTTCACTGCGAAGAATTAGTTACTGATTGGATGTGGAAGGGGAGCTAGAGGGAAGAGTACAGACTGAATTTGAACTTGTAAAACTGAGTGACAGGAAGGTTGGTGGTACCTTCAACAGAAGTAGGTAAGTTTAATAAGATTTTTGAATTGGGGCTTCTAGGTGGCACAGTGGATAAAGCACTGGCCCTGGATTTAGGAGGACTTGAGTTCAAATCCGGCCTCAGACACTTAATATTAGCTGTGTGACCCTGGGCGATTCACTTAACCCTCATTGCCCTGCAAAAAAAAAAAAATAAGATTTTTGAATTGAAGTTTATAATCACCAAATCTTCATTTATAAAAAAATTATTCTTATTGTTTATAAACAAATTAAGCATGTCAACTAAGTAGTCTGTATTTCTAGGTGATGAGTCATCAGGAGTGTTTGACTTTGTTCAGTTTGTTTCTGTTATGCTCCAAAACAGATTTCCTAGAAAACTTGCATAATATTTAATATTGTTTGCTTTTTGTGGTTTGAAATTGTGTTATCCTCAGAGTGTGTTTGTGCAATGTATTATTCTCCTGCTAATGAACTGAGTCTTACAATGCATATTGTGATGGTATCTTTATGTAGCTAGGTTCTGTGGTAAGGAAGGTCATTAAAAATGCTTATGTTGGCTGGAGGTTAACTTTCATTGATTAGATGTTCTTACCTTGAGATGGACCACTCTGTAGTTCAGCCAACTTTCCTAGCATTTGTATGTACTAATGGAGTTCCGGGACTTGATATATCACCTTGTAAAATCTGCCTTAAAATATAGTCCTGTAGAGGTTTAGTTGAGTTTTAATAAATTATAGTGGTGCTGTTCTGTTAATAATCTCTGGCATGGTGTCAACCTAGATCCTAGAATAGTTCTCTACTATTGGGAAGTCCAGAATAAAACTGGGCTACCAACAAGGATAATCAAACTTAACTATTGCTCTTTTTGTCTGGTATCCTCTAAACCCTATTGAAAACAGCAATTAATTGTTTTTAAATTAATATTTTCCAAAATCTGCTACATGTTACATATGTGCATCATTTTGTAAAAATTCATGAAAACGTACTCAGGAATCATAGTGGAATCTCTCTTAAAATGACCCATTCCATGTAACCATTTTAATAGAATATATTCCAAAAGGAAAAGGAGACACCACATTTTCTTCCTCTTTTAAATGCTGAATAATTAATGAGGTCCTGTAGAACTCTTCACTATTAGCTGTAGGGGAAACTTTGGGTTTAGAAAAGAGGACTGGTGACTACTTTATCTCAACTCCAAGGCTCCAATTCTTCTCCCTGGTTATTAGAGGTGCTCCTAATCTTTTGTTTCTCCAGCATTGCCTTAATTTAGGAGTTGTGAGTCTCTTCTCTTGTCTTCTCTTCTCTTCTTTTCTTTAATATGTCATGATAAATAAGATTCAAATCAGTATAGTATATGCTATAGTAACTGGCTCACATTTTTCTACCTAATCATTTAAATGTCAGCGTCCTGTGATCATGCATCTTAAAAGCACTAGTCTTATAGTCAAAGAAAACTCTAGAAGTAGAGTCAGAAAAATCTAGAACTAGAATCTTGCCTCTGACTCTTATTAGTTGTGTAGATAAATGTTTTAAGTTTTCTAAACTGTAGGGAAGGAAGAAAACCTTTATTAAGCACAGTGATCCTTGAGACAGCACTGTGAGGTAGGTTCTATAGTATCCCCATTTTATAGTAAAGCAAATTGAGGTGGACAGAGGGTAAGTGACTTATCCAGGGTCACACAGCTAGTAAGAGCCTGGGGCTAGATTTGAACTCAGGTCTTTCTAACTCTAGGCCCAGTGCTCTATCCACTGTGCCATCTACCTGCCTCATCTGTACAAGGTGCACAATAGTACCTGTGTTAACTTATTCTCAGTGTTCTGAGATTCAAATGAGACTATGTATTATATAAATGCTCACTGCTATTATTATTATTATTATTTTGAGTAAGTTGAAAAGTCCCTTATAGCTCTAACATTATGTAACTTCTTGGGAAGTTTTAAATTTTGAAGCTGTATCCTTTAAATAACTACTTTTTTTTTAAAAGTGAGGCAATTGGGGTTGACTTGCCCAGGGTCACACAGCTAGTAAGTGTGTGTTAAGTGTCTGAGGCCGGATTTGAACTCAGGTACTCCTGACTCCAGGGCCGTGCTCTATCCACTGCGCCACCTAGCTGCCCCAAATAACTACTTTTTTTAAGATGGAATATTTAGTTCTAAGAAATAACATTTGAAATACTGAAAAAAAATCTCATTTGAATAGACTCTTAATGCATGCAGCAATATATATCTATATGTTTGTCATAGCACCCTTATTGAGAAAAATTGGACTTGATTTGTAAACATGGTTGTTTTATTTATTCTTTTATCTTACTGCAAAATGGATCACAGCTAAGACGAACCTCATTTGAAGATGGGAGAACTCAGGAACAGACAAGGTTTTTGTAGAAGTATATGGAAGCCAGCTGAACAAGCCGGGGAGAGCCATTGTTAAATTTTTGTTGGGGCAGCTAGGTGGCGCAGTGGATAGAGCAGCCGCCCTGGAGTCAGGAGTACCTGAATTCAAATCCGGCCTCAGACACTTAATACTTACTACTCAGACACTTAACACTAACTACAAGTTACTCAACCCCAATTGCCTCACTGAAAAAAAAAAGAAAGAAAGAAAGAAAGAAAGAAAGAAAGAAAGAAAGAAAGAAAGAGAGAGAGAAAATTTAAATTTTTGTTGTGAGCATTCACACCTTGAAAATCTGCAAATGTCACAAATGAGGACTTGATTTTTCATTTTGTTGATTGTCTATACTTAAGAAGTTGTTAATAATGCAGATTAAACTTTAAAAGTGTGTCTTAAATACATTTTCTCCCCAGAGAACCAGTTGTTAAATATTTACCAGCACACTCCTAAGTGTTTATGATATCACACAGTTTTGTGGATGGCCATGCTGGAAATAGATCAGGGAAATTTTGTTATCTTGAGCCCTTCCTGTTTAGGGTTTTGTTGTTGTTGTTTCTGTTTCCACAGTTTGTTCTCAGAAGTAATGAAGCAATTAACATTTTTTTTACAATATATCCCATATAAAATTATATGCTTTATATAACACATATTAATAGCTTTTAATAATTGACTACTTAATACTTCCATTGGGTATATAGAAGTAAAAAAAAAAGTAAAGAATCATGGAAATCTTAGGTAGGTTTTCTACTTTCTAGCTTAATTTTAGTGCTAACACCGAAGCATGTTTTAGATACATATTTTCTTTAACTTTTTTTGTACCTTTTCATGTTCCCAGTGAGCTAAAGCACACACAAAATGAAAAGTTTCCCGTTGACTTGAATAATGTTATGTTAATGTTTAAATATATTATTATTATTACTATTATTATTATTTTCATCACTTCCCACTGACTTCTCACTCAGCCTTTCTCCTGGTAACAAATAAATGTAGTCAAGCAAAATAAATCAATACATTGACTGTGTCTGAAAATGAATGCCTCATTTTCTGTTTCTAGTTCCTCTCTGCCAAAAGGCGAGGCAGACTTTACTATAAATCTTCTGAAGTTATTTGTGCTCTTTTTTAGTAATCAGAGTTCTGAAATCTTTCAGTGTTATTTTCCTTTTCATTGTTGTGGATTGGGTAAATTGTTCTCCTGGTTCTACTTCCTTCACTCTGCGTCAGTTTATAAAATTCTTCTCAAATTTCTCTGAATTAATATTCATTATTTCTTATGGCACAATGATATTCCATTTCATCCTTGTACCACAATTTGTTCAGCTATTCATTCCCCGCCCCCCCCACTTGGTTGATTAAAAAAAAAAACACCCCTACAGAGAGTGCTGTTGACTTTTTGTGCTTTTTCATTACTTTTCATTTAATTGTCCAGCTGAATCCAACAAGCATTTATTCAGCACATGATATGTGCACAACACTGTTCAATGCTGCTGAGTATGCAAAAACAGAACCAGAAAAGTCTATGCCCTCCAAGTACTTACAATTGAACAAACTGGTGTGAATTTCTTGTAAATTAGATAAGAACTATATCAGACAATTTCCTTTCTGGGCTTGAACTTGTTCTTTTGAAGAATGGGGAAGATAGATATCTGTGCCTCGCTGCCCCCAACTTCCCCCATAATAAACATATTGGGAAGGTGAATTCAGTCATGATGTATTATAGAGAATTGACCTGGGAGTCAAGGTAGCTGAGGGCTTGTCCTGGCTCTTCCAGGATTATGTGACCTTGGACAAGTTTTCATTGTTGTGGCATGGTTCTCTTTGTCTCAGCTGCTTTGCCTATAAAATAAAGGGGTGTACTAAAGGGATTCTAAGGTTCCTTCCAACATTAGCATTCTATCCATTTAGCTACTCCTTAGTAAGAAAGATGCTATGGAAGACCAAGGTTTAGTTTTCTTTATTTTTCTTTTTTAAAATATATTTTCTTGATAACGTTTTTTTTACATCACCTACATTTCCCAATGTTTCCTTTTATTTCTATCTTTCTCAGAGAGCCATCCTTTAAAATAAGGAATAAAAAAAGAAAGATAAAAAATTCAACAAAATTAACCAAAATATTGAAAGAGTCTGATGCTATAGGAAATTATCATCATGCATTTTCTGCTGTCTCTACAAAGAGAAGGGAGATGTATTCTCAAATCTTCCTTTCTTAGTATTCAGTTTCAACTGTTTTATTGTTGCTTTCCCCATTTAATGTTATTGTACTCATTGTTTTCCTGCTTCTGCTTATTTTACTTTGTACCAATTCATACAGGTGTTTCCACGCTTCCCATGATGAATTCATGATGAATGTCCATTTCTTCTTACAGCACAGCAATATTACTTTGCAGTCATATACCAATATTTGTTTAGCCATTCTCTAGTTGATGGGCATCTACTTTATTTTCAGTTCTTTGACACCACAAAATGTGCCAGTAAAAATATTTTCATATTTGTATTTTGTATAAAAGGTATACAAATATCAAAAATACATTTGTATTTTGGAAAGCTATTTGAAATTATTCAAAGAACTGAAAACATTGCTTTCCATAATGGTTAGACTAATTCACAGTGCCACCAACAAAGTTTGTGTGCCTGTCTTTCTATAACCCTTCCAAAATTGACGAATCCCATACTTTATCATCTTCTCCCAGTTGCCAGTTATGAGGTGAAAACTTAGGGTTGTTTTAATGGGCATTTCTCTTATCAGTGATTTGGAGCATTCTGTCATATGAATGTTAATAGTTTGCAATCTTTCCTTTGAGAACTGTTTATTCATGTTTTTTTGACCACTAGTCCTATTGAAGAATTTCTTTTGCTCTTAAATATTTCTGTTAGTTGTCTATTGTGATGAGTAAAACTAAATGTGTGGTCGCCTTAAATTAGAAGCTTTTAGCACCAGTCTTTGGGCATTAAGCATTTATTAAAGCATAGTAAAGAGAGAACATGTGGAATTCAGAAAGTTTAAGAAGAAGCCTATCTACCCTAGGGTTCAGCCTGGCCTCCTTATTCTCCTTCCCTTCCACTACCACGAGGTTCCAGCCATGGAAAAAAGACCAAGCCAGGGAGCTAACCTTACTTCCTATTTCCTGCCTCTGTCCCTAGAAGAGACAGTCTTTCAAACTGATTGGTTAGATTGGTTCCCTGGACTTTAGGGTGGGTCTCATTGTTGGGTTCAAAGTCCTTAGCTTCTGAGAAAAATACCCTATTTAGGGCCAGTCAGGTGTGGTTTGATTTAATTAACTTTAAGTAGGTTCTCAGTCTCTCAGTCAGTTTCACTTAATTCAATCTATTCTAAATAAATCTCCAGGTGGGGCCTTTGGGAGTCTGCCAAATCCCATTACTCTTCTCACACTATATATCTTGACTATCAAACCCATATCAGAAATATTTTATATAAAGCTGCTTCCCAGTTGACCTTTTACCTTCCAATCCTAGTTGCATTAATTTTTTCATGCAAAAACTTTTCAATTTCATGTAATCAAAATGATTTATTCTACCTTCTTTAATTACCTCTATCCCCTTTTGGGGCTAAGAATATATTCCCTGTGGCAAAATTGCAAAGAATGATCATGACCCTAAAGAAAAGCCATGAGAAGGCACTGGTAGGTAGCTAGCACTAAATCTGTAAATGAACTTCAGTAATATTGTCATTTTCTTTCTTCTTCTTTTTTTAGTGAGGCAATTGGAGTTAAGTGACTTGCCCAGGGTCACACAGCTAGTACGTGTTAAGTGTCTGAGGCCAGAATTGAACTCAGGTACTCCTGACTCCAGGGCTGGTGCTCTATCCACTGCGCCACCTAGCTGCCCCTTGTCATTTTCAGTGTATTGACATAGCCCTGACATGAACACTGAATTTTGAGACTGTAACTTTACTGAAGCTATTAGTTTTCTGCATTAGTTTCTTTACTGATTTCATTGGATTTTTCTAAGAACCATCATGCCATCAGCAAATAGGGACAATTTTTGTCTCCTCTTTGCTTATTTTTTCTCCTGTCTTATTGCAACTGTTAGTATTTCTAGGACAACATAAAATAAAAGTAGGGGAAAAGGAAATCCTTGTTTTACTTTTGTTTACTAGAAAGTGCCTGTTTCCTCATTATATCTAATGCTAGCTTTTGTTTTTTTTTAGAGATGCATTTTTATATAAAAAAAGATCCCTCTGTCTATGAATTTTAAGGGCTTTTAACATAAGTAATTATTATATTTTGTCAAAGGCTGTTTCTGCAGTTCTTGGTATAATCATGTAATTCTGGATGTTTTCTGTTTTTAATATGTTTAATTATGCTAATTTTTCATAATGTTGAACCATCCTTGCATTCCTGGTACAAATACAAATCATAGTTATTTATTTTTTGTATAAATTGCTGTAATCTTGTCAGGATTTTATTTAAAATTTTAGAATCAATATTCACTAATGATACAGATACAAATTATAAATATTCTTTCTTTGCTTTAGCCTTCCATGTTTTTAGGTTTAGGACATATTTGTTTCATAAAAAGAGTTGAATAGAGTACTTTCTCAGTTTTGGAGAATAATTCATGTAGCCTAGATGTGTTTGTTTATTTTTTTAACCACATTTGTGTCTCAGTTAAAATTTTTTTATCCCTTTCTTTCCTTATGCCAATACTTTGTCCCTGTTATTGGCTTTTGGCAAGACTACTTTAATGCAGCCCTATTCCCACAGGCTGTCTTCTTCCCCTCTACACTACCTCCCCACCCCCACCCCCTTTTGTCAACCCTTTCCCTAGTTCTCAGATTTTACTTAAAGTACTGATTTCTTATTTCCTTTTATTTAATTATCTCTTTCTCTTCTCTTTCTCCCATTGGTTAAATGTTTACTTTTTTAAAAAATCCCCCTTCTTAGTCTTCTTTACAACTTCTTGTGTTAGTTTCTTTTGTGCCTTTTTCTAAGAACTTCTTTGCTTTTTTTCCTCTTCATGTTGTGTAATTTCATTCACTTATTAAGTACCCTCAGTTATTCCTTCTTTAATCTCTTTGTATTTCTTAGGGATTTAAAGATTCTGAGGTATTGGGTGTGACCCAATTGGTTCTTTTTGTTTTTTTTGGTGAGGCAATTGGGGTTAAGTGACTTGCCCAGAGTCACACAGCCAATGTTAAGTGTCTGAGACAGGATTTGAACTCAGGTCCTCCTGAATCCAGGGCTGGTGCTCTATCCACTTCACCACCTAACTGCCCCTTGTTAGGAGGTAAGTCCCCTGCTGCCAATTCGATTTTTGGGGGTGGGGCGGGGCAATGAGGGTTAAGGGACTTGCCCAGGGTCACACAGCTAAGTGTCAAGTGACTGAGGCTGGATTTGAACTCAGGTCCCTCTGAATCCAGGGCTAGTGCTTTATCCACTGCACCACCTAGCTGCCTGACCCAATGGTTCTAACCAATTTCAATATTATTAAATTTATAGATCTTGCCTTTTTTCTCCCTGGTGTGTGCCTTACTCTTAAATGGAATTTATGAAGGAAGTAAATATGGATAGAAGCAGGGCCTCATGGTAGAAATTACCTTTTGCTCTTAATAGTGAAGTATAATTCTACCCTCTGCTCTATTCACAAAATTTCCCTTCCCTTTGATTATGACTTTTCACCTAGGGTACATGTTCTTTCTTCCCCCTCCATCTTTTAGGGAGTCACCTTCCCCTAGGATTGCACATACCCTTTCTCCTTTAACAGTATGTTGGTGTTGGAGGCACAATGCCTCCCAATGTATCAGCTCTCCCTAAATTAAACCCATCATGAGGCTCCCATCTCCCATCACAGGCATCTACCTCCTCTTCCCCTAGGGAGTGTTTTTCATTCAATTTATTCTCTTCCCAATGGGCTGAGAAACTCCTTTCATTTCTCCAGTTTCAATTCTTTCTTTCTGTCATTTCTTCCATTCATATGCAACATCTCTTCTTTCTGAGAAATGGGAGCAGACATCATCCATTCCCTCTTCATCAATGATCATAAATGTACATCATCTGTTTCTTTCCCTCCTTTACCTCTTCTCTTTCCATTAGGCCCCCTTCTGCTATGCAGTTTTGTCCCCCAAAGACACCTTGATTCACCTATAAGGGGATTGTCGGGATCCATGTGCACTTCAGTTTTGCAGAACTCCACCATCACTTCTATTCCTTTAAATTCTGCTTTATCCTTTTGTGTACTTTTAAAAAGTCTCCTGATGATCCCTCTTAATTCTTCCTTCCTTTCTTCCCTCCCTTCTTTCTTTTTCTTCCTTCCTCCTTTTCTTTCTTCCCTCCTTTCCTCCTCTTTCTTTTCCTTTTTCTCCCCTTCCTTCCTTCCTTCCTTCCGTTTCCATTCTACTGTGATATTCAGTCTTTTTCTTTTTCATTCAAAAACCCTCTAAACATGGAATAATTTATTTCATTACTTGCTCCTTGCTAATTGTGCTTATTTACTTTTTGTTTTTCTGCTGTTTGGGGTATTTGCAAGTCTGATATTCTTATATCTTTTTGTCAGAAATTCTTCAAATGCTCTTTTTTGTTGAATGTTTATATTTTTTGTTTATGAAGAGGCTCAGGTTGTAGGGTATGTCATTTGGGGATGTGGCTTTGCCTTTTTTGCTTTACATAATATTTTGCCCATTCTCTTTCATGGTTTCTAATAGATGCAGGATGATCTTGTGTTATTTTAATTTTCCTTCTATTTAGAAATGTAAATCTTTCTTTGGGCTTCTGGTAGAATTTGGTGTTTGCTATTGGAGTTGTTTAATTAATCACCATGTGTCTTAGAATTTGAAGGGAACTTTCCCCACCCCTGAAATGATTAGTGGATTTTTTGATTGGTGCTTTTCTCTATTTTCCATATTCAGAATTTTCTTATATTATTTCCTGCATTGTGATGGTCAGACTTTTGGTTTTGTCATGTTCTTTTGGGAGACGTGTTTTTAATTGATCTGTAAAATTCTTTCTCTGAATCTACTGGACTTTCATTTGTATATTCAAGCTAAGTCAAACAAATAACTTGGGAAAAACTTACTTCTCCTAATCACTATGTTAAACAATAGGGCACCTAGGTGGTGCAGTGGATAGAGCACTGGCCCTGAAGTTTGGGAGGATCTGAGTTCAAATGTGACCTCAGACACTTACTAGCTGTGTGACCCTGGACAAATCACATAGCCCCATCCTCCTTAAACATCTGAGCCATCTCTAGATGTCATGATAGAAATAAGTTAGGGGGCATTGTAGAGAAGTTGGTGGGAGAGTCACAAGTATAGCTTGTAGAGGCATAAACCTAGGCTGTCCTGAACTTCCTCCTTAAAATAGAGGTTTCTGGGAGAATCTAACCAATCAGAGCAAGTATAGAAATCATGTATTCTTTAATGTTGCTTTTTTTTCTTCTGCTATGTTTTCATTCACTTCCCTTGTTGTTTTTTTTTTGTATGTTTGTTTTTTGGTTGTTGTTGTTCTAAAACTAATTTCTTGCTTCTTTAGAGAAACTCTACCATGATCCATTTTTTGCTGATGGCTAATTGGGTTTTTTATTTTTGATTTGAGAGCTATAAATTCTATTATTAAGTTCTTTCTTTATGGATTTCATGTCTCTTTTGGACAATTTTACATTTTCTTGTTGTTCTATGCTATTTAGGATTCCACAGGAATTTGTTTTTCATTAGGCATGGTTTGCTTTCTGTTGTTTTTGTCATATTTCAGAGCTTTGTAATCTCTTTTAGGGTTTATACTTATCCTTCCTTTTAGTTTTAGAGTCCTCTCAGTAGATTTGTCTGTTTGTGCTGTGGGTTTTTATGAGTTTTTTTCCCTTGAATTCTTGAGTTTTCAGCCTTGTGTCCTTACATATATTTTCCTATCACTCAGCTCCAACTGGTCTCAGTCTCCTTTTCTTCAGGTTCAGTTCAGCCACGATGCTGGCTCCCTAACCCATTTTTTACCTTTGGCTTTCCTCCCTCTTCTTCTCTCGTTAGCCTTTTTGAAGGCTTGGGAAGAAGGTGGGGAGGTTGTTAGGTTACTAACCTACAAGCCTCCTTGGGCAGAAGGCAGAACATTTTCCCACCCTCCCTTCCCCTCCTCACATGGCTGGTCAGAATCAATGTATGCTGATTGTTGTGTGATGAGGGGGAGGGCAAAGTGAGGTATGTTAGAAAGTCTCTGTTGTTGTTCAGTCATGTCTGACTCTTTGACTCTTCTTGGCAATGACGTTTGTTTGCCATTTCCTTCTCTAGATCATTTTACAGATGAGGAAACAGAGGCAAACAGGGTTAAGTGAATTGCCCCAGGGTCATACAGCTAGTAAGTGTCTGAGGCCAGATCAAACTCAGGGTCTTCCTTACTCCAGGCACAGTCCTCTATCCACTGAGTCACCTAGCTGCCCAAAGTCCTTGTGGTAGTAGAAATTGCAAATATGGATCTGAGGAACAAGCCCACTGTTTAGTTTGTTCATCCCTGCTATGGAAGAATGGGAAGCTGGTAGAAGGGGGCACACTGAGTGCTTCAAGATTAATGTTTCCTATATAAGTTCCAATGATTTATCTTGTCAGGGTTCTCGTCTTTTTGTTCTGTGGATTCAATTTATAATTGCTTTATATCTAGTGCATAATTTCACATTTTGGGAGTTTTTGAGATTGATGGGGGTTGGGGCCACAGTGTTCACTATCTTGTTGGTCCTGTGACCCATGATTATGCTTCTGAATAGTTTAAAGTGAATTAAAGGAATAATAAGTTATTAAGGTAAGGTTTAAGTGAATTGGTTCAATTTCAAAGGAAAGCCAGTGAAAGAGCCTGAAATAGAATAAAAAGGTCCAACTCTGTTCCTTTCTCCATGCATTTGCCTACTCTTGACCTTCCTGCTTTTTCATATTAAGCTAATAGTCAGTGCATGAAAACCAACTGTTTCAAGGCTGTGGACAAATATTTATGTGTATGTGTATTTTTCATTTGATTATGGTACAACATAATTATGTAAATAAGTGTGAGACTATTAGACTATTATGGATTTGCACAGTGACAATGATATTAGAACTTTCTCTAATAATAAAACTGCTCTGTTCCAGTTTATTGACTGGTATCAGTTCAGGAACATTTTCTTCTTTAGTAACATAACCCAGTTTTTTCAGTCTGACTCTTTGTTCTCTTTCATCCATCTTTAGGGTTGGCAGTAGTTTTGCTAATGTCTACTGAATTTCAGTTACCCAGTTTTGAATGCCCTGCTTATAAAAATTTACATATAACTTTCCTTTTCAGTTATTCTTTAACATGTCTTTTTTTTCTTTTCTTTCTTTAACAAGTCTTACTCAGGATTTCTGAATTACAGTTGTAACAAACTGAGAAATATCATCTCCTATTTCTCCCAGTGTCTTAATGTAGTGTCCTCATTTCTAACCTTTTGTCCACCTGAGTTTTAAATGACCCAAATGACTATTCCTGGGAAATCCTTACATTGAAAAATAGGAAGCTATCTTAAATTCTTTCAGATCAAGGCACTGTACAAATAGGAAATAAATAAATAAATAAATAAAGTGATAAGTGGGTTTTGCTTTTGGGAGGATTTCATCCTATAGCTGAATTGCCTCCTTTTCTTCCTCTCTCATTTCCTTCCTCCTAGCATTGTGTTGTAGTATCCGGCTTTAATGGGGAGAATTCCTGACCTGAAGTTTCGAAGCTCTGGATTCTGATTCTAATTCCAGTACTTATTAGCTCTGTGACTTCTCTGATTGACTTCTCTGATCCTTAATGTCCTTAGCTTTTAAGATGATAATAGCTATAGTATCTATCTCAAAGGGTTAACTTAATGAGATAATATCTATAAAGCCCTTTGAAAATTTTAAATCACTATATACATTTAAGTTATTATTATTATTTTGTTCCCTTGTTTCAGTTGTATCTGACTCTTCATGATCCCATTTGGAGTTTTCTTGGCAAAGATACTGGATTTATTCGCCATATCCTTCAGCTCATTTTACAGATGAGGAAACTGAGGCACATGGGGTTAAGTGACCTGCCCAGGGTCACAACTAGTAAGTGTCTCAGGCCAGATTTGAACTCAGGAAGATGAGTCTGGGCCCAGTGCTCTATTTCACCACCCAGCTGCCCCATTATTATTATGATTTAGAGTGCTTATTATTGTTTTCTCTTCCCATCAACTTGCCTGTTGACCCAAGGCCACTTTTCCCCTCTTATCACAACCTCTCATACTTAGTGACTTTAGATTATATTTAATCAATGATTATCAATAACAGATAGGACTTACTGGGGACAATTGAGATATTAAGAGGCTTCTGTCAAATAGGCTCCTTCTTTCATTGTCAGAAGTCAGTGTGAAGGGAAAAATAGTAATTATTATTATACCCAGCCTTTACATATCACTTTAAGGTTTGCAAAGTGCTTTATTATATTATCTCATTTAATCCTCACAACAATCCTTTGAGGCAGCTGCTATTATTATCTCTATTTCACAAAAAAAGAAAATGGAGGTTGAAACTTGGTTTGGGCTGCACAGTAGCAAGTGCCAGAGGCAGGATTTCAACTGAGATCTTCTGACTCCTGGTGTACCACCTAGCTGTGGAAGAGAGAGCTAGAGAGAGCCAGAGAGGGAGACAGCCAGAGACACACACACACACACACACATACACAGAGACATACACACAGAGGGAGAGACAGACAGACAGACACACACACACACACAAAGAGAGAGACAGAGGGATTTTGTGTGTGTGTGTGTGTGTGTGTGTGTGTGTGTGTGTGTTTCTCAGAACCAATCCTAGAGCTCTTACAACTCCAAGTGGTTTAGGTCTCAGAAAACCATCTGGGGCTATCAGAGCAGAAAAGAAAAAAAAAAATCCTCCACCTGAGTTTAGACAGAGAGGGTGTGAGGGTAAGGTTCCTAATTTCAGAACCAGTATCCCCAGAGACCATCTAGTCCAACCAGTATAGGAAGAAAAATCCACTCTAGAATATTTCCTAACAAGTGCATGCCTGGCTTTGGCTGCAACACCTCTAGCGAGACCATGACTTCCTGGGGCAGCCCATCCCACTTCTGCAGGTTTTAATAGCGGGAAGCTTTCCTTTACATCAAGCTTCAATCTGCCACCGTGGCATTTTTTTTTTTCTTTTTTGCTGGTGACTCCTACTTCTGCCCTCTGGGGCCAAGTGGAACTAGTGTAATCTCTCTTTGACTCAACAAGCTTTAGGTGTTGTAGTTGAAAGAGTCCTTACTATTGTTTGAGTCAGAGGACCTAGGTTTGAATTCTGGTCCTAATGTTTACTATTTGTCTGACTTTGAGTGGGCACTTCGCCTTTGAAGCCCTCTATTTCTTATCTGTAAAATGAGATCGATGAAGGGGGCGACTAGGTGGCGTAATGGATAAAGCACCGGCCCTGGATTCAGGAGTTCCTGAGTTCAAATCTGGCCTCAGACACTTGACACTTACTAGCTGTGTGACCTTGGGCAAGTCACTTAACCCCCACTGCCCTGCAAAAAAAAAAATGAGATCGATAATTAGATGATCTTGGATTTTAAGATGATAGTATTTAGTATCATTAAATCATATAAGTGCAGCTGGAAGGGAAAAGGAGAAGGGAATAATCATTTATACAGCACCTACTGTATGCCAGGCATTGTGATAAGGACTTTTAAAAATTTAACTCATTTGAAACTCACAAGTAAGTAAATGCTGAGAAGTAAATGCTATGATGATTCCCATTTTATAGTTGAGGAAACTGAGGCAGCCTCAGATGAAGTGACTTCCCTAGGGTCACACAGCTTGTATCTAAAGCTGCATTTGGATTCAGGCCTTAAAACCCAAGATCATCTAATCAACCATCTCATTTTAGAAGAAAGTGAGAGGAGAGGAAGTGGAGGCACTAATTTTAGGTGGCTTTCTCAAGGAGAAGTCGATGAAAGGGAGTAGAGTTAGGACAATAGCTAAAGGGGATGGTGAAATCAATTATGGAGGCATAAAAACATTTCTTTGCTGAAGTGAGGGCCCATTGAGATTATTATTGTTATTATTTTGTGGGGCAATGAGGGTTAAGTATCTTGCCTAGGGTCACACAGCTAGTAAGTGTCAAGTGTCCTGAGCCAGATTTGAACTCAGGTCCTCCTGAATCCAGGGCCGGTTCTTTATCCACTGTGTCACCTAGCTGCCCTGCCTATTGAGATTGTTTCAAAAAATTTTTGGAATTTTGGAGTTCAGGAAGATAGGAGTAGAATAGTGGTGACTGGCAAGAGAATGAGCTATGGACCAGGCACAGTGCTAAGCACATTTACAAATATTTTCTCATTTGATCCTCAAAACCACCCTGGGAGATAGGTGCTATTATGACTCCCATTTTATAGTTGAGGAAACTGAGGCAAATAGTGCTTAAGTGACTTACTTGCTCAGGGTCACACAGCTAGTGTCTGAGTCTTGAAATCAAATCTCCTGAGTGCCAGGTCCAACACTCTATCAACTGCACCAACAGTTCATCAAGTTTGGCAAAGATCAAGAGTATGAGATTTTTGCTTGTAGTTTGAGATGGAGTGGAGGAGGAGGTCATGGAAACTGAGTAGATTTAAGAACTGGGAAGTTAAAGTATTTGAAGGAATAGTCATGTTTATGTTCAAGTCCCCTAGTATGAAGGCAGGATTTAGGATGGAGGAGAGAGGCACTTACCTTAGTGAAGAAGGAAGCTGAGTGTCTTAGGGGTTTGGTAGATAAACAGGTAGAGACAAAGAATCTTGATCAGGTGCTAAATTTGGATTGAATGAAGCTCCAAGGAGAAGTTATTGAATGATGGGGATAGAGGGAGAGTCTGGTAGTAGCATTGGGAAGCAAAGAATAATCTGATTCCCCCATCATGACCATTGAGTACATTGTGGGGCAAGGAGAGAAGGTATGAGTTCAAGCGTCACTGATACTGGAAAAGCTGTGTCATCAGGAGAGAGCCACATCCCAGTGAGAGCCAGAAGATGGAGAGAGTGAGAAAGGGGGAGATTTAAGATAAAAGCAGGCTTGTTAAGTCTGGAGTAGTAATTTCAGAGAGTATAGTGAAAGGGACATGTAGATCTGGAGACATTTCAGGGTAGGGTTCCGTGGTATGGGGTGGTAGTTGGTGATGTGGAGCCTTGTGAGGTTTAGAAGGCTCAACTCAGAACAAGCGGGGTTAGAAGAATGTATGTATGACCTGGTCTGGACAGGAGGTGGGTAGCCGGGATCCAGTACTGAAGCAGAGATTCTTTGTAATGCCTTCAGGTGAAGAGGCCAGAAGCTGGTGGCCTGCATCCTGGGATGAAGCAGGGTTAATTTGGGTTAGTCTGAAACAGACGGCTTATAGACAGGGTGCCTGCTGCACTTATGGTGTTTTTATGCACTTTTAGTATTTAAACATAGCACCAAATGGTGCTGTGGTTATTTGTATAGGTCATACCTCAACCTCTCTCCCCACCCCTCTCCTCCCACCTCCATCCCCTACCCCCTACTTCAGGCTCCATATGATCAGCTCCTGTGATGTTTATTAAACTTTGTGTTCATTCAGAGCTTAGCCCAGTGCTCTGCAAGTGAACACTTAAGTGTAGAGCACTTAACAAAATATCTGCTGAATTGTGGATTTTTGTTTGAATCTATGTGGTGCATGAGAATGAAGCCTGGTTCTGGAAATAAGAGGTCCTGGACGCCCTCACTAAGCCTTATGACTCTGGGAAGTTTTACTTCATTTGGGTCTCAGTTTCCTCATCTATTAAAATAAGGGGCTTGGACATTTAGTCCAAGATCTCATCCAGTATTCTGTACTGGAAATAGGAATTTGTTTCCTATTGAGATGAACGTTTGGTATGATTGGTACTTGAGTCTGTAAAGCCATTGAATAAGACATGCCAGAATGGGGAAAGTATCTGGAAAGTCATGAAAGATACAAGGGAACATATCTTAGGTTTTCAATATTGTCATTTAGAAGGGGAAACTATAGGAATTTTTACTTCAGTTCAAGTTAAAAACAACATTTTTGGGGGGGGCAGCTAGGTGGCGCAGTGGGACAAAGCACTGCCCTGGATTCAGGAGGACTGAGTTTCAAATCGGTCTCGACACTTGACACTTACTAGCTGTGTGACCCTGGTGCAAGTCATTTAACCCGCACCTTGCCCTGCAAAAATTTTTAAAAAAAGAAAAAAAACTTATTTAGGGGATGAATATTGATGTATTATATTGAAAGTGACTTTTTGCAAAGTTCAGGACAAATTATTGCTTTAATAAAAAACTGGACCATGAAGATCCCCTCTCCAGCAGGGAGTTCTCTTAGATAAACAGGTTTCACTCCTCAAGCTTTGGATGGGAAAAATAGAATTTGTTTTTTTGTTTTGTTTTTTGCGGGGCCAATGGGGGTTAAGTGACTTGCCCAGGGTCACACAGCTAGTAAGTGTCAAGTGTCTGAGGCCAGAGTTTGAACTCAGGTCCTCCTGAATCCAGGGCCGGTGCTTTATCCACTGTGCCACTTAGCTGCCCCTGGAAAATAGAATTTATAGGTTGCTATCTTGGGTTAAAAGTGGCTTTTCTTCTTGCCTAAGAAGCATGTTTAACATTCACCTTTTCCCTTTGAAACTCTTACAGTCAAGAGACTGTTTAGACAAGCCCAAGATTTAAGATGCAGAATCACTGATTTGTCTTTTAACCCATTCTAGGAATAGAAAGGTTGTTGATATAAAATAAGCTAAAGTTGGCAGTGGCTTTTCCTAGAAAAGTCACAATATGTAAATGGACTCTGTTTTCCCCATTTGTCAGGTCAGAATGTATTTATGAAGCTTGGCAAGACTGTACTGTCTTTCCTGGGGCAGCACACTTTCCTTACCTTTCAACTAGTATAGTACTTTGCTGGAGATTTTTGTTGCTGTTCAGTTGTTTTTTCAGTTGTGTCTGACTCTTCATGACCTCATTTGGAGTTTTCTTGGCAAAGATATTGGAGTGGTTGGCTATTCCCTTCTCCAGCTCATTATACAGATGAAGAAACTGAGGCAAAGTGGGTTTAAAATGACTTACCCTAGGTCACATAGCTAGTAAATGGTTTGAGGCCAGATTTGAACTTAGGAAGATGAGTCTTCCTGACTCCAGGCCTGGTCTTCTACCCACTGTACCACCTAGTTGACCCTTCTTGCGATTTATTCTTTTTAATTATTACAGTTTTTTATATGACAGTTTTCAGAGTACACTTTTAGAAAATACATGTTTAAGGAAATTTCAGTTTTCTTTTGTTGTATTTTCACTGGTCAACAAGAATTTCTTTAAAAAGCACTAATTAAGACCCTGGTGCTGTTCCAGGTGCTTCTGAAAATACTAAAACTGGTCATGGTTGGTGGGGAGGAAATGTAACAAAAACTTTATGTTAATAGAATAAGCAGTAGTTTTGCTATAAAACCATAGAAGTTTAATATTAGTTACTATTGGTAATTTTGCATTTATTATGGGAAATTGGAAGCATGGCCAGTGATGCTGAACAATTATGGATAGCTTGCCTACAGAGTAAAATACTTTCCATGAGCCGTTTCCTCCTTTACTTTTCTATTTTACTGTAACTCAGTGGGAGACCTTGGCTTTTCAAGTAAGGCCTTTCCCAGGTCTCAGTTTGGGCTCCATAGGAGAGAGTGAGGCTGATGACTCTGCACTCACTGCAAGTCATGACATCATCCCATGTTATAGTTCTTTTTGAGAAGGGAGGACAAACAACCAATGATTATACTCAAGAAGAAAATGAGGGTAGTGACTAAAGTCTCACTGCCCTGTAATCTCATCAGGTTGGCTGGAGAATTTCTTTGGTCAATCCCCAGGATTCCACAACCTTCATGGGGAGATGCATCATCCGATGGAGGCAGCTGGCATAGTGAGAGCATACAGAGAGCTGGGCTTGGACCGTTAATTAACTCTGCAACCCAGAGCGAGTAATTTAACACTTCCAGAACCTTTATTTGTAAATGAAGGGAGTGGACTAGACCCTTAAGGTCCCTTCCTGTTCTAATCTCTGATGCTCTGATCCTCTGAAACGTGATTTAGGGGAAGATCAACCTCTTAATGAAATGAATGGATTAGCTGAGACATTATCTTGGTAAACTGTGGGCCTGCTACTGTTCAGTGTAAATCAAAACACGGGGAAATCCCCTGCCCCGCTTATGATGTGGATAATTAAATTACAGTCAGTCAGAAGAAAGGTAATTATACTACTTCTGATAGGCAAGTGAATGTATTCCAGTTATTTCAGTTTACATTGAACAATCCCTGAGGCGACTGTTGGGACATTAAAGGACTGTGGGACTTTATTTAACTGTAATATTCATTCATTAAATATTTGTTGGAGTGCTCATTAATGTAAAAGGCATGTAGTGGAGCTGTGTGGGAGACAATGATGTATAAGACACAATCCCTGGACCTTAGGCACAATCCTGAATTCACAATCTAGTAGAGGAGATAAAGGATAACTGCAATTTATTTCAGCCTGGGATGAATTATTTTAGAATTACTGAAATTTTCATTCCTTTTATTATAGCACTGAAAAATAGAGATGAAAGTACCTGGGATCTGGTGATATTCAATCACTTTATCCAAGCAATCTGCATATTCTCTGTCTTCTCTGTCTCTGTCTCTGCCTCTGCCTCTGTCTCTGTCTCTTCTCTCTTCTTTCCTTCCTCCCCTCTCCCCTACTTACTCCCCCCATTTTCTCTCCTCCTCACTTCCCTCTGGAATTCTTGGACATGAAGATTATTAAAAACAGTTGTGAATACTTAAAGAAGTAATTCAGTTTCTTGTTTTCCCCAGAAAATTAAGCTATCCAAGGAGTTGCCAAAGGATATAATAATAAACTTTCTCTTTGCCACCAGCAGGCAGTTTTAATGTGGTTGCCATTTTCAGGGGACTTCCTTTCCATTCCACTTTCTTATCATATTGGGTGAGATTATTGACAAATGAGAGAGCACAGGCTAAAAAAACCCGGGGTCAATAGGTTTAATTAGAAAAAAGAAATTATCTAGTGAATTTATGCCATGAATATTTTAGGCTTAAATTCTGTTTCCCTTCCCCACCCCAGTTGTTCCTTCCAGAATTATTTACATAATTGCAGCTGTGAGGGCTATGGAATATTTAAGGAAGTTTTTGGTAATGTGGATTTGTAGATACTTCATCTAGAAAAGTTCACAAATATTTTTATTCTTGTTATTTCCCATCCCCATACCCTTTCTTTCCTAAGAACATATAAGTATTTCACACCTATAAAACAAAAGCACTTACATTATATGAAACTCCATAGGTCAACTTTTCTTTAATCATTTTAGCATACCTCCAAGGCCAAAGCAGGAGAGGGACTACAGGGCAAGGCTTAGGATAAGGTGGAAACTTGCCTGACTCAATCTTATAGTTCCTTTAGTGACATTAATCAATTGGGACCCTGTTATTGAAAAGCCTATTTAGTATGTACACATGCAAGAGTTATCTGGGATCCTTCAGTTCCACTGTCTCTGACCACCTTAGAATTTTCCTGGGGCTGCTGGAATTTTTCTCTTGGGACATGAGAAAAGGGGTCCAATAGTACAATTGGAAGACTGGAATTGGATTACATAGCACCCAGAACTTTTCACACACTGGAAAACAATAAAGAACAAAACAGTCTGATTTTGATATTTGATTGTAGTCTTTCAGTATTATTCAATAAATCACTGATATTAAAGAGTTCTCATTCAACACAGCCCAGGCATGCATTATATATAATTGACATATTGACATTTGATTTTGGACAATTACACTATCTTAAGAACTGAGGAGCCATATTAGATATATGATCATTAAAAGGAAAGGGACCAGTAATGCTGTGGTTTGACAATGTTTTCTGTTCCTTATAACATTAATGAATTGAAAGGTAGGTGGAGAAAAAAGTAAAAACACATTGTTGTTGAGCACCTATTATGTTAAAAGTGCTCTGCCCTCTAGGAGTTTATTTGTGGCAAATAATTCTACCAATATGGAGTCTGATTTCAACACTTTCTTAAGTATTCTCAAGAATATTCATAGTAAAATTTTACTTTATTTTGTACCTCATATGCCTTTTTTCATATTCTCCAATGGCTAAAGTCATGATTAATTATTACAAGAAATGACAAGCGATTAAAAATTTCAATTTAATTTTCTCTCTCTCTCTCTCTTTTTGTTTTTTGGTGGGGCAATAAGGGGTTAAGTGACTTTCCCAGGGTCACACAGCTAGTAAGTGTCAAGGATCTAAGGCTGCATTTGAACTCAGGTCCTCCTGAATCCAGGGCCAATGTTTTATCCACTGCGCCACCTACCTCCCCGTAATTTTTTTTCAACGAATAAAAACTTATTTTGCATCCTTCCCATTTTCCACCCTTGATGAAAAAGAAAGACAAAACCTCATGGACAAATATCCATATTCAAACAAACAAATTCCTGAATCAGCCACTTCCAAATCTCTATATCCATCTCAATAAGTGCCAAATTAATTTAATGCTCTTACTAAGAATGCACAACTTACCAAGAATGCAAAACAGATATGTGGGGAATTTGATTATTCACCAGAGCTGGCCATAATGCTGTTATCTGTATGATGAAAAAAACCTAATTTTATAAAGCTGCCAGTTCATTGTATTTAGACTTCTGAATTGCAGAATCATTTTGGCCTTGTGGTTGACCCACTTTACCATTCAGAAGTAGACCATTAAAGCAATAAATCCCTCCCTTTTCCATTTTATTTAAATGATTTATTTCCTTAGTATACATGTTCATTACTACCTTATAAGAATTTGAAAGAATAAGAAGGTACTTCCTTAGTACAATGAATTATTTCCAGAACTACCTGTTAATTTTCTTGGGATTTTTTTCCCCCCAAAATAATTCAACTCACTTTTGGTAGTGTGAGACCTGCTTGATGAAATTAGTGGACACTTTTGTCACCTCCAACACTGTCCCCTAAACATTTTTTCATTCATCTGGGAAAAATGAGTCATGTTACTGCACACACCCAATGGAATATATTGAATTACAAACCATAGGCTATAATCTAAACCAGGGTAATACAGAATGTATGTTGAAAGTACATCAAAGAATTAGAATTCTAAAGATTTATGTCTATTTTGATATTGGCAGGAAGACAAAATTTTACTGTTTGTGAGTAATTCTGATTTGGAACTGGAGTCTATTGTCAGCAACTAAATGGAGATTCAGGAATAGAAAAAGAGAAATAGAGATTTGTCATTCACTCATTCAAAAAGCATTTATTAAGGGGTTACCTGTGTTGGTCACCCCAGTAGGCATTGGGCATACGAAAACAAAGCAGTTGCTGCTTGCAGGGAAACAATGTCCATGACTAAGTCAATATAAATATAGAGTAATTTTGTAGGATGGAGAAGGCACTAAGAATTTTGGAGATCAGGAAAGGCTTCTTGTAGGAGGTAGCCTTGTCGTGGGGTGAGCCTTAAAGGAAGCTTGGGAGTCTAAAATGTGGAGGTGAGAAAGGAGGGCATTTCAGGATTGGGGAGCAACCTGTGGCTAAGGAGGACACAAAATGTATATGGGTTACAGCAGCTAGGCCAGTCTAGCTCAAATATAGGGTAGGTAATGGAGAATACCAAGAAATCGGTCTGGAAAGGAGAAAGCAAAGCTAGATTATAAATAACTTTAAATGATAAATAGAAGAGTTTTTATTTTATCCTCTGATGAAGATTCTTGAGCAAGAAAGTGACAGTTTCAGATCTGTTCTATAGGGATGTTAATTTGGCGCTATGTGGAGACTGGGTTGGAGAAGGGAGGACACATGGGGCAGGTATAGACCAATTAGGAGGCTTGTGCTTTAATTTAAGTAAGAGTTAATGGAGTCCTCAACAGAGTGGCTGCCATATAAGTGAAAAGAAAATGACAGATGGGATGAAGATAGGATCAGAAAGAGTTGGAAACTGCTTTTTCAATAGGTGGTGAGGGAAAGTGAGTAGTTGGGAATGATTCCAAATTTGTGAACCTGGTTGATTAGACATGTAACAATGGAACCCAAGGGAATGGATGATATCATCCATAGAAAAGTGTAGAGAATAAGCAAAAGGGGACACAAAGCTGAACACTAGGGTGCTCCTATGTATAGTAGACAAATACATGGCTTGTGATCCAGCTAAGAAGACTTCGAAGTAGGAGGAGAAGCAGGAAAGAGCGCTGTCCTAAAAATTCAGGAATCATGGTTTCTAGCATTGACCAAATGCTTCATAGAGCTAAAGGAGGATGGGGACTGAGAAAAGAAAAAGCCATCGGATTTTGCAATTAAGAATTATTACTAACTGGAGGGTAGTTTTCAGTAGAATAGGGTGGAGGAAGGTCAGGTTGCAAGAGTTGGAGTGTTATTGTTTGTGGAAGCAAGGTATCTAGAGGGCTTTTTTATAAGGAGTTGAGTAGTAAAAGGAAGCAAAGATATACAATAATTTGAGAGGGGAGAAAGATCAAATGAAAATTTTTTTAAGGATGGGGAATATCTCAGCAGGCTTTGGGGTAATAAGGAAAGGAACCAAATAGATAGGGAGAGATCAAAGAGAGGATGTGTTTGTAGAGAAATATTACAGAAAGAAATGCAACTAGGTGGCGCAGTGGATAAAGCACTCGCCCTGGATTTCAGGCGAGGACCTGAGTTCAAGTCCGGCCTCAGACACTTGACACTTACTAGCTGTGTGACCCTGGGCAAGTCACTTAACCCTCATTGCCCCACAAAAAAAAAAAGAAAAAAAAGAAATGTGAGTGAACAGGAAAAAGAGTACAAAGGAGTTGGCCTTGGGCGAGGGAAAGAGACTAGAGCAAAGAACCAGCATCTTCCACCATTGGCAGGATATTGGCAGAGACTGACTATTATTCAATAAATCTGTATATTGCCTAGAAAATTAAACTACACTGAAGTAAAATATAGAGAGTGATTAGGGAACTAGCAAAATTCTAGAAAAAGAGTAATAAAAATAGATTGAATTGCAAGTTGTTCATTAGCATTTTTGTTATTATGATTTGTATTTATGAAGAGTGTCTTTTGGCTTCGGTATTTCAAAAAGATAGGTGACAATTGTTGGATGAATACTGCCTCTCCACTGAGATTGCAACCTTTCCACATGGATGGTGTTTATGAATTGTTGTTGTGACCAACCATCTGTTGATAATCCCTTCTGAATTTACCTAAATTGGTCTTTGGTTGAGACACACAATCTGTTAACAGGTTTGTAATTCATGACTTTCAAGCTTGGTAAAACCCTGTCAGCCATTTGAGCTTGGTGAATTTAGCCTCGTGAAACGAAGGGTTAACACTTCCTCAAACAGAATAGACTTTGGGGACATCTTTTGTTTCTTTAAAATATTAGAAAGGTGAAGCTCATTTTGTCTAGTATCTGCTTTACAAATTGAAAACTTTTGTTGCTTTAAGAATTTGAAATATTTTAGAAGCTGTAAAATGGTAGATATCATTACAAAGTGGAGAATTACTTTATCTTTACAAGCATAAGAGAACTGGGAAATAAAGCAAAATATAAGAAACATATGCAATATTAAAGATAATTCTGAAGTATATAGTACTCTTACCATCATACTCAACATTAAGGGGACTAAGGAAATGATCTATCAAATTCTTCCCACCTCTAAAATTCTATATACAAGATGTCCCAAAAGACTTAGTGCACTGTTAAGCTTTAATAGCTTAAATATAAATGATAAATCTGACATATGAAAGCATAGCAGTTATAATGCTTATTTTCATTTATTAGATGCTTAATGTTAACCCTTTCAAATAACTAATATGTCCATATGAATTTAGGTTACTCACAAAATATCATTTGAAGGTTGTGACTTGGAAATTGCTGATACCTGTAATTATCAAATTTAGCTACATTATGTATTTAGAGTAAAAAGTTAATGATTCAAAGAACAGTGACTTCTGTTTGGCTGTTGTGTTCAAGGTCAGAGCCAATATCACAGGGGCATGGCCACTTAAATATTTGCCTCTCTAGTATATTTTCTGTTGTATTGATGACTTCAAAAAGAATAAATGCTGTCCTCAGTCATTGTAATTTGGTTAAGAAATTAGGGAAAGGAGTTTTGTTATATCCTCACAGGTTAAATTTTTGTTTTTGTCATAATAAAGTGAAGCTCTAATTCAGACAAATACATTATAAAATGAAAGTACTTTAAAATATAAAATCATATCTATAACTTTGATCAAAAATATAAAAGCACCTTAACAACTTTTCTTTTGTTGGCTATGATTTGAAAGTTATTTTCTACTTCTAAACTCATGAGAACAATGAGTCTACTTTACTGATAAGTGCAAATGAGGTCATTCTTAACTGTTAAAGGAGAAACATAGTTCTCACTTCTAAAGTCTTGGCAGATCTAGGCTTTTGGTTTGACCTTTAAAGGCCTGTCAAATGGTATAATTTCTTATGACAAATTTTGCTAATTCTGATAAAATGTAAATGATTTAAATAAAGTTAAAGTTAATTTATTTAAATAATCAAATTAGTGTGGCAGAGTGAATAGAGAGCTGACCTTGGAAATAGGACCTGGGTTCAAGTCCAACACATATTGACTTTGTGAACAAGCCATTTAACTTCCAGTGTCTCAGCCAATTTCTAAGTAGGTGTCAGTTTGCATTGGTGGATGGAGCTTATTTACAAGAAGATACTTAAGTCAGTTAAATCCCACACTCAGTATCCCCTTCCCCCAAAGTTAATATGTTTTGAAAGTAAATAATTGGGCAGCTATGTGGCGCAGTGATAGAGCACCGGCCCTGGGTTCAGAAGGACCCGAGTTCAAATCCAGCCTCAGACACTTAACACGTATAGCTGTGTGACCTTGGGCAAGTCACTTAACCCCAATTGCCTCACCAAAAAAAAAAAACCAACCAAAAAACCAAAACGAAAGTAAATAATTATTTTGACAATGTAGATATAATTGTGATTCATGCATTGTTTTCTACAAAATACTTTAATACTGTCTGTGATCTCATAGATCTCTAAAGTTATAGATTATAACCCAGTCATGCATTCTCTTCCTGTGTGTTTCATGTTCATGACAAGTCAATATGTGAACAAGCATTTATTTATTTATTAAACAAGCACCTACTATATATCAGGCATTGTGTTAAGTTCTGGGGATACAAAGAAAGGCAAAACACAGTCTCAATAAGCTCACAGTCTAATGGGAGAGACAACATGCAAATTATATACAAGCTGAATTGGAAATAATCTCAGAGGGAAGGCACTAGCTTTAAGGGTGATCTAGAAAAGCTCTTTTTTTTTTTTGAGGCAATCAGGGTTAAGTGACTTACTCAGGGTGACACAGCTAGTAAGTGTCTGAGGTGGGATTTTAACTCGGGTCCTCCTGACTCCAGGGCCAGTGCTGCATTCCCTGTACCACCTTGCTTCCCCTGGAAAAGCTTTTTATGGGAGGTAGAGCTAAAGTCCTGAGACTTGAAGGAAGCCAGAGAAGCCAGAAGGGGAAGTTGAGGAATGAGAGCATTCCAGGCATGAGGGACATTGTGGGAAAATACCTGGAGTTGGGAGTTTCATGTTAGAGGAATAGCAAGGAGGCCAATGGCATTGGATTTCAGAATGCCTGGACATTAGAATACCTTGGGAAGTGGGAGAAGGTATAAAGTATAAGAAGACCAAAAAAGGTAGAAGGGGACAAGTCTGGAAATTCTAAACTTCAGAGGAGTTTATATTTGGATCCTGAGGGTACAGGAGTCACTGGATGTAGATTGAATGGGATGGGGAGTGGGTAAGAAGTAACATAGCAGTTGGTCTTTAGGAAGATCAGTTTGACAGCTGAGTGGAGGATGGCTGGAGTAGAGAGAGCTTGACGAAAGAAGATAACCAGCAGGCTATTTCAGTAGTCCAGGCACAAGCCTATAAGGGCCTGCACTTGGGTGGTGGCAGTCAAGGTGTCAAAGGAAAGAAAGAGGCATATATATGAGAGATGTGAAGGTAGAAATGACAGAACTCAGCAATTGATTGGATATGGGGGAGAGAGAATGAAAAGTTGAGGATGGCATCTAGGCTGTGAGCCTAGGTGACTGAGGATGGTGGTACCCTTGACAGTAATAGGGAAGTTAAAAATAAGGGAAGATTTGGGGAAATAGGAGGAAAGAAAGTTAATTCCGTTTTGGATGTATTGAGTATGAGATACCACTGGGACATCCAAGAGCAGTTAGGTGGCACAGTGGATAGAGTGTCCAGTCTGGAGTTAGGAAGACTCACCTTCCTGAGTTCAAATCTGGCCTCAGACACTTAGCTGTGTGACCCTGGGCAAATCACTTAGCCCTGTTTACCTCCATTTTCTCATCTGTAAAATGATCTTAGCAGGATATGGCAAACCACCCAATATCTCTGCCAAGAAAACCCCAAAATGGCATCACAAAGAGTTAGACATGACTGAAATGACTGAATAACAACAACATGGAACATCCAGTGTGAAATGTCACTGAAGCAGTTGGTAATATGGGACTGAATTTCAGGATGAACAGTGGTTAAATAGATCTGAAAATCATTTGTACGGAGATGATAATTGAGCCTGTGAGAACTGAAAAGATTACCAAGTAAGTGACAATAAAAAAGAAAAGAGAGTCACTGAAGCACTTGAAAATGCACAGAAAAGTTGGAAGGAAGTACTGAAGGAGACAAACAAGACACCTTTGAAACTAATGTGTTTTAATGTATTACATACTTTAAAAACAACTATGTAATAGAGATTTGTGGTTTCAATTCTCTCTTTTTCTGTTCTTTGTTCATATTTGTCATTCATGTTTGTTAAGCTGAAAATAACAGAAGTGAAACTTATTTTTTAAAAAGATGGAATATTGAATATAAGGAACAGGAAATGGAATAAGAATAAGAACTGGAATATAGGAATGATGTGTAATTAGCCTAAAAAGATATATTCAGGGGCAGCTAGATGGTGCAGTGGTAAAGCACCGGCCCTGGATTCAGGAGTACCTGAGTTCAAATCCTGCCTCAGACACTTGACACTTACTAGCTGTGTGACCCTGGCAAGTCCACTTAACCCTCATTGCCCTGCAAAAAAACCAAACCAAACCAAAACAAAAAGATATATTCAGTGGGGTAAGGGGCAGTCAGAAGCAAAATGCCTACTGGATGAGGAAGAAGAGAGAGAATAAAATAAATGGGGTGTGTGTGGGGGGGGCAGAATTGGATGGAGGGAAATCCAGCTAGTAGTTTAACTGAAAAAAAATTTTGAAGCAAGTTTCTCTGATAAAGGCCTCCTTTCTCAAACATATAGGTAACTGAGCAAATTTATAAAAATAAGAGCCATTCCCCCAATTGAGAAATGATCAAAAGATATGAACAGTTTTTAGATGAAGTTATCAAAGCTATCTATAGCCATATTTTAAAAAATGCTCTAACTCACTATTGATTGAGAGATGCAAATCAAAACAATTCTGGGGGTCTGCCTTATACCTTTTAGATGGTTAATAGGACCGAAGAGGTAAATGGCAAATATTGGAGAGGAAGTGGTTTAAGATGAGTCATTAATACACTGTTGGTGGAGTTGTAAACTGATTCAACCAGTCTGTAGAGCAATTTGGAAACTATGCCCAAAGGGTTATAAAACCATGCACACCATTTGACCTAGAAATACCACTAGTAGGTCTGTATCCAAAAGAAATAAAAAACAAAAGGAAAGAACCTATATGTACAAAAATATTTATAGCAGCTCTTTTCTGGTGGCAAAGAATTGGAAACTGAGGAATGACTGAACAAATTGTGGTATGTGCTTATTATGGAATACTATTGTGCTATAAGAAATGATGAGCAGGATACTCTCAGAAAAACCTGTTAAGACTTACATGAGTTGATGCAAAATAAAATGTATTGTGTAAAAGTAACAGCAATATCGTAAGATGATCAGTTGTGAATGGCTTGGCTCTTCTCAGCGATACAATGATCCAAGAGAATTCTGAAGGACTTATGATGAAAAATGCTATCCATCCCAGAGAAAGAACTGTTGGTGTCTGAATACATATTGAAGCTTTTTTTAAATGTTTTTCTTGAGTTTTTTTGCCTGTGTTTTCTTTCACAACATGACTAATATGGAAATGATTTGCATGACTACACATGTATAACCTATATTAAATTTCTCACCTTCTCAATGGGGTGGGGGAAGGAGGAAGGGAGAGAATTAGGAACTCAGTTTTAAAAATGAATGTTAAAATTGTTTTTACATGTAATTGGGGGAAAAGAAAATACCAAATACATTTTTTAAAACTTAAAAAAAAGATATATTCATGCTAGACTGTGAAAGGCTTTAATTACCAAATGAAAGTTTGTATTTTATCCTACAAGTAGCAGGGAACTAGTTCAGTTTCTTGAGTAGGCGAATGATGTGGTTAGACCTATGTTTTAGAACTATCAAATTGTATGGAGGATGGATTGCAGAAGGGAGAGTTGAGGTAGAGAGACCATTGAGAAGGTTATTACTGCAGAAGTTCAAATGAGAGATGATGAAAGCCTGCATAGGGTGGTGTCCATGTGAGTAGAGAGGACAAAATGTGAAAGATAGAATCAACAACATTTGGTTACCTTTGGTGGGAAGAGTAATTAGATGGGGGTGACTGAAGTTGTGTATCTGAGTGACTGGGAAGATGGTGATTTTCTTAACAAGAATATGGCAGTTAGGTGGAGGGTGGAAGGAAAATAGATAAGTAAGTTCTCTTTTGGATATATTCAATGAGTACAAAAGTGGATATATCTAGAGACAGTTGGTAGTGTTGGACTGAAACTCAGAAGAGAGATTAGGGATGGATATATAGATTTTTAGTCATCTGAACAGAGATAATTTATTTCATGATATGTGATGAGATTTCCAAGAAAGTATAGAAATAAGAAGGGAAATATAGAATCTGGGACAGCCCCTTACAAGGGAACAGAAAATGAATGATGATGACCCAACAAAAGTACATTCAGACAGTTAAGGGGAAAATCAGGAGAAAGGAATATCACAAAAAATCCAGGGAGAAGAGGGAGTTCAGGAGGAAAGAATGGTTAAGAGTAAAATGTCATCAAAAGGTCAAAAAAGGATGAGGATTGAGAAAAGGTCATTATTGAATTTAGCAAATAGGAAATCATTGCTCTCCTTGGAGAGAGCAGTTTCAGTTGAGTGGTTGGGACAGAAGCCGGACTGAAAAGAGTTGAGAAGGGAGTGGAAGGTTATAGAGTAGAGGCAATGGGTCTGGACAACCTTTTTCAGAAGTTTGGTTTTAAAATGGAGGAAATAGTGGGCAGCTAGATGGTGCAGTGAATAAAGCACCGGCCCTGGATTCAGGAGGACCTGAGTTCAAATGTGACCTCAGACACTTGACACTTACTATCTGTGTGACCCTGGGCAAGTCACTTTTTTTTTTTAAAGCAGCAGGTGTCTTTTTTTGCAGGGCAAAGGGGATTAAGGCCACCTAGCCACCCCTGGGCAAGTCACTTAACCCTCATTGCCCCACAAAAAAAAATGGAGGAAAGAGATAGGAATATACACACATAATACATCTATTACATTTATTTATATGTCTAAATATATCCATATAACATATATAAGTATATTTATATATCCAAATATATCCTATAACACACATATATTATCCAAATATATCCATATAACATATCTATAATATATTTCTATATCCATATAGCACATATGTAATATTTATATATCAAAATATGTCCACATAACATATATTTATTTATCCAAATGAGTATATTCCCTTCCAAGTTGTTATTTTGGAAAACTTTACTACTTATTTAAATAATGTTCCTATTTCTCAGTATATTTTTGGAATGCTTCTTTAGGAAGAGACTTCTGAAAGGACCTAAAAAATGTGTTGAATAGGGGGCAGCTAGGTGGCACAGTGGATAGAGCACCACCCCTGGAGTCAGGAGTACCTGAGTTCAAATCCAGCCTCAGACACTTGACACTTACTAGCTGTGTGACCCTGGGCAAGTCATTTAACCCTCATTGCCCTGCCCTCCCAAAAAGAAAAAAAACATAAAAAAAATGTGTTGAATAATGGTGGTACCATTGGAATAAGTGTTTTGTTTGCCCAGATGACTGCTTTCAAGATGACAACACTCATTTATATGATTCACTTTATAGTTATACTTTGGCATATTCCAAAAAAGCCCACTTACTTGGAGGTTCAGACTTCCAGCAACTCTCAAAAACCAGAAATTAAAATGGAGGAACCAGAATTAAATGGGGGAACACAGCCTCAAAAATAACTGCTTTGGAAACCTTTCATTTCACAAGAAAGGCTCTGCATTATCTCAGAGCCCATCATAGAGTCCTAATAAGTTGTACCATTAATAGAGTTCTCCCAGCACCCAGCAGCACCCAGCTATGTCCCAGGATACAGCAGATTAGGGCTAGCAAATAAGAAGGTGACAACTGCTGACTTGGAGACAACAGTGAGAAGTTATAGCTGACTCTTTGACCAATAGAAGGAAGACAGAAAAGTTATGGAAAGTGGACAATGAGTTTAGGACCATGGAACCTGGCTCACTGAATATGATTGGGTCATTGGGTATCACTGGCCTTTTGAAGTTTATGTTTAAAGCACAGTGTAGTAATTGATGTTTGTAGTGAAAATCATGAGTGATCAAGCAAAGGTTCTATTCAATATGTTCTATTTTGAGGTAGGCAAATCTGTAATCAGACTCCATTAGACTCTATTAGATTGTGAGCTCCTTGAGGGCAGGGACTAACTGTCTTTTGCCTTTCTTTATTATCACAGAACTTTGCACAATACTTGGTACATATTAGTTGCTTAAGAAATGTTTATTGACTAACTGTAATACATTTGAGAATGATTTAGATAAAAAAATTAAAACAATTAAAAGCTTTAAGACTTAAAAAGAATAAACCAATTATTTGAAAAATTCATTTATGTGGAAGAACCCATTCTGATGAAAAGGAATAGTGCATAAACAATTCTGAATCTACATTTTTCCAATGAGCCTATTTGGTTAGTTGAATTAATTAAATCTTTTTGACACCTAGTTAGTGTAAATTTGTTCCATTAATATCTTACCTCTTTTAGTATTGGTAAAGGCAGCATTACTGGCCTTGGTGTCAGGAGGACCTGAGTTCCAATTTGGTCTCAGACACTTGCTAGCTGTGTGATTCTGGGTAAGTCATTTAACCCCAATTGCCTTAAAAAAAAGGCAGAGTTGTATACTGAAGAGGGGAAACATTAAGAATGAAGTCCCAGGTTTGTTGCTTACTAGCCCTGTGATCTAGGGGCTCAGTTACCTTCAGTCCCCATGTGAGTGGGTTGAAGAAACTGGAGATGTTTAGCCTGAAAAGAAAAAGGACCTGAGAGTGAGGTAGGTGGATGAGGTGAGGGAGTAGAAGGATAGGACATAGTTTTTTAGGTATTTGAAGGGCTGTCATGTGGAAGAGGGAATAACTAAGAGAAATGCCTGGACATTGAGGAGAGGCAGATTTGGACTTAGTGTGAGGAAACACTTCCTAATAATTCATGATACTCCAAAGTAGAACGAGCTGCTCTGGGAGGTCCTGGACCTCACTTGGAGAGCTTCAAGCAGAGGTTGTATTGACACTTGTTTGGAGTGTTGGAATGAATCTTGTTTTTGTATGGATTGGACTGGTTGGCTTTTGAGGTTTCTATTTTTCTATCAGGGACAGCTAGGTAGCACAGTGGATAGAGAGCACTGGCCCTGTAGTCAATAGGACCTGAGTTCAAATTTCACCTCAGACACTTACTAGCTGTGTGACCCTGGGCAAGTTACTTAACCCCAATTGCCTTAAACATATAGGGAGATCTCCAGTCGTCCTGATGTATATCTTGCCATTGGATCCAGATGGCTCTGTAGGAGAGAGTGAAGTTGGTGGCCTTGCACAACCCTTCTCACTTAAATCCATTTCAGTACAAGTCATGACATCACCCTGATGTCATGGTCCTCTTCGAGAGAGTGGAGGACAAACAACAACATTTTTTCTATCTTTCTTGGTTTTTTTTTTTTTTTTTTGGCGGGGCAGTGAGGGTTAAGTGATTTGCCCAGGGTCACACAGGTAGTGTCAAGTGTCTGAGGCTGGATTTGAACTCAGGTCCTTCTGAATCCAGGGCCGGTACTTTATCCACTGTGCCACCTAGCTGCCCCTCTATCTTTCTTAAGAAAAAGGAAAACCCCTTACCTCCACCCGCCCCCCCCCCCAATTCCCTTCTGTGAGGCGTTCAACATTGATTGAGGATTTGCTATGTACTAAGTGCTGGGCTGAGTGAGATGCAAAAATACTAAGAGAGTACTTGACCTCCAGTGGATGCCAATCTTAGAGCGGAGATAAGACATACACACCAATATAAACCCAAAGTGAAACTAGGTCCCGATTAGTGTGAATGATGGATCTTCTGCTGTGGTCTGTTATATTTGAATTTGTACTATTTGAAGTTATAATTACATAAAATTATGTGAAATAGGGTACAAGTGCATAATGTTGGTATTGCCACCAGTAGCTCATGTTTGCATGATGATTTTGATTGTACAAGTGATTTTCCTATCTCACAACAACCCTGTGAGATAAGTAGAGCAAGCATTGTTATCTCCCTTTTTTACAGATAAATGGGGGAGAGGTAAAAATGAGGTGTCCAGGGTCACATTAACATATTAGTAGGGGGTAGAAATGGATCTTGAGGTGCAGCTTTCCCGACCTCCAGTTTGGTTCTTTTTTTTTCCTACTTTATTTTTGCTAACTAGGTGCAAAAGGAAACCATTTCTTTGTGGAAAATAGCTGTCAAACCGCAAATGTGACAAATTTAAAAATTGTACAATAATGTGAATTTTTTTGTATCCTCTAAATTTTTTGTCCCAGTTAGAGCTCTGACTGAGGGAAAGGAAAGGAAAGAGTTAATGATGACTTAGAGATTTGCAGAATATTGGCATCATTAATAGAATCAAAAAAGGCAGGATGATCGACCTAGTTTTCAATTCAGTTTAATAAACATTTAAAAAACACTGCTTTGTATTAGGTACTGTGTAGGTTGTTGTTCATCCATTGTTTTTTTTTGGGGGGGGGGGCAGTGAGCATTAAGTGATTTGCCCAGGGTCACAGCTAGTAAATGTCAAGTGTCTGAGGTCCAATTTGAGTTCAGGTCCTTTTGAATCCAGGGCCGGTGCTTTATCCATTAGCCACCTAGCTACCTCCTCAACCTTCATTTCCTGATATCAGGGTCATGATTTGCACTGAATTGGATTTAAAACAGGGAGGTCTGTACAAAGTCACCAACCTCACTCTCTCCTCCAGAGTCATATGAGGATGACTGGAGATGGCCTCGAATGTTTAAGGCAATTGTGATTTGCCCAGGGTTACACAGCTAGTAAGTGTTTGAAGTGAGATTTGAACTCAGGTCCTCCCAACTTCAGGACCAGTGCTCTCTATCCACTTTGTCACCTGGCTGCTCCAGCACTCTGCTAGGCTTGAGGATACAGTGATAAAAACAAAATAGTCCCTGTCTTCAAGGAGTTTACATTCTATTGGTTGGATACAGGGAGAAAAATGATTACTTCTCTCTCATATTAATAATCAATTATTGAATTAGGACCAGGATTTTTTTTCCAGAAGTCTGTAGGTTGTTCAGTCTCTGAAGGACATTACTGATTATGAGAATAAATTAACTTTCACCTCAATCTTGTTCAGATCCCACCCAGATGGGGAAGCCCATGGTCCTCTACACAGGTGTGGGTGGGAATAAATTCTTTGATTAAATTGCCCAAGACTGGGCAATTTAGAAGTAAATGACATAATCAATGTCATTGATCCCATGGAAGTGAAGAGCTCAGAGAGCACCCTCCCTCCCCATATCCAATCTGTTTCCAAGGCCTATCAAATTTTACTGTGCAATGTTGGTAGAATGTAATTATCACTCTAGTGTAGACCCTCATCACCTCATGCCTGCACTACTGCAATAACTATCTGCCTGACTCAGACCTCTCCCTGTTCCAATCCATCCTTTATTCAGCCCAAATCCTTTATTTCTGAAATCAAAGGTCCAATCATGGCACCTACCTACTCAATAAACTCCAATTTCTCCCTGTATCCTTCAGGATCACATACAAAATATTCTGTTTGGCATGCAAAGTCCTTTTTTCCCATTACTTACAATTTTTTTAAAATTATGGAATAAAACAAGTTTTTCTATAACATAGTACAATAAAAAGATGATTGTGTTTGAAAATGAAAATCTACTATGCACAGCTTTCAAATATACAAAATTATTATGTAAATTTGTGTTTCCCCCTTTTTTCCTTCCCTCCCTCTTCTCCCTACCCTAGAGATGTCTACCAGTAGACACAAATAGGTGTATATATGTAAAATTATTCTATGCATATTTTTTAAAATCAGTTTTTTCTCTGGATGCAGATAACATCTTCATGTGTCCACTAGAATTAATTTGGGTATTTATAAAAGACAAAATAACTTATTCACTCGAGTAATCTTTTTTTGACTATTTGATTCAATAAGCACATTTATTTATTTAAAAATAATGAACATTTTAATTTAAAGTTTGAGTTCTAAATTCTATTACCCCTGCCCTCCTCCCCTACCTCCTCACCAAGGTGGTAAGAAATCAGATATAGGTTATACATGTCCAATTATATAAACATTACTATAGTAGTCATTTTGTATAAGAAAACAAATGAAAGAAAAAAATGAAAGAAAGTGAAAAATAACATGCTTCAGTCTGTGTTCAATTGATATCAGTTCTTTCTTTGGAGGTAGATAGTATGATTCATTATTAGTCCTTTGGGATTGTCTTAGATCATTGTATTGATGAGAATAGATGTCATCATAGTTCTTCATCAAATAATATTGCTGTCACCATGCACAACATTCTCCTGGTTTGGCTCACTTCACATCAGTTCTTTAAAGTCTTTCTAGGCCTTTCTGAAATCATCCTGCTTGTCATTTCTTATAGCACAATAATATTCCATCACCATCATATACCACAACTCGTTTAGCCATTCCTCAATTGATGGGCATTCCTTTGATTTCCAATTCTTAGCCACCACAAAAAGAGCTGCTATAAATATTTTTGTACAAATAGGTATTCAAAGTCATTCTTAAAACAATATTGCCATTACTGTATGTGATGTTCTCTTGGTTCTGCAATTTTCATTCTTCATTATTTTGTGTGTGTGTGTGTGTTTTTTTTTTTAGTGAGGCAATTGGGGTTAAGTGACTTGCCCAAGGTCACACAGCTAGTAAGTATTAAGTGTCTGAGGCCGGATTTGAACTCAGGTACTCCTGACTCCAGGGCCGGTGCTCTATCCACTGCGCCATCTAACTGCCCCTTCTTCATTATTTTGTGCAAGTCTTCCCATGTTTTTCTAAAATCAGTGAGCTTATCACTTCTTATAGCACAGTAGTATTCCATCACAATCATATATCACAACTTGTTCAGACATTTCCCATTTGATGAGCATCCCTACAATTTTCAGTTCTTTGCCACCACAAAGAGAGCTGCTTTAAACATTTTAGAATATGTAGGTTGTTGTTCTTTTTCCCTAATCATCTTTGGAAGCAGACCAAGTAGTAGTATTGCTGGGTCAAAAGGTATAGGTAGTTTAGAACTCTTTGGGCATAATTCCAGATTGTTCTTCAAAATGGTTGCATCATTTTACAATTCTACCAACACTGAATTAGTGTCCCAATTTTTCCATATCCTCTCCAAAATTTGTCACTTTCCTCTTCTATAATTTTAGCTACTCTGATAGTTATAAAATTATATCACAGGGGCAGCTAGATGGCGCAGTGGTTAAAACACTGGCCCTGGATTCAGGAGTACCTGAGTTCAAATTTGGCCTCAGACACTTGATACTTACTAGCTGTGTGACCCTGGGCAAGTCACTTCACCCCCATTGCCCCGCAAAAAAAAAATATATCACAGAGTTTTTTTTAAATCTGCACTTCTCAAAAAATAAAAAATAAAAAAAATTTAAAAAAAGGGGCAGCTAGGTGGCGCAGTGGATAGAGCACTGGCCTTGGAGTCGGGAGTACCTGAGTTCAAATCCAGCCTCAGACACTTAACACTTACTAGCTGTGTGACCCTGGGCAAGTCACTTAACCCCAATTGCCTCACTAAAAAAAAAAAAATAAATAAATCTGTACTTCTCTAATCAATAATGATTTAGAGCAATTTACATGACTATAAATTGTTTTAATTTCTTCTTTGGAAAACTGCCTGTTCTTATCATTTGTCCATATATCATTTGGGGAATGCCTTATATTCCATATTTTGGGTATGAAACTCTTATCTGATAAACTGTAAAATCAAAGTCCTTCTTAACCTAGCCCCCTCCTACCTTTCCAGTCTTTCTACACCTTAATCCCCAACATGTACCCTTCAATCCAGCGATCTTGGTCTTCTGGTTGTTTGAGAAACAAGTTATTCCATCTCTTGACTCCCAGCATTTTCTCTGGCTCTCCCCCATGTCTGGAATGCTCTCCTACTGATCTTTCTGGTTTCTTTTAAGTCCCAACAAAAGTTCCTTCTTTTACAGGAAGTCTTCCCCATTCCCTCTTGATTCTATTGTAATTCCTCTGCTTATTGTTTCCTATTTGTCTCACATGATTGTATGTATTTGTGTGTTGTCCTTCCCCGCCAATTTTGAGCTCCTTGAGAGCTGGGACTGCCTTTTTCTTCTTTTTAGCACAGTGCCTCACACATTTGTTATTGCTGTTGTTCAATCATTGCCTACTCTCTGTGATCCCATTTGGGGTTTTCTTGGCAAAGATACTGGAGTGGTTTGCCATTTCCTCCTCCAGTTCATTTTACAGATAAGGAAACTGAGGCAAACTGGGTTAAATGACTTGCCCAGGGTCATACAACCACTAGTAAGTGTCTGAGGCCATTTGAAATCAGGAAGATGAGTCTTCCTGACTCCAGGCCTGGCACTCTATCCACTTAGCTGCCAGACTGATATTTTTGTAGGTGCTTAATAAATGTTAATTGCTTGATTGAGAGAAAGAGAAAATATAAAAGAAGTAGGCTTTGAATTGAGCTTTTGGGGGAAATACCTAAGGTTAGGAGGCAGGATGTGCAAAGGAGATTGAAGAGCAGCCAGCCCAGGTAAAAGGAGATGCAGGAGAGAGAAGTGTCAAAAAAAACCTAGAGATGAAAGAATATTCGGGAAGAAGGGGTGTGTTTAGCAGTGTGAAATGATTCATGAAGGTCCATTAGGGAAACTACTGAGAAATGAACATTGAATTTAGCAATTAAGAGATCATTGGTAACTTTGGAGAAAGCAATTCCAGTCAAATGCTAGAGCTGGAAACCAAAATTTGAGGATTGAGAAGACAGGGAGAAGAGAAGTGAAAGCAACTAATGTAGAAAGTTCCTTCCCCTCCACCCCATCCCCCTGCCCATTCCCCTACCTTTGGCAGGAAAAGGGAGGTGAGATAGGATAGCTTAAGGAGATGGGAGGGTGGAATGAATTTTATTTGAAAGGATATGTAGAAATCTGTGAATATTCAAGCAATGATTAGAGAAAGGGGAAATACCTAAGGGGGCAAATTGTAAGAGGAGCTGTGAGAGGATCAATCAAGTAATCAATCAACTAGCCATTCATTACCTATTTCTTGCCAGGCACCTTGTTGGTGTTGGAAAAACAAGTATGAAAAAAGAAATAGTCCCTAATCTCAAGGATTTTACATTCTGATGGAGAAGATAAATACATATATAAATATATACAACATAAATATAATGTGAATAAATATAAATACATGCAGTGTGGTTTGGGAAAAGGAATCAGGTAAAACTTTTATGCAATAGAGGGTGCTTGAAATGCATCTCAAAGGAAAAGAGGTATTCTGTAAGGAGACAGTGAATTCCAGGCAAGTGGACATGTACAAAGACACAGAGAGGATTTATGAAGTGTTGTGTGGAAGGAAGAGAGAAAAGGCCAGTTTGTCTGGATTTCAGAGTATTGGGGAGGGGGTATTGCTCAATGAGGCTGGAAAGATAGGTCGGAACCAGATTGTGTATGGCTTTAAAAGCTAAACAGAGTTTATATTCTATCCTAGAGGCAATAGGAAGCCACTGGAGTTGATTGAGTAGGGGAATCACATGGTCAGATCTGCCTTAAGGAAAATTACTTTCACTGCAGTGTATAAGATGGTTTGGTGTTTGAGACAGGGAGACTAATTAAAAGGCTGTTGCAATAATCTAGGTGAAAGGTGATGAAGGCTCCAACTAAGGTGGTAGCTGTGTGAATGGAGGGAAGGGATGGGATGAGATAAAGGGCACAATTAGAGGAATTGGCCTTGGCAAGAAGAGCCACCTATTCAACAAAGACTGAAACAAGGGAAGAGAGAATGGAGGATGATGTAAAGCTTTGTGGTTTGGAATAGATGAGAAAAGAGAGTTCATGACAGATGGCCTTGATTTTCTCCATAAAGTCGGCTGCATGGTTTGTGGGAAAGAGATGAGTACAATTTTTGACATGATAATTTTGAGGCACTGAGGGGATACGCAGGTTAGATGTTTAATAACTGAGGAGCTCTTGTTGAAGAAGCTGTGGCTAAAGACAAGAAATTGAGTGTTGTTTGAATAGAAGTGATATTCAAAGGAATGAGAGTTCTGAGAGAGAAAATGTAGGAAGAGAAGAGAAAATGGTGGAGGACAGAAACTTGGAGGACATCTGCATTTAGAAACAAGAGGAGGTGAGGATGTTGTGAAGTAACCAAGAAATATCACTTTAAGAAGAACCAGGGGACTATGGTATTTGTGTCTAATATTAAAGAGGGGAAGTATTCGGGGATATCAAATGTTCCTGAAAAGTTAAGGAGATGAAGACTAAGATAAAGGTGTTGAGGTTTTTAGAAGAGTCATCCACCGATGACTTAAAAAATGTTAAAAATTGCAACTGTCGTAAAACAACAGAAATGAAAAGATTTACCAGAAGAATTTGGAGGTTGGGGAGTGGTAATCTAAGGGGTTAATTTTTGCCCGTATTTTACTTATTTACACACATACATACCTTGAGGGCATGGATTACTAAACTATGTTTTTCTCATGAGATAAAATCAGTAAAAGGAAAAAAACCACCTAGTTTTTTCCTAGGTTTTAAAATTCGTGTTTCAAAACTCTCCATAAAATGAAAGATTGTCTCACCGATTTGGAGCTGGAAGGGTGCTGAGAGGTCACCTAGACCAGGATGTCATAAACTTTTTCCCGTTTTCACCCAAGAAATTTTTAGAGACCCCGGATACATAGGTATATAAAATAGGTATACAAATCAAACATTTACTGCCAAAATTTTCTCGACCCCACATTCAGTTATGTGACCCCATATGGGGTCATGACCCACAGTTTAAGAAACTTTGATCTAATCTACCAGTTTTCTTCTACAGGTGAGAAAACTGAGGCTAACTGAGGTTGATTTACTTGCTCGAGTTAATATAGGTAGTCAGTGGCCAAGCTAGGTCCCCTGATTCCAAATCCAGCCTTCTTTTGCCTCTGTTGCTAAAATTTGCAAGCTGTTGTGCTATTGAATCACAAGTAGGACAAAGAAGTAAACATGCATCGACATTTCTGGTTTTTAATTTGGGAAAAATAAATAATTTTTAGGGTTTGGGGAGTGGTTTAAGTCTATATTATGAAGTCTCTATGAATGTAACTTGCTTAGTGATACCTAATTATAGATAGGAAGATTTCCACTTTTCTACTTTTAAAACAACAACAATGGTTCTATCCAATTCTATTTGCACAGAAGAAGCCTCCATGCCTCCAAATTTATGGGTTAGGTAATCTGCATGCTTAGCAAAACGCCATCATGCTATTGCAATGGCAAAATGGTAGCTACTGGATCCCTTTTGACTTGTGTTGTAGACATGGCCTGGAAGTAAGTCCTTTATGTTTCAAATATGACTAATCTTTTATAGGACAATGAGGTACTGTGTACAAAGTAGTATGTTGGAATATTATTTGAGGAAATATAATGTAGTTTTCCTGAAGCACAAATTTTATTTCACATACATCATTAGCTCAATGAATGTTTGAACTTAAAGTACTTTAGAATTAATCTTATCCAACTCACTCATTTTCTTTGTTTAAAAATAGATTTAATTTTATTGTATTCAATGAACAAAAACCCATTTTCTCTCCCACTTCCCTCTTCATTGAGGAAAAAAGAAAAGAAAAACAAAAAGCTTGTGACAAATATGCACACATTGACCATGTTCCCTATATCTATATCTATATCTATATCTATATCTATATCTATATCTATATCTATATCTATATCTATATCTATATCTATATCTATATCTATATCTATATCTATATCTATATCTATATCTATGCAGATAGATGATAGATAATTACAGACACACTTAAAATTCTGCACCTCAACTCCATCACCTCTCTGTGAGGAGGTGGGTACCATGTTTCATACTGAGTCCTCTGAAAAGATGGTTAGTCATGGCTTTGCTCCTAGTTCTTCAAGTGAGCCATAGTTAAGGGTTATGAACTGACAATTTTCAAACGAAGAAATCAATTATATAAAATAGGAAAAAATGCTCCAAATCACAAAATTAGAGAAATGCGAATTAAAGCTACCTTGAATTTCTACTTCACACACATCAGATTGTCAAAATTGGCAGAAGGGGGAAAATGATAAATGTTGGAAAGGCTGCAGGAAAACACATATTAATGCATTGTAAGTGGAGCTGTGAATTGGTGCAGCCATTCTGGAAAAGAATTTGGAACTATGCCCAAAGAGTTACTAAACTATCTATTTGACTGTTTGACTATATGAATGTACTATTTGACCCAGCAATACCATTATTAGGGCTATACCCCAAAGTGATCAGTGAAAGAAGAAAAGGACCCATATGTACAAAACTATTTATAGCACCTTTTTTGTGGTAGTAAGGAAATGGAAATTCAAGGGACACTCATCATTTGGCAAATGGCTGAACAACTTATGGTATTTGAATGTGATAGAATACTAGTGTGCAATAAGAAATGATCAGTTAAGCAATTCTTAAATTATGTTATGTAAATGTGATGGAATACTATAGTGTTGTAAGCAATGATGAAGTGAATGGTTTCAAAGAGACTTGAGAAGACTCATATGAACTGAAGCAGCATATTTAGTTCCTGGTATATTTTGGATATGAGATCTTTCTCAAAGAAGCTCACTTCAAATATTTCCCCCAGTTACCTACTTCCCTTCAAATTTTAGCTGCATTGGTTTTGATTATATGGACATTTTAAATGTTATGTATTCAAAATTGTACATTTTGTTTTCTGTGATTTTTCTCTATCCCTTGTTTGAACATGAATGCTTCCCCTATCTGTAGATATGAATGGTATTTTCTTGCTTCTCTAATTGGTTTATGATATCACTTTTTATATTTGTCATGTATCCAAGCTTATTTTGGTACATGATGTAAGATGTTGATCTATTCCTAGCTTTTGCCAGGTTGATTTTTAGTTTTCCTAGCAGTTTTTACCAAATAATGATAGTAACTGTAATCTTTCAGTATACCAAAAACTATTATTGTGTTTGCTTGCTTCTGTATATTTTATTTTTAATCTGTCTATTTCTCAATCAGTACCAAATGGCTTAGACGGTTATGCTTTGTAGAGCAGCTAGATCCCCTTCTTCCCAGTTTTTTTGCATTATTTCCCTTGAGATTTTTGATCTTTTGTTTTTACAGATTAATGTCATTATTATTTTTCTAGTTCTATAAGGTTATCCTTTGGTGGCTTGATTGTTTTAGCATCAAATAAATAAATAATATTGTAATACTATAATTTTTATTATATCAGTTTTGCCTAACCATAAGCAATTCATGTTTTGCCAAATACTTAGGTCTGTCCTTAGTTCCATAAAAATGTTTTGTAGCTTTATTCACATAGTTCCTGTGTCTGTATTGGTAGATAGGATTCTCAAGTATTTTATCCATTCTGTAGTTATTTTAAATGGAATTTCTGTATCTCTTACTGCTGTATTTTGTTAGTAATATGCAAAAATGCTGAAGATTTTTGTGGACTTATTTTACATCCTGAAATTTTGCTGCAGGTATCAGTTGTTTCAATTAATTCCAAATCGGTCTAAAATAATATTTAAAAAGAGGAAAACAGAGGAGATGGTAAGCCACAAAGCATAAGGAAAACAAAGAACAGATAAATGACTAAGGTACAAAAGGTATTCTTTGAAATTAGTTTCATTATGTATTGCCTCTACTAGAGATAAAAATTATGCACAAATATTACTTTTTAGGGAATGGAAAAATCAGCACAAATCTTCTTTTGGAAGTTCAAGAAAAATAATCTTGGATGATGTTCAAAGCTATGTTTTACTGTATAAATATTGGGATGCAATAAGCTTAAAATATGTTTTAATTTCTTATTTGTTTAATGGGATGTGTAGTGGTAGTTAAAGTCTTCTTATCTCTTATCTGTTTGCTTTTTTTACTTACGGTCTTTAGCTGTTTGTTTAAGCCTTACTTTGATATTTCAAGCTTCTAAATTATACTTATTCACTGTTGGTATTTACTCAATTGGTTTGAAGTTTGGTTTTCTTTTGATGTAATGAAAACATTCTCACCATATCAAGTTTAGCTGCAACACAAAATTCCTAGCAACTATCCAGCAAGAATTTGTATCAATCAGCTCAAATATAATTTCATTTGTTAATATCTAGTATTTTGAAGAGGAAGCAATTTCTTGTTATGGGGACTTTAGAACAATGTATTTTTAAAAGTTTCCATGAATTGTTGATACTCCTTATCCCTTTCTGAGGTGTCCTTTTGTCTGGGAATGTCCATGGATCTTCATATAGTTTCATGTTAGAAGCATTAGCAAAATAACATTTCTGTAGTTTGAGATAGCCTCATGGTTTAAAATATTTTTACCCTCTCAGGAGACCTATGTCAAAAATTAAGCTCCTCTCAACTGTTTAAAAGAATTTGCCCTCCCAGAGAGATTCAATTCATTCTATATGGCTCTGGTGGAAAGAACTGGGAAAAATCGGTTGGGCACATAGGACAGCAGGACTGTTCAATGGAAGAAAGAACTACCCAATAGGACTGTTTGAAAATTATTCAAGTAGAGTATGGACTTGTTAGGAAAGCTATAGAAAAGATTCACAATTTGATTAAGGTTAGCTTTAGGTGTTTTTCACATTTTAGAGCTTCTCTTGTTCTACAACAGAGGAAGTCCGTGGTAATACAGAAGGTGTGGAGAAACAGTTTTTGATATTATCTGAATGAGGAGAGGATACATAATGCCTGGAAGAAATGTATTAATTAAAGCATTCAAATGCTTTAATGGTGCCAGGCACTGTGCTAGATGGACTGGTCTTGTGGGGGTGAGAGATAACTGGTGAACAGCCTGGTATCTCCCCAACAGCAGAGAGCAAAGGTGGCTCCCTGCAAATTGGATGGACCTTCAGTGGCAAATTTCTGGGAGGATGTGGATGAGAGTCTTACATTATATAGAGGCATGGATGGATTGTTTCCTAAATCAGGAGAGGGAATGCCTGCCTCAGTAGGATTACAGATCCCTTTGAATAACTGCATATTACTAGTAAACTTCTCAATAAAATATCACTACCTACAGATGTCTACTTTTCCATCTCTTGAAAGCCTTTATGATTTATGATAGTAATTTATCAACATATTGAGGGCATCTGTGAGGAGAAGGGAATAAGCAGACTTTAATAAATAATATTCTTCAGCGGATCACATCTTTGCAGTTATACAGTAGAGAACAAGAGCTTTTGCTGCTTAATGTTTGTTGAGCATATTAAAAAAAATAAACCATTTGATTAGAAAAAGCAAAATATTTTCTTAAAGGCTTTCTTCCAAAAAAGATATTGCAGCATATTAAAAAATAAACTTCTATTCATAAGTTTTGTTTCTACATCATCCATACTTTCCAATATAGCCTTCCACTCTTCTTCTCCCAGAGTTCTATCTTCTATAATAAAGAATACAAGAGGAAAAGAAAGTTCAACAAAACTTACCAACACAATGAAAAAAGTCTCACCATGTAGTGTTCCACACTCATGGAAATGTGGGAGGTGATGTCTCACTTATTTTCTTTGGACAAAACTTGGTCATGATAATTTCATAGCATTCAGATTTGATAGGCTCGTTGTAATTGTAGCTGTAGTTGTAGTTGATTCTGTTTACTTTGATTTGCATCAGTTCATACATCTTTTCATTGCATACATGCAAAAATCTTTCAAGATTCCTTGAAAGATGCAATGAAAGAGATGTTTGTATGATGATCCTCTAATTATTAATATCAAATGAAGCACAAAGGAGAGAGACATATTTGCCAAGGTGTTTACTGTTGTTGTGGAGAATTTTCCAGCATAGTGCCCAAATGGGAGAAGGATTCTTTATAGATTTTGAGGTCCCCCAGGTGCTCTTGTTTGCACTAAACTCTAGAATCCATGCTTTAGAACACTGAAGAACCACCTAAATGTGATCCATAATCACTCAAAAGGGTTTATAACCTAACTCTACACACAGGAAAACCTAAGTAGATGAGAGACATTTATTTTCTAGACCATGACAGACAATTTATAGGTCTGGTCCACCTGTATACATATCTTGGATAGACACCACAGGTACACGATAAACCTGGCCCAGAATTAGAGGAGGAACAGAGTGGATTGGACTGTCTTTGGGAATTCATGTAGTAGTTTTAATGAGTCCAAGCTTCTTCCTAAAATAAAATTCCATTTTTAAAAATAATAGCCTTCTCATGTTCTTCTGAGCTTACTAGGCATAATGGCAAGCTTAATGTTTCTAATCTCCTGAAAAAAGTAGCTTCAGGCAAGTAGCTTATATAACATGGGTTATCTGGCATTTCAGCTTGAGAGCCCCTTTCTATTTTTCCAGGTTCATCATGGCTATTTTGAATAATAATTTATGCAAATAGATCCCCTCTCTAGTATAACTGTAGTTATACAATGTTTATAGTATGTAATTCTAGTATACCATAACACTATACCATATTGGAACTATATGGTGCTCATAACAAAGGCACCAGTCCATTAGCAACTGCAGTCAATTAGATGGACTAATAATGTAAATAACAAGGAGAAGAATCAAGGAGAGTCTGTTCCCATACACAAAAGGTTTCAGTCTCATACATCTTCTGGGCAGGGGATAGGATAGAAGCTTCTTAAGAAATCTTTAAGATGGGGTGGGAAAACTAGTTTGGGGCATGAGCCGGCAAGGGGAGACCTATGTGGTCCTCTGTCCCCTCTCAGCATGCTTTCAGTGACCAGCAAGGACATTTGCTAACTGATTAGGATAGGATAGACTCCCCTGATGCCTCAAAGTTTGTCTTTATATGAATACTTTCTTGATCCCTTCTGCTACTAGTGATCCCCTCCCCCAATTTCCTCATTTATTTTATTTATTTTTGATTATACTTACAAAAAGAACATATTTGTGTGTTTATAAACAAAAATATAAAAAATAAATACAAGGCACTAGGGGAACGGAATAAAGGGTTAGGGGTTTATATACACACATGCATATACATACACACATATATGTATACATGTGCATATATGTGTATGGATATATGTATGTGTGTATGTATACATACATACACACATACATCAGGTCAGCTAGGTAGAGTGCTGGGCCTGGAGTTAGACTCATCTTTCTGAGTTCAAATTTGTTCTCAGACAGAGATCAATGACCTGATATGAAAGACAAGGGCAGCAAGTACTTTCTGATCATTTGGGTAGCAGAGGTAGGATAAAAGGAATGTATGAAAAGGAGAGGGCAGTTAGGTGGCACAATGGATAGAGCACCAGGCCCAGAGTCAGGAAGATCTATCTCCCTGAATTCAAATCTGGCCTCAGACACTTACCATCTGGGTGACCCTGGGCAAATCATTTATCCCTGCTTGCCTCAGTTTCCTCATCTGTAAAATGAGCTGGAGAAAGAAGTGGCAAGCCCCTCCAGGATCTCTGCCAAGAAAACTCCAAGTCGGATCACAAAGAGTTGGACACGACTCAAATGACTGAACAACAACTGAACAACAACAACAATAGACTATACATACATGCACACATTATCTCCCCTGATAAAATATAAGTTCCTTCTAGGCAGTGTCATTTCATTTTTGTTTTTGTATCCTCAGCCCCTTGGACAGTGTCTGCCATAATAGGTGCATAATAAAGTCCTGTTGATTGATTGTTTGATTGATTAGTCTAGAGTCATGAAGAGTCCGTTAGGATTTCCTTCCATCTCCCTTCCTCTGCCTGTAGCCTGCAAGTTATCTCTCAAGTCTGTTTTCTGTCACTGGTCCCTTTGATAGCCTGGGTAGAGAGGTAACACTCTCTGCTCTTGAGCTCCTCCAGAATACATCAGGACTTCCTGGATTCTGAGCCTTGTCTGCTACAAGTACTTGTCTGCTACAAGTACTTTTGCTTATTGCTTATTGCTCCTTTAATCTCACTTCTTACTTTCCCTTTCCATGCAGCATCCCTTTTCTTCCTTTTTTAAGCTTTTTTGGTTGTTCAGTCATTTTTCAGTTGTGTCTGACTCTTAAGTAACCCCCTTTAGGGTTTTCTTGGCAAAGATAATGGAGTGGTTTGCCATTTCCTTTTCATTTTACAGACGAGGAAACTGAGGCAAACAAGGTCACTCAGCTAGTAAGTCCTCAGGCCAGATTTGAATTCGGGGAGATGAATCTTCTTGACTCCAGGTTTAGCGTTCTATACACTGCACCACTCAGCTGCCCCTTTCCAAGCTTACTCATGTTGATTTAATCTTTTCCTCAATGAACATAACCCCATGGTAGCTCTGAAATTTTTCTCCAGTGAAGCATGATTTTCCTGCTTTGTCACGATAGTCAACTGAAGGGGGCAGGGAGGTCCCCAGATTTTCTGCCAGGATCCTAATCCAGTGCTTTTTCCATCACACACAAAGAAAGGAAGGCAATATAAATTCATTAAGCACCTACTATGTGCCAGGTCCTGTGCTAAGCCCTTTACAAATATTATCTCATCTGATCTTCACATCAACCTTAGGAGGTAGGTGCTTTTCTTATTACCATTTTACAATTGAAGAAACTGGTGCAGAGGGCAGTTCAGTGACCTGCCTGGGGTCACACAGCTAGTATCTGAGTTGGATTTGAACTCAGGTCTTTCCTAATTCTAGGCCCAGCGTTCTATCCACTGCATCACCTAGATGGTTGCCAAAGCAAATGTTGACCGAGGTACAATAAATTCTGAACTAGGGAAGCTTATAGGACACTTTAAATAATAATCATTCCCCTTTTGATATCACTATCCCAAAATATAGTCTATGAAGTAGTATTATTATCACCATTTTACAGATGAATAAGAGAAGTTAAAGACCTGCATTAAAAATCTAATATGTGGCTGAGGCTGAACTGAAAACTAGGTTTTCAGGCTAAAGGCAGTAGCCTTTCCATTTCACCACAATGACTCTGAAAAAAGAGGATGATTTGTGAACATTGAATCAATTGGCATTTTGGCACTGGGGATTTGAAAAATGTTAACAAACCACATTTGCCAGTGGATTTAAAATCTTATCTTGCTATGATCTCAGTTGGTCTTATTGTCCACAGTGTCCTATGAATAGGAAAAGAACAATAGTTAGCTTCTATAGAGTGTTTTACATTTTGCTATTTTTTTTTGTTTGGTTTTTTTTGCAGGGCAATGGGGGTTAAGTGACTTGCCCAGGGTCACACAGCTAGTAAGTGTTAAGTGTCTGAGGCTGGATTTTAACTCAGGTACTCCTGAATCCAGGGCCAGTGCTTTATCCACTGCACCACTTAGCTGCTATGTGTTTTACACATATTATTTTCTCCTCACAACAACCATGGGAGGTAGGTGCTATTATTATCCCAATATTACAGTTGAAGGAAGTGAAGCAGACAGAGGTTGGCTGACTTACCCAAGGTTACACAGCTAGTAAGTTTCTGAGGCTGAATTTGAGGTCCACCAATTTATCCACTATGTCACCTACATACTTCATATATGTACATGTTATAAGTTCCTTTCATATGTGACTAAAGAAGGGATTTGCATAAATCTTAATGTCTAATGTTCATTTGGCATCAGTGAGACTATTGACATTTCATTTATTATAGGTGAATTTCAGACTTTCTATACTTTAGCAGGAAGTGTCCTTTTAAAAAATTGGTTGGAAGTTTTTAGAAATGGGTAGGGTGTCGAAAGTAGGTCATGTATTTTTGGAAATTTCTGATTTGGTCAAAGAATTACTCTTTACCTACCTACATTCAATAAAATTTGGAAGGCATAGTTTTGAGCAAGATTCTTTATGTAATAACATAATAAATTACAGGAAATGTTTTATTAAATAAGTACAAATAAACCTTCTTCCATCTCATCTTCTCTTTTTTTTCCTGCAGTTCCAAGTTTGTTTGAGAAGGTTTGTTTGCTGATTAGCAATTCTTTAGGAAACACTAAGAAAGTTCATGCTAGGAGATTGGCCTAGTGACAGCCTGTTGTTCTGCCAAATGGTTACACTTAAGTTTTGGGACTTTAGGGATGAGATTTTCTGCAAGTTTGGAGGAAGAAGGCAAAAGAGGAAAGGGGGATGGGAGAAAGAGATAGTGAGACTTTGATTTCAGGCTTGGCAGTGTGGTAAGTATGTAGCATAACTCAATGATATGTCCCTTAACTCAGCCTAATTCTTAAAAATTTTTGTGTGTGTGAGGCAATTGGGGTTAAGTGACTTGCCCAGGGTCACACAGCTAGTAAGTGTCAAGTGTCTGAGGCCGGATTTGAACTCAGGTCCTCCTGAATCCAGGGCTGGTACTCTATCCACTGCTCCACCTAGCTGCCCCTCAGCCTAATTCTTTATACAAAAATAGAGAGCCCCTAGATAGTATAAAGAAAATAAAATATCCATAGTACAAGTATAGCAGTGATATGAGCATTTTCCTTGAAAATGCAGCACGGAACAGTGGCTTTGGAATTAGTGAACCTGCATTCAAATGGCTACCTCTGATGTTTATCTTACTACCTTGGGCTTAATTTTCCTTATCTGTAAAGTGAAGAGATTTCACCAGCTGGATTCTGAGGGCACTCCCAGCTCAGATGTTTGATTTTAAGATGGGGAGGGGAAGGGGGTCAGCTTGGTGGCACAGTAGATAAAGCACCAGCCCTGGATTCAGTACCCGAGTTCAAATCTGGTCTCAGACACTTGACACTTACTAGCTATGTGACCCCGGACAAGTCACTTAACCCCCATTGCCACCCCCCCCCCCCAAAAAAAAAGATTAGGGGGGAAAAGCATTACTTATTACTATGTAAGTGTACCAAAAGTAAGTGTGCTATGTAAGAGAACCAAAGAGAGAGCAGTATTATTCTGGGAACATCCAGATCTTGGATGAGATTGAAGTCTTTTTCACATTCTTTCATTTCCCAGATTCTTCAGATAAGACTTAAGACTAAAGGCAGATAATCAGTAAACATTTATTAAGTGCTTACTGTGTGCCAGGCACTAGTGGGGAAATTTATTATTTAGGGAATCTCAAAAGTCTTAGTAATTTTGGGGGATGCTGTATATGTCAGGAACTTAATCCTTACAGGTGCCACACTTATCCCTAAATAGTTATATCCTCTCCTTGACAAAGCTGACAGTGTATAAACCAGAAGTACTGTACAGTAAAAGAATTGTTTGAGTCTTCTCATGGATATATTTGTTGCCTGTAATCTGCAGTTATGAATATCATGCCAGAGGGCTAAGCTGAAAACTAGAAGCTTTAGCGGCTGACAATTCTTCTTTGAAACTTCCTATTGGTTTGGTTAGAGAGGGTGAATTAATTACTAAACTTTGTCTGCTTCCGTGCTACTCTAAAACTTGGTTAATACAGGGAATCATCAATCATGGCTATGTTGGTTTGCAGGATCTCTGTGTGGGGAAAAAATGTTTCAGAAGATATGTTTTTGTTGCTTTGTTTTAAACTATGTAAAACCAGCTTTGAGCTTGCCCTTGTAAAATAAAAACAAAAACAAAAGCAAAAAATGCTTGGCATTTATTGCATTGAGGCAGTGCTATGGAGAGACTGCTGGACCCAGAGTCAGAAACACCTCACTTCATTCAAATCCAAATATTTTTCAGCTGTGAGGCCTTGGGCAAGTCACAGCTTCTGTCTGCCTCAGCTTACTTATCAGTAAACTAGGGATCATAATAACACCCACCTCTCAGGGTCATTGTGAGGATAAATTGAAATAATATTTGCAAAGCGCCTTTTGAACCCTAAATACTATATAAATCTAAGTTATTGTCATTATATATGCCTGATATGATAACATATATAAAGTACTTTGTAAGACTTTGAATACTATATTTATAATATTCTTTATTAATATTTATTAGCTATTAATTTCCTTCATCAGTGGTAAAATCCTATCCACCTTCTGCAATATATTTTGCCCCCTTAAAATTACATGTGTGTATATACAGAGATATATTATTTATACCTGACATAAAAACATATGTAAAGTACTTCATAAGAATTAAAGCACTATATAAATATTAGATATTAATTTCCATGTTCAGTTGCAAAGTCCCATCAACCTTCTGTAAAATCTTTTGCCTCCTTAAAATTATATATGTATATATAATTTATAGATATATATATAACCTCTCATTTAAAGATTTGCAAAACAGTATTTTTTTACAAGAACCTGGTGAAATATGCAGTTACAAGCATTTTTGCCCTATTTTATGGATGAGGAGACAGTTTGAGAGAGGTCCATTGACTTGGTCTTAGTCTCATAGCAAGCAACTTTCAGAGCTGGTATCCTCACAGGACCCAAACCAGCAATCTTGGCACCCTGAGCCAACCCAATGGGTGGTATAGAGATACAATGACAATATCCCATGATGGGTAGTAAACAGACGACAGGAAACTGAAAGGACAAAGGAGGGTTAGGTTTTGGAGAAGTCATTTTTGGCATGTGAATGTGTCACAGATGAAATCTATGCTACCAGATAACTTCCTTGTTATTGTTCAGTCATTTCAGTTGTGTCTGACTTTTTGTGACCCCATTTGGGGTTCTCTTGGCACAGATACTGGAATGATTTACTGTTTTCTTTTCCAGCTCATTCTAAAGATGAGAAACAGAGGCAAACAGGGCAAAGTGACTTGCACAGCCAAGTAAATATCCGAGGCCAGATTTGAACACTCAATGATGAGTCTTCCTGATTCCAGGCCTAGTACTCTATCTGCTGTGCCACCTAGCTGCCCATAACTTCCTTAATCTTTTTTTTTTTTTTTTTAGTGAGGCAATTGGGATTAAGTGACTTGCCCAGGGTCACACAGCTAGTAAGTGTTAAGTGTCTGAGGACAGATTTGAACTCAGGTACTCCTGACTCCAGGGCTGGTGCTCTATCCACCGCGCCACCTAGCTGCCCCCTTTTTTAATCTTTTTTTTTTTTTTTTAGTGTGCCCATAACTTCCTTAAAACACTAGATAATTTCCTATGGAAACTAATTATTACTGTTAACTATGTTCTAAATTTAGAGGTTTTTGTGCTACAGAAAGAGTTCAAATGCTATTTGTGCCACTGAGTGAAAGCCCACTCAGTCTTGTCCTACTCATGGCTTTTGATTGATCCAGTTTTCCAGTTACCCTAGTCCTGCCTTCCTTCCAGTTATACTTCACTGTGGCTCCTTATTAAATCTTTTGATTGCCGCTGCCACCTCCTTAGTCCAGGCTCCCTTTGCCTTTGTCTGTTCTCATTCTATCCTACCCAGCATTCACCACTTGAAGATTTCTAATCATGTAGTCTTCCAGCTCAAAAAACTCAAATAGCTCAAGAACTTTCAGTACCTTACTGAATACTGTCCAGACTTCTTAACATTCAAGGCTCATCACAATCTGGTACCAATTTAATAGTCCAGCTGAGTTTTATATAAATTCTTGTCATTTGCTTAGACGCTTACTCACTGTGGGACCCTAGGCAAGTCACTTAACTGCTCTGTGCCTCAGTTTCCTCATGGGTAAAATGAAGATAACTTTAGCACCTACTTCCCAGATCCTTGTGTGGATTAAGTGAGATAACATTTACAGTGTATTGTAAACTTTAAAGTACTATATAATGCTGTTATGATCATTATGCTAGATGTTGGTGTCATTTTAAAAAAAGATACACTGTCCTCAAAGAATTTAAATTCTATTAGGAAAACACAGTGTAACATAATGGATATAGTATTTTGCTTTGTAGTCAGAAAGGCCTTGTTTCAAATCTCATTGCCAATCCTTAGTAGTTATGTGATCATAGGTAATTAAATTAACCTCTCTGACCCTTGATTTCCTAATCAGTTAAAATATCCATAGGACCTACCTCACTGAGGGGCTGTTAAGATCAAATGGGGGTGCTCTGATTTTTCTCTTAAAACATGACTAATGCAGAAATATGTTTAATGTTATTATGTATATATACACACACATATATACATATACATACATATACATATATATAACCTATATCATATATCTATATAACCTATATCATATATACGTGTGTGTGTGTGTGTATATATATATATATATAACCTATATCAGATTATCCGCTGTCTAGGGGAGGGGGGAGGGGAGGGAGGGAGAAAAATCTGAAATTGGAAAGCTTGTATAAACAAAAGTTGAGAACTATCTTTATATGTAAAGGGAAAAAAATAAAATATTAATTTAAAAAAAAAGATCAAATGAGGGGGCAGCTAGGTGGTGCAGTGGATAGAGCACAGGCCCTGGAGTCAGGAGGACCTGAGTTCAAATCCGACCTTACTAGCTGTGTGACCCTGGGTAAGTCACTTAACCCCAAATGCCTCACCAAAAAAAAAAAATCAAATGAGGAGCAGCCAGGTGGCTCAGGGGGATAGAACATGCGCCCTGGAGTCAGGAGGACTTGAATTCAAATGCAGCCTCCAATACTTATTTGCTGTGTGACCCTGGGCAAGTCACTTAACCCTGTTTGCTCCCCCCCTCCAAAAAAAAGAGAGATCGAATGAGATTACAGAATCATATATTGAGAGCTAGAAGTTACCTTAGAGGCCAACTCCTCATTTTACAGATAACACATATAAAGTACTTTGCAAGACTTAAAATACTAGATAAATATTAGATACTAATTTCCATGATCAGTTGTCAAGTCCCATCAGCCTTCTGCAATATCTCTTGCTTCCTTAAAGTTACACACATATGTAATGTATGTGTCTAATATATTATATGTATATATGAAATGCATCTATATAATACACATGTATACTATATACACATGACACATGTGCATGTGTGTACACACAGACCACAGATATTACGTGGTTCATTTGAAAGCTTACAAGCCACTTTTTTTCTCATAAGAACCTTGTGAGATAAACTTTGTAAGGTACACATGCACACATAACCCCCATACATACATATATACTGTAAGGGGCTAAAATTCTAGCTAGTCCGTCTAAAATATCTAATGAGTGGTCACCAATAAATTATAAGCTTTAGTAAGAGTTAGACTTTTAAGCCTTTATTGAGAATAAGAATTTGGTAAAGAGAGAGAGAAAGGCCTAGATTCATCTATCTATTAAAGGGAGAGCGCATTACTCGCTCCCCTCTCCACCAGAGTCCTGACGAAAGAGAGAGAGAGCGCCAGCCTTGCCCCCTTTTCCTCCCACAAGCAAAGGTCACTTCCTGACGCCAAAGAGCCGCATGTCTTGCCCTCAGATGCCTTCTCCTCATGGTGGAGCATCCTGTAGTAAGTCTCCAGCAGGTGACGTCATTCCAATCATTACAATACTTATATGTGTATGTTAGCTGTTTGGGAAGATCTGAAGTGCATACAGAAAAGTATAGGATAAGACAGTTTATATGGAGGGCAAAGGAAAGAACTGGATAAATCTAGGAAAACTTGAGGAGAGACAATATACTTCGAGCTGTGCTAATCAGGGACAGCTTCGTGGAAGAAGTGACACTTGCATTGAACTTTGAAGGAAAAGAAGGATTTCAGTAGGTCTGGATGAGTTGACAAGACATTTTAGGGATTAGCATGTACTAAGGTATATAGAGCAGGAAACAGTTGAACAAGATTGAATAACAGCTAGAAGTTTGGCTTGGTTAGAGTATGGAATGTATTAAGAGGAAAAAGGTGGAATAAGGTTAGAAAGGTTGACCTAAATCTGAGTGTGGAGAAACTTAGTTCTGAGTTAAGGAGTTTGTATTTTATCTTGTAGGCAGTAGGGAGCCATTGAAGGTTTCTGAGCAGAGTAGTGATCTAGTCAGATCTGTGCATTAGGAAGGTTATTTGAAAGTTTGTGAAGGATGGGTTAGAGAGAATAGTTGGGAGGTTTTATAGCAGTGCAGGCAAGAGGTGATGAAGTCCTGAAACAGAGATGGTGGCAATGTTAGTGAAGAGATGAATATGGATGCAGGAAAAACATTTTTTAGATCTTTTAAAAAAAATTTATTGATTTTCTTAAACATCATTGTCATTTCAAGTAACTTCCCCTCCTCTCAATAGAATCTTTCTTTTAAAAAATGTTTTCATTGTTATTGAGTCATTTCAGTTATGTCTGACTCTCTGTGACTCTATTTGGGGTTTCCTTGGCAAAGGTACTAGAGTCATTTGCTATTTCCTTCTCCAGCTCATTTTGCAGATGAGGAACTGAGGCAAGTAGGGTTAATGATTTGCCCATGGTCACATAGCTAGTAAATATCTGAGGCTGGATTTGAATTCAGGACTTCCTGACTCTAGGTTGTTCTATCCACTGCACCACCTAAAGTACAGTTAAGTTAAACAAATATACACATTTGCAATATACATCTTGTTCTATATTGTTACCAAGGGACATGAGATAATATGTTGGAATAGAGAGGGAACCAGACTTGGGTTCAGGAAGCCCTGGGGTCAAATTTGCCTCAGACACAGTATCTCTGTGACCTTGGACAACTCACTCAACTTCTCTGTGCTTTAGTTGTCTTATCAGTAAAATTAGGAGGTTTGACTTGATGACCTAAGCTTACTTCAAGCTCTAAGTTGATGATTCTTCACATTCAATTTTTTACTGCAGTGACATCAAGCTTGTGGAAGAACTTTGGAGAGCTCCAGAACAAGATTAAAATATAAATGGGAAATGTTTAACAAAATACATTAAAAATACAAAATAGATTTTTTTTGGTTTTGTTTTCTATGTCAATGTGTGGCCACAGGGATTGTTTGCACCTGAGTTTGTCACCACTTCTTTACTGCACTGACCAGAGTTCTGAACTCTTTCCCTGCTATTTCCTGTACATTAGGCAAATTATTTCCATCATGTAAGAATTCTCTTACAGGAGACCCCATCTTATATTTCTAGTTTCCTTCCTTCAATGGAATAAAGTTGGTTTCTTTGTTTTTTTGCTTATAACAACTGTTAGCTTTGGTTTTATTTTTATTTTTCAGAGTTAACAGTTAGGTATTACCTCTGTGAGCTCTTTGGTATTTTTGAGTTAACAGTAGTAACATAACCTCTGTGACTTTTTGGTCATTTATTTTCAGGGTTTGACAATAGCTGTTTATGTCAGGTAAATTATTTCTTTACTTCTACTTACTTTGGGCTATACAGGTTCCTTCAAGCTTTCCTAAGTTTCTTTGAACTCATAATTTATTATGATGTAATTATATTCTAATATATTCATATGCTATAATTTGTTCACCCATTTCCTAAATGGTGTTTACCTGCTTTCTTTCCAGTTCTTTGCTTCCACAAAATATTTTTAAATGGGACCTATTGTCATGGAGTTTGTGTCTAGTAGTGGTGATCACCATCTTCACAATCTCTCAACTCTTCACTGTTTCTTAACCTCAATCAATATCCAACCAGTTGTCAAGTCCTATTATTCCTACCTTTGTTTTTGTTGTTTATCCTTTGTTTTTCTTTTTTTTGGGGGGGGGAACAATGGGGGTTAAGTGACTTGCCCAGGGTCACACAGCTAGTAAGTGTCAAGTGTCTGAGGTCGGATTTGAACTCAGGTACTCTTGAATCCAGGGCCGGTGCTTTATCCACTGCGCCACCTAGCTGTCCCCATTCTTTGTTTTTGAGAGGATCAATGACATCAAGATGTGATGGGAGGGGCAGCTAGGTGGCACAGTGGATAGAGCACCGACCTTGGAGTCAGCAGTACCTGAGTTCAAATCCAGCCTCAGACACTTAACACTTACTAGCTGTTTGACCCTGGGCAAGTCACTTAACCCCAATTGCCTCACTAAAAAACAAAACAAAAACAAAAACAAAAACTAAAAGATGTGATGGGTGATACCTGGACTTGTGAGTGAATTAGATTTAAATGACATAAAATTGTACAAAGTCATCATACTTACTATTTCTTCCAGAGTCATTGAAGTCCAGTGACAAGACAAAAGCTAAGATGACTTGCTAAGGATGCAGTGGATAACCTTGTCCGCTTTGATGTCTGACCAAACTCTAAGTCACTTTCATGACCATTGGAACAAATTGTTCTCATCCTCTGATTCCACTGGGAAAGTCTTCACATGCTTGGGTAGACATCCCCCTAACTCACCAATAGGTTTAAGGCCTGTCAGTTACCCTTAACTTGGTTTAGCCTGTCTGCTGACATGTTTTACTGGGGTGTGGCCTTTGCATGTCCTACAACTTCCTTCTTCTTCTTCTTCTTCTTCTTCTTCTTCTTCTTCTTCTTCTTCTTCTTCTTCTTCTTCTTCTTCTCAATTGGGGTTAAGTGACTTGCCCAGGGTCACACAGCTAGTAAGTATCAAGTGTCTGAGGCCATATTTGAACTCAGGTCCTTCTGAATCCAGGGCTGGTGCTCTATCCACTGTACCACCAAGCTGTCCCTGTCCTACAACTTCTTGGAGCCACAGGTGAGAGGTGACAGGTGGACACCAAAGGTGGATGAACAGCCCTGAAAAGGGCTTGGCAAACCCTCACACTAGAGGTGCTAGTCCTCTCTGAGCATCCTATACAAGTATACAACATATTTAGTATATCCCTGGTTCTCTCCTCTGACACTGTAGCCATCCTGTTACAGTCCCTCATTATTTCCTGCCTGGACTATTGCAATATCTGCTGGTTGGTTTCCCTTCCTTGAGTCTCTCCCTACCCCACAACTGTCAAAATGATTTCCCTAAAGTTCACATCTAACATTATCATCCGCAAACTTCAGTGGTACCCCACTACCACCAGGATCAAATATCTCTTTGCCTTCTAAAGCTCTTCATAACATGAATTCTTCCTATCTTTTCAGTTTTTTAATCTTTACTCTCCCTTACATACCTCTTCCTCACTCAAGACATTCAAACTCCCAACTCCATTGTCTCTGGCTATCTTCCTGCTCCTTCCCTGCCCGAGGGCACCGCCCCCCCCCAATGGCTGGAATGTTCTTCCTCTTCCTCTTCTACCAAATCTCAACTAAAAATCCTATCCTTTGTAAGAAGCCTTTTCCAGTTCTTCTGAATCTTAGTGCCTTCCCTCTAAGACCACCTCCAGTTTATCCTGTAACTATCTTTTTTTATACATAGTTGTTCGCGACACATTAATTGAATTCTGTTAGTAGCAGGTATGATAGCCTCTTTAGTTTGACTCTTGAATCATATTCCTCTTGCTTTCTCTTTTTCAAATATCTGTCAATTGAAATTTTATTTTAAAATTTTATTTTAGCTTAGATTAATTTTTAAATTTTTAAAATTAATTTTAGGGGCGGCTAGGTGGCGCAGTGGATAGAGCACCGGCCCTGGAGTCAGGAGTACCTGAGTTCAAATCCGGCCTCAGACACTTAACACTTACTAGCTGTGTGACCCTGGGCAAGTCACTTAACCCCAATTGCCTCACAAAAAAAATTAATTTTAATTAAAAATAAATTTCTTATTTTGGTAGTTTGCATTGTAAGATAGTTTTAATCTTTGTCTCTTGGCCTTACAATCAACTCCTTAACAGCTTTCACCACTGCTTAAAAGTATATTAAACAAAAAAACCCCAAAAAAACCCAAACCAAACCAAAACAAAAAAAAGTATATTAAACAGTGATATTACAAGTGTGGGTATTCCCTTCCATCAGAATAATCTGGCTGTGTGGCTTTTTTTTTTTTTTAATGCTATGCAATTCTTGGTCTTATTCTTCCTTGGATCCTCCAGTGAGGACACACCGAACTCGTTGGAGACCTTTCTCTAGGAGTTTTTACATTTTAGTGTTACCAGCTCTCTGGCTATTCAACCTGTTTGAAGCAATTAAATTTTGGAAGAACATTTGTAACAATGGCTCTCAATTACCTGGAAATGTAAAGTCTTCTCTTCTTTATTTTTATTAACTTTATACTCTTCTGGCGCCTTTCAGATACCATCTCACGGTGTTGGCAAAAAAAAAAAAATAGAGGCAGTCACGTGTGTTCGAATAACAATGTAACTTCTCTACCTTCCAGCTCTCTGAGAACAGGGGTAGGGTTTTTTTTGTTTTTTTTGTTTTTGTCCTTTAATGATTGTGGGAACTGATCTGTAGTTGTCAGAGGTTTTTCTGGCCAGGGAACTTCTCTTGCCAACTGCTTCCTCTTAGGTATGGCTTCTCTTTAATGTGTGATTTGCCAGGAAGTGGTAGTTGAATTCTTAAACTGCTATTTCTTAGAGGAGGTAGAACTCTTAAAGCAAAGGGCCTACCCCGGTAGGTCTTGTTGGCTAGAGTGAATTACCACTAGCTTGTTTGCTACTAGTGAATCACCACTCTTTTCTGGAAATTTAAAAAGAAAGAGCAGATGAATGACTTTAGTGTCATTCTGGCTGGTATCAAATGATTATTTTTGAGTTTGTTCTAACCCTTCTGATTCTACAGGGTGCCAAAAGTTGTGAATATTTAATAATGCCTTTATTTTTTGTTTTTAATTTACAATACCGTAGCATAATTTACTATCTATATATCTATATCTATATCTATATGAAATGAATTTACATTACACATGGAAAATAAAAATTTCATAAATGGTGAAAAATAAAGAAAAATAATTTTCAAAAAGTTATTAAATCATCAGACCCCTTTGTGACTTTTGGCCCACCCTGTAGTATTCTTGTACTTATTATATAGTTAGATAGAGTTAGGTCAAGCAAAATGGGATTGAGACAGTTTCCTATTGTGACAGGTTTGTTCCAGCATTCAATCTCAAGATGCTCTGGGTGGTGCCTCAGTAATCTATATCCCATTCTTTCCCCCTTTATGTAACAGTCCTTTTAACTTTTGTAATGAGTGGGAGAGAATATTTTTCTGATAATTATCCAAATTCCTGTCCTTGTTGGTCTCAGGGATAAATTTAAAATCCTGTACCTATGTTCAAAAATATCAAGTACATAAGCAGGGAATGACAAAAACATGTTTGGGAATCAGTGTATTTTTTTTTAGTCTGTTTAAAAAAATTGACCAGAACTCAATTTGAGTATAACGTAGCTGTATTAATGCTTTCGTAGGCAGTTTCTGTAGGTGGGGAGTGACAAGATCAAAGGACGTTATGGTTTTACTGCATTTAATGCTGAGCAGGGTTTACTTGAAGCACTGGGCTCAGTTTTGGATAGTACTGTTCAAGAGAGGCACTGACAAACTAGATTGTATACAGTGCAAGTCAACTAGGATAGTGAGGAGTTTCTGGAAACCGAGGGATGTAGAATTCCATAAGTTTAGCCGTAGAGAAGAAACATTATATTTCCCTTCAAACATTTGTAGCACTGTCATGTGAAAGGGTTGTTTTGTGTTATATCACACGGCACAACTAGCATCAATGGGTGGGAGATACAGGGAGGTGGATTTCACCTGAATGTAAAGAACTTTCTAACAATTAGAGCTGTCCAATAGGGAACTAGTGGTTCCTTGCTACTGGACATATTCATGCAGAGGTTAGGTGAACCCAAATGAGGTATATTGTAGAAGCAAACACTCACGCTGTTGGAAGTTGAATTAGATAATCTTTAAGTTCTTTTAAAACTCTAAGATTCTATGATTTTGTGAGTTTAGCCCTCTTCCAATGTTACTTCCTCTAATTTGACAATCTGTAGTCATGCTATATATGGCATTTTGGGGGAACCTCATAAATATTGAGGACAATGAGATTTGTTTCCCACTTTAGCAGTAATGGAATGATAGATTTATGTCGAACTAATTTTACAGATGAGGAAACTGAGACCCAGAAAGATGTCCTTAAGATCCACATAGCTATTAAGTCTCAGAGCCAAAATTTGAACTGTTGTCCTCCAATTCTAATTCTTTCTACTGTACCATGTATTACTAATAAATTTTGAAGCATTAAAGGTGTAATTAAGACATATTCCTCATGTAATGTAGGAAAATTCCCTAGGCTTTTGTCTAAAAAGGTTGGGCATTAGTGGATTAAAGGCTTCTTTTACTTGTAGCAGCCAAAAGGAAGGGTAGGAATTGAAAGAGGAGAGAAGGTGTTGACTGGCCTCCAAGAGAACCTTGTAAAACAATGCTTATCTTGTGGTTTTCTTGGTAGTTTTTATAAACATGTGATGACATGGAATCTCAATGATACAGTGTCATGATAAAGACATTGGAAGTGTGGTAGTTCTTTTGTGGCATATCACAGCTGCTCTTATAGCTGTGCTGTTGGTCAGGATCTTAATATTTGTTATTAGGGAAATTATTGTAGAAATTGTATGAATTGGCAACTGTTAATCCTGCATTAAAGATGTGGAACCTCAGATAACATAGAACTCTTTTAACAGAATGAGTTCAGTTTAGGAGGTGAGAGAAAGTGGACTGCTTTTTCCTTCAGGAAAAAAACAGCTGCTTAATGAACATGAACATCCTGCCAACAATGCATAGAGGGGATAAGCACAGAAACAGTGGTTGGGAAAACAGAGGTTTTGTGGTTCCCATAGAATGTTTCTTTCTTAGTTACTTGTACTTAATATTTTTGGCATTTAATTAGTGAATGGAGAAGGGATCTAGTAGGAAGGTAAAGTTCATACCTCTATTAGTGCTATTGTTTAATAATCAAAACAAAAGGATTCTGTTAATCTGAGTAAATAGGATAATTACCTTCAGAGACAAGTTTATAAAATAGGACCCACACTTTTTCCTGCTTATTGAAAAGAGTCCAAAATAGCCTTTGGCAATTATTGGAAGAACATATATGTGTATGTATACACACACACACACACACACATATATATAGACATATACACACAGGGTTCAATGATCAAAAAGTGAATCTTATTATTAGGTGTGCAAAACTGAAGTATAATTGAGGGCTGTGCATTTATTGAATAAATCTAAGCATTAAGGACAGCCAGTCTATATTATTTGGGCTCTTAGCACAGTGTCTTGTAAAGCAAGATGCTTAATATCTGTTTTTTGTTTGTTTGTTTGGTTTTTGGTTTTTTTTTTTTTTTTGGCTGGGCAATGAGGGTTAAGTGACTTGCCCAGGGTCACACAGCTAGTACGTGTCAAGTGTCTGAGGCCGGATTTGAACTCAGGTCCTCCTGAATCCAGGGTGGGTGCTTTATTTATTCTCATCAGGAGAAAAGAGAGTAGTTCAGAATTTGCCTTCTATAGGATGAAGGAACAATTGATTGAGGCCTCTATGATGATTGAGTACTTCATTATTTTAGGGATAGTGGTATCAGTTTGTATGATTGGTCAGTAAAAACAGGAAAACTGGGGAAGTAGGTAATAAAGATTTCTATCCCACTGTTTGGGTCAGTAAATAACTGATATGCTCATCCCTCAGGCTCAACTGTGTTCTGTACCTTTTCCCCAAGATGGGAATAAGTGAATACAGAGTACATTTATTCTAGATATCTGGGAGTTGACCAAGTACTTGGATCCCAATCTCTGTCTCTCTGGAAGGTCTAGTAGCTTTGGGAGTCTGTGACCCTCAATGCATCTACTTTGCATCTTAGATGGATATGAGTCTCCTTTATTGGCTCTCTGGTGTTTCTGGTTCCTTGAGGCATAGGACTGTATATGGGAATGGTTTATCTTTAAAAAAAATTTTAAAGGAATAGTGTGATTCTTTAATCTATAGGCCAAGCCCAGAGAGCTCAACTGATTCTGGATAAAATTATAGAGTGAATTATTCAAAGGGATGATTTGTGAGCTCTTAGATAGGAAATGATGATCACTAGGAGAAAAAAATCACAAGTTCATCAGGAATAGATCATATCAGACTAATGCCATTTCATGTTTTCACAGTGGTTTCATACCAGTAGTTCAGGGGAATGCCATAAATCTAATATATCTGCATTTCAGCAAGGTATTTGATAAAGTCAAAGTAACAGAGTAATGAAGTTACTCTCTTATGTAATGCCAATATGTCTCTTGAGTAATGGAGAGATGTAGGCTGAATGATAGTATAATTAGATTCAGAACTGTTTGATAGGACAGAATGATGGGCTGAATCTAGTAAGGTGAAATCAATCAATATCAATTTATTAAGTGCCTAGTATTGTGTCAGGCACTGTGCTAACACTGGAGATACAATAAGAGTCCCTGTCCTCAAGCAGCTTACAATCTAATTGGGTTGGGGGAAGAATACACCATGCAAATAAATATATACAAAGCAAGCTACATACAGGACAAATAGGAGCAAAAGCATTAGATTTAAGAGGGGTTGGGAGGCTTCTTATAAAAGATGAGATTTTAGTTGGGACTTAAAGAAAGCCAGGAAAATTAGTAGTCAGAGAAAAGGAGGGAGAGCATTTCAGGCATGGGGGAGAGCCAGAGAAAATGCTGGGAGCTGAGAGTAAGAATGACTTCTTGGAACAGCCAATACTCTACTGTCACTGGACCAAAGAGTAAGCATCAGGGAGTAAAGTTTAAGAAGACTGGAAAGGTAGGAGGGAGCTAGGTTATGAAGGGCTTTGAATGTCAAAGCATTTTGTATTTGTTTCTGGAGTCAATAGGAAACCAGTGGACTTTATTGAATAGGGGGATAACCTGATCAGACCTTCGCTTTAGGAAAATCACTTTAGTGACTGAATGAAGGATGAATTGTAATGGGGAGAGACTTGAGGCAGGCAGGCTCATCAGCAGGCTATTGCAATGATCAACATGAGTTGATGAGGAGGCACCTACTAGAGTGGTGTCAGTGTCAGGGGAGAGAAGGGGGTGAGAGATATTGCAAAGGTAAAATTGATAGTCTTTGGCAATAGATTATATATCGAGGTGGGGGGGTGTTGAAAGATAGTAAGGAATTCAGGATGACTCCTAGATTGTGAGCCTGAGGGACTGGGAAGATTACTCTACAGTAATAGGGAAAGGTGGAGTGGGGAGGAGGGAGGGTTTGGGAACCAGTAGAGAGGGAGAGGTTGAAAATAAGTGAAAGATTGAGGATGAGAAAGGAGGCAATCTGTTGGAAGAGATGAGAGGGAATGGTGTCACTTGGACCAATAGAGGAATTTGTCTTGGTAAGGAGTAAGGTCATTTCATCATGTGAGATGGTGAAGGAGGAGAGAATGGCAGAAGGCACTTGAGTCATAGGAGAGGAGGAAGAGGGGGAAAGAGACACTTCACAGAAAATGATCTCATTATTTCCCCCTGTTAAATATGAGTCAAAGTTCTTAGCTGAGAGTGGAGGGAGGAGCCATGGGAGGTTTGAGGAGGGATGAAAAGGTTTGAAAGAGCTGCTTTGGAGAATGAGATAGGGAGTTGTTGATAAGGGAGGTAGAGTAGGATTGCTTAGCTGCAATGAAAGCCCAATTGAGGTTTTGTAACATAAATTTGGAGTGGACCCAGACAAAGTAGTTGCATGATTTTCTCCACCTTCATTCAGCAGTACTTGTGTAGGACCAAAGGTGACAAATATTGGGAGTGATCCAAGGCTGAGATTGGCTGAGCCTAATCACCTATATATTAGGGGGCAAAGGATTTGAGAGAAGACAGAATAGAGTTTAACTTGCTCGCGAAGGAGTCAGTATGAAGAGAAGAGGAGAGAGTGGCTAATTCAGGGGAGATGGGCTAAGAGAGAATTGAGGAGTCAAGGTTTTGGAGGTCATTGTGTGAATAGGGTTATGTAAGGAAAGGCAAAGGGAGAGGTGGAAAGCCAGTAGACTATGGTTGGATAAAGGAGTTTCAGAAGTCTTAACATAGTACATTTGTGGGTGAAGGCAAGATTGGGGTATGACTATCTTAGTGTGGGGGAGGTAAGTAGGTTGATGAACAAAATAGTTAGAATGTTGGAGGGAAAATCAATAGGTATATTGAAGTCCCCTAGTATGAGGGCAGAAACTGGGGAGGGGAGAAAAATTACAAACCCAGGTATCAAACTAATTGAGGGAGGAAGGGAAATGATCCAGGGCTCTGTAGACAAGAGCTATCAGGATTTTGACTGGGCGGTAGATATTAATGAACTTCAAAGGAAGAGAGTGATGGAAGAAGGGGTAGAACCTGGAAGTGGCAATGGGAAGCAAGGAGTATTCCAACTCCTTTGCCTCGACCAATGAGCCAAGGAGAATGAGTGAAGGAGCAGATAGTACTGGAAAGAGTAACCAGGGAGGCTTTGTCATCAGGGAGAAGCAAAGTTTCAGTAAGAGCTAGCAGGTGGAAGGAGTGGGAGAGGCATAGATGTAAGATGAAGGGAAGTTTGTTGTCTATGGAAGGGGCATATTAGAGGACACAGTGGAAGGGCTGGGTAGAATTATGGTGAAACTTTGGGGTGGGAGGATTGAGGAATTGGGAATGAGGAATCTGGCGGTGGGGTTGTAGACTGGTATATTTGGATGATCTAAAGGAGTTCAGAGTCACTGGGGTATGAAGGTATTACCAGGTATGATAATGTTCATCACTGAGTGGGGATTGCAGGGGTAGTGAAGATACTCTCCTCTTATACCCTTAAAGGATAGGTGCAGCAGGAGATGGGAGGCCTGGAGCCTAAGGGAGGGTTGCTGAGATAGTTCTCCGCACCCCAGTTTGGAGATTAGGTTAGCAGTAGGAGATGGCAGATGCCTTGTGCAGGCTGCTTTGGTGTAGACAAAAAACGCTGTGGCTGGACCCTCACATTTCCTCAGGGAACATGTTGCATCCAGCAGGAGATGGAAGACTCAGGGTGCACTCAAGGTCTGAGGTCTTCTCACCTGAGGAGACTGGATATGGGGTGGCACCACACCCAGCTCCTGGTTTCGCAAAGTCCTCTTCTCCTTTCATAGAGTCCTCTTGGGTGTTCCCTTAGCTTAGGTGTAGCTCTTGCTGGGCTCCGAGAATCAGTATGCTTGTGGAGTACTGAAGCTGCTTCCCCTCAATGTCTCCAGTTTGTTCTTATCTTGTCTCTGGATTCCCAATATTAATATCAAGTGGAAAGTAATAATTTTGGATTCCAAAAATCAACTGTGAAAGGATAAGATGGGATAGCCATATCTGGTTATTTTCTCGTATGGATCATCCCTCCTTTTTTTCTTTTTAAGTAGATTGTAAACTCCATGTGAGTCAACATAGAGATATAACAAATAAGCTAAAATCATCCTTGGGGAAATGAAAAAGCCACCAGCACCAGCACCAAACCAGTGTTTGTTATTAACAATCCTTGCTATATTCTTTCTTAGTTCAATCATATATAGCTTCTTGTATTCAGTCTTAGATGCCACATTTTAGAAAGGATGTTTGCAGACTGGAATGTGTCCAGAGAATCTTGACCTGTAATTGATGAACCGACTCAACCATATGAGGGTTGCTAGAAGAAACTGGAGATATTTAACACGAAGAGAAAAGTTAGTGATGAAAAGGCTGTGTTCAAATAATTGAAGGGATTTCATATAGAAGAATTTGATTGTTTTGCTTGGCCCTGTGGTGGGTGGTGAGGAGGGGGTGCGCAATTAGGAAGAATGGGTACAAGTTGCATTGAGGAGGCTAGAACTCTTGAAAAGTAGAATGAGTTGCCGCATATGGTTATGAGTTCCCAGTAACTAGAGGTATTCTTTTTTTCTATTTTAAAAAATAAACATTTTTATTTAAAGTTTTGAGTTCCAAGGCAGTTAGGTGGCACAGTAGATAAAGCACTGGCCCTGGATTCAGGAGGACCTGAGTTCAAATCTGGCCTCAGACCCTTGACACTTACTAGATGTGTGACGCTGGGCAAGTCACTTAATCCTCATTGCCCTGCAAATAATAATAATAAAGTTTTGAGTTCCAAATATTATCCCTCCTTCCCTCTGTCCCCTCTCCCCTTCCTGAGGTGGTAAGCAATCAGATATAGGTGATACATGTGAAATTATGTAAAACTTTACCATATTAGTAATTTGGTATAGGGAAACGAATAAAAGAAAAAAAAAGAAAAGGAAAAATATCATGCTTTAGTCTGTGTTCAATCAATATCAGTTCTTTCTTTGGAGGTGGATAAAAAGTATGTTTCATCATTAATCCTTTAGTATTGTCTTGGATCACTGTTTTGCTCAGAATAGTTAAGTCTTTCACAGTTCTTTATCAAACAATTTTGCTGTCTCTGTGCACAACTTTCCCCTGGTCCTGCTCACTTCACTAGACATCAGTTCATACAAGTCTTTCCAGGCCTTTCTGAAATCATCCTGCTTGTCATGTCTTATAGCACAATAATATTCCAAAACAATAATAAACCATGGCTTTCTTCTCACTAAGAACTTCTCTGATTTTGAGTATGAGTCATCTATACCTTCTTGTGAATTTGTTCAGTTAGTTTCTTTCCTTTTGGAACTTAGCTAACTGAAGTCAGGAGAGGTAGGAGCTCTGCTTGGTCTCAGAGGAAAGTAAGAAAATTTGGATCATGAAGTACATGAAGGGCCCAGAACTTCCTCCAGTGGGAAGTAGGGTACTATAAGGGCACTTTCATTCCTGGGCACTTTTTCCACCAACCACTTTGTTAGCTGGAACAGAGCTCAAGCCCTGAAGAACTTAATTCTTTCATTTCTGGAACTTTAACCCTTTTATATCTGGTATCCTGAAGTTGTCATTGGACAGTGCCTCACATGTGGCTACTATATGAAGCCAGGCACAAAATAGCCACCTTGACACCCAGTTCCTGCTCTTCCACTTTCCTGACACCTCCTTCCTACCCCTTTCCAATTCACCACATAATCAAGTCAGAAACAGGCTAGTAGTTCAATCCCATTATGAGACTTTCATGAACTACCTGAGAACTCTACACACAATTGATACTATTACTTGTAAGGAAATATGCATCCTGAGTTCCTTTCTGTGACCCTGGAAGAGCATAACTCACTTTTTAATCGAACATGGAAATTTGTTTGGAAAAAGTGGGTAAGTTAGTTGTTATAGATTCATAAAGTTTAGAGCTGAAATTTCTCTGATGTTGAGTATGACAGTCATTCACACCTGGAAGGGGACTTTGAGACCATCCAGTTTAAGGAACCCAAGTCACATAAAGGTGATACAACTTTCTCAAGATCACAAGGATAGTGGTTTCAACCAGTGCAGGTGGTCAGGAATGAATAACATTACTATAGGATATAGTTTGTTGAGATTTTCTTGGGAGTAGGGTGATTAACTATCATTTTATGACAGCAGAAAGGTCAAAGGACATGAAGATAAAGGAAATATCATTTGAGTTGACAATTATGACCATCAAGAGACCAGATCAGTAGAGTGATGACAGAAGTTAGATTATAAGAGCTGAGGATGAGCAGTAAGAGATAATATAGGGCAGCTAGGTGGCGCAGTGGATAGAGCACCGGCCCTGGAGTCAGGAGTACCTGAGTTCAAATCCGGCCTCAGACACTTAACACTTACTAGCTGTGTGACCCTGGGCAAGTCACTTAACCCCAATTGCTTCACTAAAAAAAAAAAGAGATAATATAAGAGATGAGGATGAGTAGTTCAGGAAGAGATGTGACAAATTTGGCAGTGAAAGAAATAAGGAGATGGAATAGGGTGTTGAAGAGTCAGGTAAAGGTTGTAATTTAGGATAGTGGCTACTTAAATATGTTTGTAGGGATATTAGAAGATGTAAGAAGGGAATGATGGATGTAGCAAGGTATGGAGGAGATAGAAGGAGATGGAAAGGAATGGGGGATGAAGGGTACAGATAGAAGGGCTAGTCATGGGAATAATGGACACATTCCTCTGAGAAAAGAAAGAAATAGAAGATAGATGCATATACAGAGAAATTCTGGAGTAGCAATCAGGGAAGATAAGAGAATTTAGTCTCAACCTGCTAGAAATATGAAGGGGGCAGGGGTGTAGTTGGGGCATTAGGTTTGGGTAAGTACTATCAGGAACACAATAGGGAAGGAGTAAACATGAGATGAATAAATGAACTGCTGAGTAACACCTGAGATTAGATAACATGAATTTACTGTGGAACACATGAACAAAAACTACATGCCTTTCTTTAACAATGTTAGGAGCCCTGGAGTGGTAGCTGAGAAAGCTCCATATGAGGCATAACTAAGAATTTATTTTTATTTTTTTTTTTGTCCAAGACATTTGATTTCATGGGTATAGGGAACATGTGATAGGAAATTCTCTCTGCAAATGCAGTTCAATGTTCTCAACAACTCTCTAAGATGATAATAAAGAAATTAAAGAACAGTTGCTGTTTTCCTCACCAGAAAATCTTTTTTTTTTCTTTAAGCCAAATATCACTAGATCTTTCAGCTCCCTATTACATGGAATTACTTTTTGTCTTCTCATCAAAAAAATGTGGTGCAAAAACATAGAAAAATATAATTGACGAGGGTTTTTTTGGCATGTTTGCACCACTTTTTTGCTATATTTCTCCCATTCTGCACTTGAGTAATTGGTTTTTAAAAAATCTGTCAGACTTTACATTTATTTTCATGAAACTTCAACTTATAGCTTCGACATATCTGCAAAGATGTTTGTGGATTTCAGTTCCATCTTAAGAATCATTAGCTATCCTTCTGAACTTTATTTTAACCACACATTCAGTAAGTGTGTTTAACTCATGATAAAAATATTGCACAGAACTAGGCCAAGGTCAGAGCTCTGGGACAATCCTCTTGAGTGTTTTCAGCTTGACATTGACCCATGGACTGTTTGGGTGCAGATAACCAAAGACTTCAGTATTCACATATTTTATTGTTATAGAATCCATATGTCTCCATCACACCTTCTAATAAATGGTAAGATTTTGTAAAATGTCTTGCTGAGGGGCGGCTAGGTGGCACAGTGGTAAAGCACCGGCCCTGGATTCAGGAGTTCCTGAGTTCAAATCCGGCCTCAGACACTTGACACTTACTGGCTGTGTGACCCTGGGCAAGTCACTTAACCCCCATTGCCCTGCAAAAAAAAAATGTCTTGCTGAAATCCAGAATGACATGTCTTTTGTCACATATCTCTCAAAAACATATATAGGAAGGGAAGTCACTCTGGCACGAGTTACTCTTTTTTTAAAAAATCCCATTTCCAGACACAAATTTCTTACATTTTTTTCCTCTTTATTGTTTATATATCACCTTCACTTACAAATATATTCCTTTTCCTTCACTCCTCAATGAGTGATCCCTTGTAGCAAAAAAGGGAAAAAAGCACTAGCACATTGACTGAATGTGAGGTCAAGGTTGATCATTATAAATATCCAGCGTGGTTTCATTCTTCCTTCATTTGCATTGTTGTAATCATTGTGTCTACATTCTCTTTCCCCTCCCCATTCTATTTATTTTGTTTTATGTTACTTCAAATGTCTTCCCATGTTTCTCTGAATTCTTCATAGGTACCATTCCTTATGGAACAGTCATGTTCTTTTACAGTGAAGTTATTATTAATATTGCACCAGAGCCATAACAAAGGTTGGTGGATCCTGGCCTTTTCCTAGGTTGAGTTATGGTGGGAAATTTCCCTTGAGGGTTGTGTATTGAAAGGATATTTAACAACAATTATACTCCTCTGAGGCAAAAAGTAAGAGGAAGCTTTTTTGATGCAAAGGGGGTGCATAATTTAGTAGTAGGTTGGGGTACATCTCTTGTTAGAGAAGTGGTTTGTCTGGAACAGGGTTCCTTGGGCCAAATTTCATATTTTTATTGTAAGTACTTCACTTGAAAGAATATTAGAGTAGTATATTGAATTACTCAGGGGGTTCATAATATGTTTTTTTCACAATACACTGAAAGGGGTTTGTGGAACCAAAAATATTGGGAACCACAGCATTATCCCAAGCTGCCTGAGATATACACTGTTATGCTACATTACAATAATTTAAATTAGTGTGAGTATAAGGGGTGGTTGACAAGAGGAGTCCTCTTGATAGGCTCTCTGATTAAACTGATGTGTTTAGCACAGTGCCTGGTGCATAATCAGGGCTTAATAAATGTTTTTTGACTGACAGGCTGATTTATAAGGTGTGAGCCTCCCTTTTGAGAGGGAAGAAGGTGCATTCTTGTCCTGCTTCTTCCCTCCTCAGACAGAACAGAGCACAGCAGAACAGAATTGTGTTGGGTAGTGGTAGGGGGTAGCCTATGCATGTATAGTCTTCTCTCCCTAGGAACTGGTAATGGATGTCTTGGGGCAGTTCATGGAAGTTAAATGTGCTTACTCACAACTTCCTGAGCACATTTAGAGACTGGAGATTTGAAAGTTGACATTCCTAAGCCAAAATGTGGCACCAGAGAAGACAATGAAAGCGTTCATACAGAGGCATATGTTAGAAGCAGACATGTGCTTTCCCACTTGGTCCAAGAGAGGAGCTCATGGGCAGTGTTCTTGTATGACAACCTCCTGTATAGAGAAGGAGATCTTTTAATGTTGCCCCAGGCAGCATGATACTGTAATCTAGCCTTACAGTCAGAGAACTGAGTTTTCCTGGTTAATGCCAATCTTTGGAGTTGCTTTGATTATCTATAACAATGAACTGTGGGTAGCCTTAGGTTAAAGTGTTTGGAATTCTGGCTTTTTAGAATGAAGGAATGGGATTTTTGAAAATTGTGGTTCTTGGAGAAGGGAGAAGATTGCCAATGTTGCTTGAAGAAGCAATGAAAGAAACCAGGACTTGGGGATGAACTGGACCTGGATTTTGCCACCCTGTTGATATTACAGTTAGTCATTTGTACAAAGGAAAGAGTGTTGCTTGTTGTGAAACCTCTTTCTGAGATGGGCTTATGGGCCATTTAAATGCTTGATATGCTTTCTTTATTAGTCTATGGACTCCCATGAGTCTTTGCATTTTCTTTATTTTCTGTGCAGGGAAATAAAGGCTATGCTTGAGCAATTACTCTTATTGTAACCTTGAGTGCTTGTGTTGGAGCTGGGGACCTATTTTATACATATTTATGGAAAGCTAGACATGAGCTACATCCTAGCTGTATTTAGAAATTAACTGAAATAAGCTCCAAGTGAGGGTATAGTAAGCTAAAGAGAGAAAACGACCCTCTTGGGTCAGGCCCCAGGATTTGATCTGGTTCATATGAGCCAGAGTATTGAGAGAGTCCTGGGCTACTGCTCACAAAACAAACAAACAAACCACCACCCTCCCCACCAACTTTTTTTTTTCAAGACAAGGTTGAAAGCAAAATGAAAAATATATATCATTACAAAGTAGTTCAAGTATGTAAGAAGACTTTAGGATTTAGTATCAACTTGTGCTTGTGGTTGAAAATAAATTTTATTCCAAATGAAAATATTCACATGGAGATGCAATTTAATAGTTGTGTAATTCTATATTTTATGTCTTCTCATCGTTATTCTTCTAATTTTATGTTGATTTTGACCTTTTGCTCTGAGTCAAGTCTGTTCCCATAGATACAGCTGATTCTGATATTACTTCTATACCAGTAACCAGTCATTTCCTGTCTCTTAAGATAGTCAATTTCATTTTTTGTCATGTTGTTCTCATGATGTTCTGTTCTTTTATCTTTTTCCTTGAAGAAAAGGCTTATGGTATATAGGAATTCCATTTCTGAGTAATCTACAAGTCTTATTCTTAAATTTGAACCATATCTCTCTACATACTTTTTGCCACCCTGTATTATTGCCCAGACTTCTCTCCTCCCTCTTCTCTTTTCCCCTTCCTCCCTCCCTGTCTTTGTCACCCCGCTCCCAGCATTGAAATCACTGAATATCAATGTATATATTGACTTGGTTTAGAGCATCTTATAAAGGTCATTGCATGTCTCTACCTTGTTGGGAAGGTGGTAGGTGGGTCAAAGGATCACAGACTAAGTTAAGAGGAAACTTAGAAATACTTTATTTTTCCTATGAGTGATCCAAGGCCCAGAGTGCCTAAGTGATTTACCCAAGGTCACACAGCTAGAAAGTAGCAAGACCAGGATTCAAGCCAACATTTTCTGATTCCAAATCCAGTGCTCTCTCCACTCTTCCATTCTGTCTTTATTGTCTGCAATGGATGTTGACTCTTAAACTGTGATTCTTTTCTTTCTTTTCTTTTCTTTTTTTTTTTTCAGTGAGGCAATTGGGGTTAAGTGACTTGCCCGGGGTCACACAGCTAGTAAGTGTTAATTGTCTGAGTCCAGATTTGAATTCAGGTCCTCCTGACACCAGGGCCGGTGCTCTATCCACTGTGCCACCTAGCTGCCCCAAACTGCGATTATTTTCAAGATAATCCTTTTGCTTGTCCTAATCATGTATCAAAGATTAGATGACTAAGTATCTCATGAAATTGTTTCTTTTTATTTTGGGGCATACTGTGAAACCAACTGTTGCTTCCTTTATTAACACCTCCAAGAAGAAGCTGTGACCCATACTTTCCTTTCCCTTACAACTTCCTCTGGTTCATCTCTTTGAACAATTTATCAAGTCAATTGTCATTGGACAAAGAATTCACATTTAAAGTAGTTACTGTTAATTTTTTAAAAATAAGAATAAACATTTTTATTTAAAATTTTGAGTTCCAAATTCTATCCCTCTTTCATTCCTCCCCCTCTCCCCTCCCTGAGACAGTAAGCAATCAGATATAGGTTATACACGTGCAATTATGTAAAACATTTCTGTATTAGTTATTTTGTTTAAGAAAACTTGAATAAAAGAAAACAATAAAAGAAAGTGAAAAATAGCATGCTTCACTCTGTGTTCAATCAATATCAGTTCTTTCTTTGGAGGTGGATAGTATGTTTCATCAATAGTCCTTTGGGATTTTCTTGGATCATTGTATTGCTGAGAATAGTTAAGTCATTCACAGTTCTTCATCAAACAATATTGCTGCCACTGAGTACAACGTTCTCCTAGTTCTGCTCACTTTATACATTAGTTCATATAAGTCTTTCCAGGCCTTTCTGAAATCGTCTTGTTTGTCATTTTCTATAGCACAATAATATTCCATCAGAATCGGGTACCACAGCTTGCTTAGCCATTCCCCAATTGATGGACATTCCTTTGATTTCCAATTCTTAACCACTACAAAAGAGCTGCTATAAATATATTTTTAAACTGTTAATTTTTATAGATGGTCTATAAACTGTATGACCTTTAGCATCCTTTGCCACCCCACCACAGTCATTATAGAAGCAGAGGAAGGCCTCTCAAGACAGATTGAGGCCCATTAAAATTTTAAAAAAGTTTTATGGGTTGCTATGACCATAGAATCCATCTTTTTGTGGCCAGACTACTGGTAAGGCACCTTTTTTTTCTTTTTATAACAAGTGTGGACTTGGTATGTTCAATGCATTTCTTTTGATAATCCTTAGATTATATTTTGATTCAAATATATGTACATAAGGCCTTCCAATAAGAGGTGCATTTAAAAAATTGACTTCTTGTATATCATAAATTTGCTATATATAAATACCTTTAAAATAATGTCATAAGATTTGGAATTTATCATAATTCTAATTTAGAAAAACAAATTTGTTTTATAGCACTTATATCCTCAAACATGTGAGAAAAGGAAGTGTTGAATTTGTGCTCTTACTTTCTGGCATTCCCTTGACAGCTGAAGAAATCAAGGGTAATTAGAAGGCAGATGGACAAAGAGTAGTTTGTTTTCAATTGGAAATCTGGATAAAATAGCAGGGCAGCATATTATTTTGTGTCCAAGTTATATTACAAATGTACTATTTGAAAAAGAATCATTCTATACTTGATATGCACCACACAAAAATAATTCAGTGAAGTATGACTTGGTCTTAAAGGAATATTGATGCAAAATGAAAAGAACCCGAGTGTTGTACACAGTAACAAAAATATTGTTTGATGAAGAACTGTGAGTGACTTAACTATTCTTAGCCAATCCCAAAGAACTAATGATGAAGTATACTATCTGATGCCTACAGAGAAAGAACTGATATTGATTGCATACAGACTGAAGCATGATATTTTTCACTTTCTTTTTCTTTTATTTGAGTCTTATACAAAATAACTAATATGGAAATGTTTTACATAATTGCACATGTATGACCTATATCTGATTGCTTACTGTCTCAGGGAGGGGAGAGGAGAAGAAAGGAAGGGAAAGAGGGAGAGAATTTGGAATTCAAAACTTTAAATACAAATGTTTAAAAAACATATTAATATTGTCAAAGATTCTTTAGCAATATATCTAAAATAGATTTTCACTACTTTAAGTTCTTTACAACATGTTAATATACTTTTTTCAGATTATAAATGATTGCATCTTGAAACTTAACTTTGCAGTTTCATTGCATACATTTTCTTTTTTTTTTTTTTAATTTTTTTGGCGAGGCAATTGGGGTTAAGTGACTTGCCCAGGGTCACACAGCTAGTAAGTGTTAAGTGTCTGAGGTCGGATTTGCACTCAGGTCCTCCTGAACCCAGGGCCAGTGCTCTATCCACTGTACCACCTAGCTGCCCCAGTTGCATACATTTTCATGTGAGTGATTTGGAAATTATTTGCTTTGAGCATCTATTTGGTTTATATATATTAGAGTTCATACATCATTCCTAAGTCAGTTGCCTGAAGGACTTCGGAAGCTTTGGAAAAGTTATCAACATCGGTTTTTGATGAGGGGTATTTGTTTGGAGTAAGAATACCACTGAAGTACTTTGACTTGAAATTTTGGGCAACACAATGAGATCCTGAATGACATAATGACCCAAACAAATGGATGGCTACTGCTGAACTTGTCCTTGTCTTCATAATACTGTTATTTTCAGATGTAAAATCTTTTTAATTTTAACAATTTCATTTAGTTCAATAACTAAAAACTGGAACATAAAAACCATGTTATCTCAAGAAACTAATATGCCCACTAGGGATCTTGAGAATTTCCATGTTGCAGTAATTAAAAAAAAAAATCTCTGATTGGCCAAATGGTCACAGAGAAATCATTTAACCTTCCTGTGTTTTGGCTTAATCATCTTTGATTCTCTGAATAACACAGCATCCTCCAGAATGTATTTGAAGGGATTTTATAAGAGAAAAGCAAGATCATATTTGTAATGTCTTAAAGAAAGCATATTATGTACAAGCAAAGTATTATTGATGTTGAACTATAATAGGTAGTAAGATTCTAGGTTCAAATATTGTTCTTAATTGAAATAATGTCCAGGATATGGTGTTGAGCTTTACTCTCACATATTAGATGAAGAGTGACTAATATCCATTGCATCAAGCTTCTTTTTATTGGGTTTAAAAACTGCTGAGAGTTATTATTATTCATTTTTAACTACTAGGATTCTGCTTGTGGTACCATATGCAATTATTTCAGGGCTGCAGCTGAAATAGAAGATATGTTTTTTGTTTTTGTTTTTGTTTTTGTTTTTTGCGGGGCAATGGGGGTTAAGTGACTTGCCCAGGGTCACACAGCTAGTAAGTGTTAAGTGTCTGAGGCTGGATTTGAACTCAGGTACTCCTGAATCCAGGGCCAGTGCTTTAACCACTGCGCCATCTAGCTGCCCCTGAAGATATGTTTTCTAAAACAGTGGTTTTCACAAAGAAAAGCTTAGAAGAATCTTAAGAAAAATAATATATTTATTTCCTAACTGTGATTAGTGTCTACAATAATGAGAAAGCAACCACATTTGTGCAGGTAGAGAAAATAAAAACCTAGAGGGCTTCAATTACAAGCCTCATTATGACTCTTTCTTATGAAGACAAGATTTTACACATTTAAAAAACTATTCTGATAAGTTTGGTCAGTGTTGAGAACTTGGAATTTTGAATACACTTATGTACAGAAATGTCTTTAAATAGTATGGAAAATTTAAGATGTGGATTCCATTTCTTAACTATTAGGATGAATAAATAATTTGTAGTTAAATTCTTATAGTGAAGAATTGAAATATTCGGAAGGAGCATCAGATTTGGATTTAGGTCTAGGTTCAAATTTTGCCTCTGTAACTTACAAGCTATGTTTTTTTAACCTTTTAGGACCTTAGTTTACTCATCTGTAAAATGAAAATGTTGGATTAAATGACCTCTAAATTCACGTTTAGCTCTTGAGCCAATGATGGGGATAAAGAAAGGAAATATGGTGAATGAATGCATGAATAAAAAAGTATTTATTAAATTCCTACTATGTGCCAAGTACTGTGTTAAGTGCCTGGAATATGACTGCTATCAAGCAGGACAGTACCTGTGCCCAGAGAGCTAACATTTCAATGGGGAAGACAACACATATAGAGTAGTAGTGGTCAATGAAATCAGAGGGAAAGATGATTGGAGTCATATCATAGGGCAAGTGATTGACCTTTCCAGGAATGATAGTGTTGATTTGATTACTTCTCTCAGAGTTAGAGTTGATGGAGGGGATAGTGTGAAGAATGAATGACATTGCATGGAGAAGTGTATGCTGGGGACTGGATCTGGGCAAGATAAAGTAAATGCTCACAAGTCATAGCCCAATAGCCCAGGGGTGGGAATCTGAGTTCTGAATTGGAAATGGAAGTGGGAGAGGCAAAGATGAGCATAGGAGAGTACTTTCTTCACAATTTGGTTAGTTTTATTTTTTTTTTTTACCTTTTGTTCTGCTTATCTTTCTGCTGCTATTCTTTTTTTTCATATTCTTTTTTTTCTTTTTTCTGAAGCAATTGTGGTAAAGTGACTAATAGTTTTTTTGTTGCATGAGTTTGACTTCTTTCTATCTTCTTTCTGGTTAAGATTGGCAGATGTGAGTGAGGAATCCAATGATATTCTTTTATACCAAGATGTCATATCTAATATGTAGCACCTTGCACATTTTGCTGTTTAGTTGTTTCAGTCGTGTCTGACTCTTCATGACCATATTTGGGGTTTTCTTGGCAAAGATATTGAGTCGGTTTGTCATTTTCTTCTCCAGCTCATTTTATAGATGAGGAACTGAAGCAAAAAGGGTTAAGTTAGTAAGTGTCCCAGGTTAGATTTGAACTCAGGGAGATGAGTCTTTCTGATTGCAAGCCCAGGATTATATCCAATGTACTATCTAGCTACCCACCTTGCACACAGTGAGCACATATTAAGTACTTTTTGAATTGAATTGTTTGGGAAATAGCTGTGGCATGTAGTATAGATGTGTCTTATCTGATTATAATGAATAATGGAAAGAGTCTACTTAAACAAATCTTAAAATACCATAATATTGTAAAAAGTGTAAGTGGGGGAAGGTTTGATTTGAGTTTTGTCTTGAAAAACAAAACTAAAAATTATGAAAATAAGCTTATCTTTTATTTAACAAATTCTCTCTATATTGTGTATACATATATATATGTATAATTGCAATTATACACTCATTCTTGAAGTGAACAAGAAATGAATCAAGTATTGATTATAGAGGGACAGATTTTTGTAAAAAATATGGCAGCATGATATGATATCCTTTACTTCATGTGTGACTTTCATAGCATGATCATAAGGAGGGTCATTGTTACAGAAATATTCAAAAGTGTCATCATTTACCCCAAGAGCCCATTTCTTAATTTTTTGATATAAAATTTGAGTAACATCAGCAATCAGTAAAGACATTGATGATAGAGGTAGTGATAGGTAATAGGAAGAGATTAGTGTTAAGCAGGGAGAGATGTTGGCATGGGGATCAATTGTATAAGTGAGCAGTTATTTAGTGAAATTTTTCTTTGATATGATATCTTTTGCTTCCTCATTCAACCCAATAGGAAGGCAGCATGGTGTCCTATATAGAGAGACAGTGTCTGTGTTGGGAAGGCTCAGTTTAAGTACTGTCTCTGGCACATGTTAACTGTGTCACCTGGACAAGTCACTTAAGCCCTCAAGGCTTCATACAACTGAGAGAAGACTAACGTTTTCATTATTGTGCTATAAGAAATGACAAGCAGGATAATTTCAGAAAAACCTGGAATGACTTATATGAACTGATGCAAAGTGAAGTGAGCAGAACCAGGAGAACATTGTACACAATAACAGCAACATTGTAGATGATCAACTATGAATGATAGCTCTTTTCTTTTTGGCAGGGCAATGAAGGTTAAGTGACTTGCCCAGGGTCACACAGCTAGTAAGTGTCAGGTGTCTGAGACTAGATTTGAACTAAGGTCCTCCTGAATCCAGGGACGGTGCTTTATCTACTGTGCCTGCCTGAATGATAGTTCTTTACACCAATACAATGATACAAAACAGTCCCAAAGGACTAATTATGAAGTATACTATCTGCCTCCATGGAAAGAACAGATACCATCTGAATACAGACTGAAGCATGCTATCCTTTCTTCCTTTCTTCCTTTCTTCCTTCCTTCCTTCCTTCCTTCCTTCCTTCCTTCCTTCCTTCCTTCCTTCCTTCCTTCCTTCCTTCCTTCCTTCCTTCCTTCCTTCCTTCCTCCCTCCCTCCCTCCCTCCCTTCCTTCTTTCCTTCCTCCCTCCCTTCCTCCTTCCCTCCTTCTCTCTCTCTGTTTCTCTTTTTGAGTGTTCTTGTACAAAATGACTAATATGGAAATATTTTACATGATTGCACATGTATAAAATATATCATATTGCTTACCATTTAGGAGGAAAGGGAGGGAGAGAAAGATAGAATGTGGAACTCAGAATTTAAAAAAATGTTTTTAATGTAATTAGGGAAAAAGAAATTATTTCATTAAAATTATTTTATTAAAAAGACTAGAAATTTCAGAACAGTTGATGAGCTGCATCTCTAGAAGGAGTTTCCTCATAAAGAGTTCCCTATACCAAAGAAATTGCAGGTCCAGACAAAAGCAAAATCTGCTTCACTTAATTTCTGTACTTTAGTTTCCTCATTTGCAAAACGGAAATAATATGGATACAGAGAATCCTCATTGTCCATGTCCTCACAACTACCAATTACAAGAGCCGATAACAGCAATAACTGATCAAGAAATGTCAAGAAAACACAAGACATAATGGTATTGCAAAGCAAATACTATCTTCGTAATCCTTTTTGGTACTATTATTCCCTGCGCACACACATGCACACACATGCACGCACACACACACAAAGTCTAAAATTCACCCATTATTCCTTCCTTCGAAAATTCTAGTTGCCATTGTTTAAATGAAGTAGGGGAAAGGAAAAAAAAAATGTGTTAGGAGACACTGAGAGGGAGCACGGAGAAACAGAAAGAACCTTTGTCTAAGGAGTCAAGCTTACTTAGATTCAAATCCCAGATTTGTCAAGCCCCAGATTAGTTCCTTACTATCTGTTTCCTCACCTACAAAATAGAAATGATGATAATGATACACTACCTAGATCACAGGAGTGCTGTGAATAAAGTATTCTGTAAACTCTAAAACTCTATAGGTGTGTCCTTAAAATGATCTTCACAGATAGTTCTTGCTATTACCATTGAATGAAAAGAACAATTTACCTTTGTCTTATATCTCTATTACTTGGGTTTATACTGTTCCATACTTAGGAGATACTTCAGCCTTGTGGTTTCTGAGTTTCAGACTGAACTTGGAATTATAGCTTCATTAAACTTGGCCCAGTGTGACTTCCTGTTTTATATTCTAGACATCTAAAAACTCTTAAAGGAATTTCTTGCATGTCTGGCAACTCTTACAAAACCACAGTTTAGTAAACCAATGTGAATGCATTAGACTTGTAACTAAGTATGTCTAAAAACCAAGGAAGAACCTAAATAAGCATTTATTTTTGAGGAACTTCGATCATGTAGATGTGGTGACATTTAGGAAATGTCTGCCCAAGGTGACCAAATCAATCTGTAGCCACTATTTTCATTCAATTTTGGTCAATTACACTAGTTTTCAAAGGGCTATTTCTGGTTTCCAAATTCTGTTTCAGAGCAAAAATTTCAATTTGAGTATATCTCTGGTATTATCACTCTCTCTACACTTATGCCTTGAGCTTAGCTCAAGGGTCGACTTATACATGAGGCTTCTAAAGCTTACAACTGCTAATTCCTTCTCAGTACATATTTTGTGGGGCAGCTAGGTGACACAGGAGCAGCTAGGTGGTTCTGTGGATAGACTGCCAGGCTTGAAGTAAGGAAAACTAATTTTCCTGAGTTCAAATCTGGATTTAGGCACTTACTAGCTATGTGACTCAATCCTGTTTGCCTCAGTTTCCTCATCTGTAAAATGAGTTGGAGAAAGAAATAGCAAACCACTTCAGTATCTTTGTTAAGAAAACCCCAGGGGCAGCTAGGTGGCACAGTGGATAGAGCACCGGCCCTGAATTCAGGAGGACCTGAGTTCAAATCCGGCCTCAGACCCTTGACACTTACTAGCTGTGTGACCCTGGGCAAGTCACTTAACCCCGATTGCCTCACAAAAAAAGAAAGAAAGAAAGAAAAACAGAAAGAAAGAAAACCCCAAATGTGTTTGTGAAGAGTTGGACATGACTGAAAAATGCCTGAACAACAACAACAACAACCACAGCCACAGCCACAACCACAACCACCACATCACCACAACAACACAACAACTAATCTCCTTGGGCCTTAGTTTCCTCATCTGTAAAATGAGCAATTTGGACTAGATAGCCTCTGAGGTCCCTTTCAGCTCTGGATCTGTAATTCTGTATGCATGTTGTCTCCTTCGAAGTGCTAGGCATTATTTTTTTTTCTTTCTTTCTTTCTTTTTTTTCTTTTTTTTTTTAGTGAGGCAATTGGGGTTAAGTGACTTGCCCAGGGTCACACAGCTAGTAAGTGTTAAGTGTCTGAGGTCATATTTGAACTCAGGTACTCCTGACTCCAGGGCTGGTGCTCTATCTACTGCGCCACCTAGCTGCCCCTCTAGGCATTATTTTTATTATGGGCCTTGTAGATGACTGGATTAAAGGGTATGTCTGGTTGAGTAACTTTTGGGGCATAGTTTCAAATTCTTTCCAGGGATAGCTAGACCAGTTCACTGTTCCACTAACAGTACATTCATATGCCCATTTCCCTGCAGACTCTACAGAATTTGTTATTTTCCTTTTAACCTCAATGTATTTCTAATTAGTAGCCACAACGTACTAAATGTGTAAATATGGTTCTCTTGATAGGCTAGTGGACGATAGATGTGTGGTACATCCAGAAGCAGGTGATCTTGCCAACCCTCCCAAGAAATTCAGAGGTAAGTAATAGACATCTTTGTGTTCATATAGAATAATCAAAACCAGATTGTTTCCTTCTGTTAAAATTATTAGAAATTCCTCTTCCCTGTGCCTCAGAGTTAGTAAAATATCTAGAATGGTTAAAATACCCCTATTGTATACTGAAAGATTTTTGGATATGTAATATGAAGGAATTGGTAACTAAAATACAATATTTATAAAGTATTTATTTAAAAAAAAATATATGGACTCTACCCTGATCCAGTTTTTCCTTGGGGGATGGGGGTGGGGCTGGATCTGTGACTTCATTGGTATAGGTAATGAGTAGAGCAAATGATATCTTCCACTACAAATCAGAAACTGTTCTGCACCTTTTCATTGTATTAGTTTGAGAGCTCATGTCAGTCAGTGTGTTAATTGAAGGTTCTTTCCACTCCACCATACTGCCTGTAGTTTGTGTAACACAGATTTTGAAACATTTTGTTTTGATGTGAGGAAGGATGACATTGTTGAGAGACAGCTAGTCTTTGAGGCAAGAAGATCAAGTCTTGCCTCTTACACATACTAGTTGTGATTCTGAGTGAGGTGTTTAGCCTTTCTTAGCCTCATTTTCATCTTTTGTGAAGTGGCCAATACGCATATGTCTAGAGTTGCAATGAAGAAAGCACTTTGTAAACTTAAAAGTGCTTTGTTATATGGCATCATTTATGAAAAAATAAAAATTCTTCCTACTTATTATCTCTGATATTTGTCCCTTCACTATCTTTCCTCCATTGTAAGTTCTTGCTGTTTTTCTGAATTTTATTTTCATTCAAATTAACATCCATTTTCCTCCCTTAGGATTTCTTTTGATTCTGGCTTTTTTCTTCAATCTTCCGATTTTTGTTCTCTTGGTCTATATCTTCACCTCCAGTTTCTTCTAAAAAGCCAAATATAGCAGGCTAGGAATGATATATTTTTATACATTTTCTAGTTAATAAACTATAATATGAGTGGGAAAAAACCTCAGCCCTAGAAGATTTTTTTGGGGAAAGTATCCTCACTAACAAGAGAAAAATCTTACTTTGACCAAATTATAGCAGAAGACATTTTTGCTGTTTTTTCAACCATCACAGATAAAACACTGAAATAAATTCCCAAAGATGTTGGGGGAGTTTCCTTCCTAAGTAGATCTTTAAGAAAAAGAGGTAGCTAGGTGGCGCAGTGCATAATGCACCAGCCCTGGAGTCAGGAGTACCTGAGTTCAAATCCAGCCTCAGACACTTGACACTTACTAGCTGTGTGACCCTGGGCAAGTCACTTAACCCCCATTGCCCCACAAAACAAACAAACAAACAAAAAGAAAAATCTGTCATGGTTCAGACTAGGAATTTCAAACTTTTGTCCAACTTAGCCTACAGTCCCCTGACTCACATTGTGTAGCTTTCCCCTTGTTCCTTGGAATAGCTAAAGAAAGCAAAATTTTAAATATTATTTGTGCAAAGATATTCATAATAGGGACTTAAAATCTAAAGACTAAACATATATTTTGATTTTGAAATTACTGATACAAGTGGTTTTCAGATAATAATTGATTTGATCTCTGCAACAACCTTGTGAGGTAGGTGCTATTATTCACATTTTACAACCGAGGCGACTGAAGGAGACATAGGTTAAGTGACTTGCTCAGGGTCACACAGCTAATAGCTGAAGCTGGAGTCTTTGTGACTCCAGGCCTGGTGCTCTATGCACTGTACCACTTAGCTTATAACTGTTCTCTCCACCATTAACTTTAAAAGCCTCATGCTAAATTTCTTCATTATTTGGTATAAATTTTTGTTAATGAAATCTGAAACTCTTCCAGATGAGATGCTTATAACTTTAATTGCTGAAAAGTAAAGAAAAGGCTTTTGAAAACATTTTTAGATGCTTAGTCACTTTGGTTAAAATTGTCTAAAATTAGAGCTTAAAATTAGGCTGACTGGGAAAAGACTTCTTGTGAGACTTTTAGAAAAAGCATCCTTAGAGCTGGCAAAAAAAGATTTATATCACAAAAACCAAAATAAAACAACAAACCCCAAACCTGAAGTACTTTTCATGTACAACTGTAGTGGCATTATTAAGAATATAAAAATATCAATAGGGAAGAACAATTTATAGTATATATGGTGATAGACTCAACTAAGTCAAAGTATCCTGAGTATTCAAGAATGAAACTAGAAGGGCAATGAAAAAACAAAAACAAAAAAAGGAAAGGATCTGTGAAGATTTTTTAACAAATTATTTTGTCATGAATAACAGTGGAGCTACTCTATTTAGACTTTACATCACAGTATCCGATATGCTTGCTTGAAGAAATAAAAATGTATTAAAAAACAACCAAAGCTAGAGTATGCACAGAGGAGCTTGATGTGGTAGGTGGCACAATTTTGAATGTTCAAGCCTTCATTCTCTTGATAATAACAAAAGCATGAAAAACCCAGAATCACTTTTATTATTATTAAAGAAAAAAAACTTTTTAGGAAAATATAACTACTGAGGCATGTATCTACTTGTTTATCTCTATAAAGTTTTTGAGAGAATAATTTACAAATACTTTGAAGACATTTTTGTTTATTTATTTATTTTTACTGTTGTTTAATATGTATTTTATTCTCCCCCCCCCCTCCATTGCATGTAAAAACAATTTTTGAACATTTTTTTTTGGTGGGGCAATGAGGGTTAAATGACTTGCCCAGGGTCACATAGCTAGTAAGTGTCAAGTGTCTGAGGCTGGATTTGAACTCAGGTCCTTCTGAATCCAGGGCCAGTTCTTTATCCACTGTGCCACCTAGTTGCCCCCTTAATTACCATTTTTTTTTTTTTGCGGGGCAATGGCGGTTAAGTGACTTGCCCAGGGTCACACAGCTAGTAAGTAAGTGTCAAGTGTCTGAGGCCGGATTTGAACTGAGGTACTCCTGAATCCAGGGCCGGTGCTTTATCCACTGCGCCACCTAGCCGCCCCAATTACCACGTTTAATACAGTTTGAGATCTGGTATGGCTAAGCTGCCTTCCTTCACATTTTTTTTTTTATTGACTTTCTTGATATCCTTGACCTTTTGTTCTTCCAGATGAATCTTGTTACTATTTTTTTTCTAGCTCTATAAAATAATTTTTGATGGTTTGATTGGTATGGTGCTGAATAAATAGATTAATTTAGGTAGAATTATGATTTTATTTTTATTATATTGGCTCTGCCTACCCATGAGCAGTTAATATTTTTCCAGTTGTTTAGATATGACTTTATTTGTGTGAAAAGTGTTTTGTTCTTTAGTTCCTGGGTTTGTCTTGGCAGGTAAACTCCCAAGTATTTTGTATTGTCTACAGTTATTTAAAATGGAATTTCTCTTTCTATCTCTTACTGCTGGACTTTGTTGGTAATATACAGAAATGTTGATGATTTTATGTGGTTTTATTTTGTATCCTGTGACTGCTAAAGTTGTTAATAAATTTGAGTAGTTTTTTAGTTAATTCTCTAGGATTCTCTAAGTATAACATCCTATCATCTGCAAAGAGTGATAGTTTTGATGCTTCATTGCCTATTCTAATTCCTTCAATACCCTTTTTCTTCTCTTATTACTATAGCTAACATTTCTAGTACAATATTTAATAATAGATGTGATAATGGGCATCCTTTTGAAGACATTTCTGATTAAATTTTGAGAAAGGAAGAGGCAGGCTTTAAAAAATTATATTTTCTTGCATATTATATCTTTACATCACATAGTTACAAGTAGAATACAGATAGGTGGAGGGAATATAAAATCCCTTTGCATTATTCATTGTTGACAGGGTTTTTTAAAGCATTTGATTTGATAGAGCAAAACACCACCTTAAAGTCATTCCTTTAAAAATATATCCCATGCATATTTTAAAACCATACAAAATTCTCTGTAAAAATGTGGACATTTACCTATCTGATACCTATCTGATACGTCAAATATGTCTATGTGCATGTGTATGTTTATGGGTGTTTGTGTGTGTGTTCATTTTTAAATAATTCCCAAATTACTAGTGATGCAGTAGATAGAGCCATTGGGCCTGGATTCAGGAAGACCTGAGTTCAAATCTGGCCTCAGACAGTTACTAGCTCTGACCCTAGACAAATCACTCAACTTGTCTTTGTCTCAGTTGCCTCAGCTGTAAAATGGAGATAATAATAACACTTATTTTTTATTGTAAGGATCAAATGATATAATATTTGTAAAAACTACATAGGCTAGTTCCCTGCACATAGTAAATGTCATACAAATGCTTATTCCTTTCTCTTGCCCTTCCCAAAGAATTTCAATGCTAGTTTTGTTTGTTTGTTTGTTTTTGCGGGGTAATGAGGGTTAAGTGACTTGCCCAGGGTCACACAGCTAGTAAGTGCCAAGTGTCTGAGGCTGGATTTGAACTCAGGTCCTCTTGAATCCAGGGCTGGTACTCTATCCACTGAGTCACCTAGCTGCCCCGCCCCCCCCCCATGGTAATTTTGCAGACTCATTTTCAAGTTCTTAAGAGAACTTGATTCCTCTTGATATAATTTCTCTGTGCCAGGAAGCCTAAAATCATTTAGAATAGGTAGGTTCTTTTTGACATCTCTACCTGTCTTGGATTCACTTTCTTCTTAATCACTTTTATTCCTACACTTACATTTTGAAGGCTATTCGTTTCAGATAAGAGAGAAATGAAAGAGGAGCCAAGTATTATTTTTTCTCTGTTATCTATGAACATTCTCCATCATGAGCATGTTTGGGTCTGTTAAAATATATTTCTGACTCCAGATAAATTTGCATTTAGAGCTGTTGGACCTGAGAATATGATAAGCTAAATACATTAAAGTCAAGCTGGGAATAACAGAAGATGAATAATTCTTCCTTTATTTGTTAAAGGAATGTTTTCAGATTGTAGCATTTTGAGTTTACTGCTACCCACAGACGGCTTAGGAAATTGCACTGAATTTTCTTTTCATCTTGCAGTTGGATCATTTTTTCACCAGAATCCACCTAATTGTATTATATCTAGTTCATGTTTCTTGAACTTTTTCACAAGAATAGCATGAGAGAATTGCCAGATGCTTCATTAAAATCCAAGCCAACTACCTCTACCTTTACCTCTCCCTCCTTCCCTCCCTCTCTCCGTCTCTCCTTCCCAGACTCTCTGTCTGTCTATCTATCTATCTATCTATCTATCTATCTATCTATCTATCTATCTATCTATCTATCTATCTATCTATCTATCTATCTATATCTATCTAACATATACACATATGTATGTGTCTATCTGTCTGTCAGTCTGTCTATATTGGGGCAGTTAGGTGGCACAGTGAATAGAGTGCCAGGACTTGGAGTCAGGAAGACTGCTTCCTGAGTTCAAAACTTGCCTCAGACAATTACTAACTATGTGCCCCAGGGCAAGTCCCTTAACCCCATTTGCATGTTTCCTAGACTGTAAAATGAGTTGGAGAAGGAAATGCAAATTGTTCTAATATCTTTGCTAAGAAAACCCCAAATGGGATCATGAAGAGTCAGACATGACTGAAAAATGACTGGACAACAAATCTATCATTCTCCTGGTCTATCAGACTAGTAATCTTATCAAAAATAGATGTTTTGGGGGCAGCTAGGTGGCACAGTGGATAGAGCACTGGCCCTGGATTCAGGAGGACCTGAGTTCAAATCCGACCTCAGACACTTAACAATTAGCTAGCTGTGTGACCCTAGGCAAGTCACTTAACCCCAATTGCCTCACCAAAAAAAAAAAAATGGATGTTTTTCTTTTATGACCTTTCCTTGATGAAGCCATGCTAGCATTTTTTGATTACTTCTTCCTTTTCTAGATTGTTCAATAGCTATCCTTTTAGTAATACATTCTTTTTTTCCCCCAGGGCAATGAGGGTTAAGTGACTTTCCTAGGGTCACACAGCTAGCTAAGTGTCATGTGTCTGAGGCTGGATTTGAACTCAGGTCCTCCTGAATCCAAGGCCAGTGCTCTATCCACTGTGCCACCTAGCTGCCCCAATAATACATTCTAGCATTTTTCTAGGAATCAGAACCAAGGTTACTGATCTATTATACTTTATAGATTGCATTCTCTTGCCTTTCCTTTTTAAAATGGAAAATCAGGCCAACACTTGCTCTTCTCTAGTATTATGGGACCCTTTCCTTTGCCAAAATATTTCAGCCGACTCAGCATCACCTCCTTCAGGACCTTCACTACTCTGGGATATCCCTTACACTTGAGACTGATAACTTGAATTTATCAAACTCAGCCAGGAGCACTCTTGGCACCTCTCTACCTGGCTCAGATTTTAATTCCCTATTAGCCATTCTTGTTCTGTGCTTTTCATTTCAAAGATCTTCTTCTTGGCAAAGAAAGAAGAAGCATAATGACTTGAGCGGCTTTTCCTTTTCTTCGTTGCTGAACAGCAGTTTAACCCTTTTTTTGTTGTTGTTATCCTCTTTCTCTGGTTTAGCTTAAAAACACACACACACACACACACACACACACACACACACACACACACACACACACACACACACAGAAACCAAAAAGCCTGAATGTTTTTGTTATTTCCTCATGAATCTCAACGCCTTCTGAGTTTTAGTTCTCATGATAATCACTATTCTTAGACAACTGGGTCACACTTCCATATCCATTCTGGTGTAGTGGAAAGAACAATAGAATTGGAGGTCAGAGGACCTGGATTCCAATTCCACCTCTGGCATTCAGAAGCTGTGTTCTAAGTCACAACGACACTGAACATCAGTTTTCTTCTCTGTAAAATGGGAATAATATTACCTGTAGTATTTGTAAGGTTTCTGAATGAAATACAATAGATACAAGATTGTAACCCTTCAATGTACTGTAAAATGATCAGTTGTTATTAATCTTAGCCTACATCGGCTGTCTTTGTTTCCATTTTTTGAACACACCTTTTAAAAATCTACGTAAGTTAAGAAGTTCCTTGTGAATCCACAGGCACAGTTTCCATTTTTTCCTAATGTGCAACTTGAACTGGATGTCCAGTATATATCTTGAACTTAACATATACAAAACTGAACTCATTATCTTTTGCCCCAAATGCTCCCCTCTTCCTAAATCCCCTATTACTGTTGAGGGCACCTCTATCCCCCCATTCCCCCAGTCCATGTGTTTCATTATTGGTTCCTTTTTTATTTTATCTCCTGTGAATTTATGAATTTTATTAAAGCTTTTCTTCTTCCTGTGTCATAACTCCTTGATATGGTATCTAGCTTGATGGATATAGGCAGGCATTATTCTTGTTCTTTCCTCAATAGATCTAAAATTGATGATTTTAGAAGCTTTTAGTTGTTTCCTTGAATCTCCTAAACAGATCTTTATAGTACAGTGTTTAGGAATGTACTTTAGGGTAAGCAGAGACTATCTGTTTATAGAATTGGACCCAAACACCAGAACCAGTGAAAATGTCCCCTATTTCAAAATTCCACATGAAATTAAATAGGAGTTGTTTAAAGATGAACCACTTCTAGATGGCTCTAATATTTTTCAAAATAAAACTTATTGATATCTTTGGTTTCTACATCACCCATATTTCCCAGTGTAGCCCTCTCCCTGCTCTCATAAGAGAATTCCTTATAGGAAAAAATAAGAAAGAGGAAAAAATTAATCAAAACTAACCAACATATAGAAAAAGTTTGATGTTTTATGTGGTATTCTGCACCTATAATCTCTTTCCACTGCAAAGAAAGTGGGAGGATGGGATGGTTTTACAGGGTAGGCTAAAAGTCATGAATATTTAATAATTCCTTTATTTTTTGTTTTTAATTTACAATACCATAGCCTCATATACAGTATATGTAGGAAATGAATTTACATGACATGAGAAAAATCAAGTCTTGTAAGTGGTGAAAAATAAAGAAAAAATCATTTTCAAAAAGTTATGAAAACATCAGACCCCTTCTTAACTTTTGGCCCATCCTGTGATGTTACAATGTTATTTCTTAGGATGATAGAAACAATAAAAAGGTCAATTGATTTTTTTCATGCTTAAAAATCTTAAGTAAAATATCTCAAGATTAAATGAATATCTAGACATATCGTTTTGTGCTTTTTATATCTGTTGGCTTGCAGCTTTCATTTCCTTTACTCTTTACTAAGAAACCAGTTAGCAAAAACTTAAATATGCTATATAAAATTAATTTTGAATGCCTGTGTTCTGAAGCCCTAGCTTGCTTATTCAAGTTTGCTTAATACCTGTGCCTTTAGATTTAAGGCTTATTTGTGCAAATATTCTATTTGTAAATGTAGACAAACTGCTTTTGCTTTCCAGGTGTTGATTCAGTGGGTTACTATTGTCAAAAGGCTTTCAAACAGTCATCATGTGCCCTAGTTAATAGCATGTGGTTCTTTGGGTAAATATTCCAACTTCTAACTACAAACATTGCTAGAGGGTGGCAGAGTTTGCTTTACAAATGCTTTGAAACTATTTCTCATAGAGAATATTTGTGAAAAAAAGAATACTCATGAAATGTAACAGAAAAGTCAATGTCATCTCAGTCTGAGCCCTGAAAAAACTTCCACTCCCTTTTGTACCTGTTTTCCAGAATACTATGTCTTGCTTGAGATTTGCCTGTTGCCTGGTATTTACTGCCATGGCTGAGTCAACCTATGAAATGGAGGTGATAGATCCCTGTTCCTCTTTGTAGTTTTGTCCAGAAAGGCCATAGGAGGTATGGTTGTGGGTAAGAGGATGCTGTCAGAAGATCCTCTATAGAGCACTAAAATTGAATATTAATTAATGGACACATTCTAGAGTGGGAATAAAATAGGAACCAGGATCCCAGGAACATGAAGAACTGGGGGAGAGTGAGATTGTCTCCGCACAGATCTTTGAAGGGAGAGGAGTCAACAGACTATACATAGGCAGCACTACCTAGGGCAGGATATTTGAAAGGACAGAAGTCATGGCAGATCTAGTCTCAGGAGGGATTGTCCCCTTCATTTTAGAATGTTCTGATTCAGTTCCTGGTATATGTATCACATGAAGAAAGTTGGAGGAGGGTAATTACAAGCCCTTTCATTTAAAAAAAGCCTTTACTGGCATTCTATATAAAGATCACTTGGTGAATAGGGACAGTTGGACTATAGGGAGAGCAATGATGTATGAAAAGGGAAGGCAGGAAGCTGGCATCCACCAATTGTCATATTTCTTCTTTTTCAAAATTCTTCGTCCATTCATCCTCATTGATTTTTCTTCTTAGACAGCTATAATTAGTTGTATTTTATTCTTATTGCCATGCCTTTTCATTTTTCATTGTTTCAAAGAGTCTTTCTGAATTTCTTTTGTATTTTTATTCTTGTCTATCTTATTTATATTATGATATTTCATTATATGAGTAATGCAATTTATTTTGCCATGCCCCTCATTTTGAACATTGCTTCCAGTTTTTGGTTTTTTTGTAATGCTTTATAATGCTATTGTGAAACTTATGGAACAGATAGTTCTTTTTTTGGTGACATTCTTTTTTTATTTTATTTTAATTTAATTTTATATTTTTTTAGTGAGGCAGTTGGGGTTAAGTGATTTGCCCAGGGTCACACAGCTAGTAAGTGTTAAGTGCCTGAGGCCGGATTTGAACTCAGGTCCTCCTGACTCCAGGGCCAGTGCTCTATACACTGCACCACCTAGCTGCCCCTTTTTGGTGACATTCTAAAGATATAATCCAACTTTGGAATTATTATGTCAAAAAGTATGATGATATAAGTAAATTTTTACTATGTACTGCTAGATCTTTCTCCAAAAAGATTCTACAAGTTTCTACTTTTGCTAGCAATAAATGAGTATACTTATTTCTTTCCAACCTTGCCACCATGGACTTTTATTGCTTTTAAATTATTATGACATTTTGATAAGCATGAGATGGTACCTCAAAGATGTTTTAATTTGTGGGTTTTTTTTTTCTTATTAGTAATGTTGAGAATTTTTTCAAGTGATCATCAGCAATTTGTGTTTCCTCTTTTTAAAATTGTTAATTCTCATTTCCTTTCATTCCCTTTTTGACATGGTTACTAGAATAATGGGTCAGGGAAATGTGGTAGACACATTATTCCTCTATTTCAGAAATACATTTGATAAAGCCTTTCTTATCCTTATGGATAAAATGGAGAGATAGGGGTTAGAGGATACTTTAGTAAGGTATACTTAGATGATTCTTGAATGATTGGGTCTGACGGTGTTGATCAATGGATTGATGTCAATCTGATGCACATCTTTAGTCATGCAGATCATAGATTAAGAGCTGGAAATGGCCATAGGTCTAGTCCAACCCCTATATTTTATAGATAAGGAAACTGAAGCCCAGAAAGTTGAAGCTACTTGGCTCAGGGTTACATAAGAAATGGTAGATTTGAGGTACAGGAAAGAAGTGGAGGGGAAATTCAAGGCTCTCACTCCCTATACAGGGCTCTTTCTACTGCAGAATACTACTGCCTGTAGGCAGTGCCCTACTGCTTTAGGGTGCTGTGCTTGGCATCATTCTAGTTGGCATTTTTATCTGACTTGGGTGAGGACACAGTTTGCATGCTTATTGCACTTTTAGGATGGCATAAAACTGGAAAAGTAGCTGTTGTGTTGAATGGTAGAATCAGGATGCAGAATGATCTCAACTGACTAGAATGATGTGAGTTCTAGTAAAATCTAGAGATAGTATGTAGGTATAATAGAAAAGAGCATGAGATTTGGGGTTAGAAGATACAGTTTCAAGTCCCAGTTTTGTTACTATCTAGAGTCTGATCTTGGGCAAGTCACTTAACTTCTCTGGGCCTCAGTTTCCTCTTCTGTAAAATGAAGAAGTTGGGTTGGATGACCTTTAAGGTATTTTCAAGTCTTCGATGTAATGAAGCTACTAGGAACCATTTAATAAGGATAAATTCAAATTCTTGCACTCACAGTATTAAAAAAAAGTCATCTATAAAGAATGAGGAAAATGTGGCCAGATAGCAGTGAATTACTTTGGGGATATTTTAGATCAAAACCAAATATGCCAATGGCCATTCACACCAAATGTTTCATTGGGCTATTTTGAGGGTCAAATGAGATAATGTATTAAAAGTGCCTTGTGGGGCAGCTAGGTGGCGCAGTGGATAGAGCATCTGCCCTGGAGTCAGGAGTACCTGAGTTCAAATCTGACCTCAGACACTTAATACTTACTAGCTGTGTGACCCTGAGCAAGTCACTTAACCCCAATTGCCTCACTAAAAAACAAAAAAAAACCAAAAAAAATAAAACAAAACAAAAAAAAGAATTTCTAAAAGTGCCTTGTAAACCTTGTAATCTATTATTTTATTATTTAAGTAAAATACATTTTCTTTTTAAAATTTTTTAATTACTTGAAACTATATCTAATCTAATTTGAAAAAATTATATAGCAGTACTTATAAAATTATAAGTATATGAAAAATTATAACTTTAGAAAAATTATAATTGGGCCATAAATTCTTTCATGGTCGCCATTCAAATGTAAGAATATTTTAAACTTACTTGGGCCTAATTTGTCTGGGGGGCTAATATGTGGATGTTTGACTGGCTGGCTATATGACTGCTATTAATTTCCTAAGCCAATCTGTTAGAGCTGTTTAAAATTTTCCTCATACTTGCTCCTCCCAAATTGATAAGCAAACAGCCTCTTCTAACTTAACAGCAGGGGGTTTATTTATGAGATACAATTAAAAATTAAGAATATATGAAAATAAAATGTACAACCTAACTGCTTTCTGGCGTGTCTCTTTCCACCCATTGTGCCTGGAACTTTTTAGCCTCCTCCTGTGTACCAAAGGACCTTCTTCTAGTGTTCCCCTTACTGAAAAGCCCCCCTGCTTTATACTCTTTCTCTGGAGTCCTTCTCTTGTCTGCCCCCTTCAGCGTCTCTCCTTTCTCTATCCTCTGGAGCCCCTTCTGTTCTCTCAATCTTCCGGCCTCCCCTTCACTGTCTTCTCCCCTGTATATATGTTCCTTCTCTCCCCTCAAACCTCAGGCTCCCTGCACCCCCGCACACACCAAGCTAATCTGCTGGCTGCACCAGGCCTGTGCCCAGCAGGGCTTGAGGGGCCCGTGCCCCCTGCCATGCACCTGGGACCTCTGCATGGGCTATACTAGGACCTGGCAGGACAAGCCTGGGATCTCCGGGGCAGTTCCCCTCAGGGTGTAGGGAGCTGGGGCTTTTATCCCCCAGCCATCTGACCTGGTGTCTTGTAAAGCCCATGGGGCTTTTTGGCTCAGCTGAAGTGGAGGGGGAGGGGCACCAGCCCCTCTTACAGAGAAAAAACCCCTGAAGGCCTAAGGCTTTTAAATCTCAGCCCAAAGGCAGGGTCCCCAAATCAAAATAAATTTCCACAAAACCAAATAAACAGTCATTTACAAATATACTTAGGCATGAATGTCTAGATACAACATGTACATAATAATTTAATTATTATTCTCTGCATCTTCTACCTATTTCTGTCAACATCTATGTTTAAAGATAAGGAATTTTTTGGTTTGCAGTTTTTTAGTAAGGAATTCATTTTTATCTTTTCTGTTCTTAAAGACAGGGATCTGGTAAAGCATTTGTCATACAAATGCTATTCAGTTAAGCAAGGTGTGGATCACAGACTCATAATTTGGATCACCCAGTTGTACTCTCCTTTATGCACTAGGCCTAAAGTCTTCTTTTTGAGAGAAGAGATATCGTAATATGTGAGATAAGTTTACTACAGCTTTCTATGCTAGTATTCATACTGTGTGTAGAGGTGGCAGAGAGCAATAGAACCTCTTTTCCCTCCTGTTCTCATACATCCATGCCTGGAGTATTCCTTGTCCATTCTTGTCCTACCATTCATCATTTCACTCTATCTCTGTCTGCCAACCATTGTACAATTCAATGTTTAATTCATTCCTTACTCACTATTCATTTTTTTAGATCCTTTTATCAAACCTCTTCCATGCTGTGAACTTGCACAACCACCAAATCGTACCTTCCATTCTATGCCAATTCATTGATTTCCAAATATTCATCACAAGTTGCTTTCAATTTATTTGCTAGACCCAGGACATTTTTTAGGTGCTACAAGAATCAACACTCTCCCTGAGATTCCTTTCTAACACCTTGAACTGGTCTTGGGGAAGAGTTGGTAGTACCCCCGTAGCTTCAGGCCCATGAAGCTCTTTCAGGTTCCCTCAGCCTTCAAGGTTCCCCCTTTACAACAGTCTCCAAGTACATTTCTTGGTAATGAATGCTCTGATAAGGAAGGGCTTCAGCTTTGGAGACTGGGATGTAGAAGAATAATTCTGTGCCATTTTCCAGGTTGTTAAAGTATGCATGAATTTATGGCCCAAATTAACTTCTTTGTAAAGCAAAGGAATTGCTTTACATCTTTTAGATGAATTCAACACAGAGAATAGAAATGACACAATGTAATGACTGGAAAAGAGGTTAAATCTGTACAAAGTTAGACCAGTTGATATTTAGTGGTTTCTCATATTCTTTCTGTTTTCTATTTTTATCCAAGAATAAAAGAAGAGAAAGCATCAGTGTCTATTATCATTTGCTATATTTATCTTTGCAGGAGGAAAGTACATAATGTCTTGTTTCTCATTCCTGGATAATATCAAAGAATGTGCTATAAGAGCAGTGACTAATCTTTTGGTAGTGGAGGCTATCATATTTCTCTTGGACAGATTGATAAGCCTGTAACTTGACAGATACATACTTCCTTACTTTCACAAAGCATTTAAGTTGTAGCAAATACCATACCCCATCACTCACCAAGGCAACAATGAATAGATTTTTTTTTCAAAATGGATGTTCACACACACATATATTTTAATTTCTAGAATTCTATTTTTACCTACCACAATTTTCTACTTTTTTCTTTTCAAGGTTCACAGTTAGCTCTTCTACTTTAATGAAGATAAGTGGATTGGAAGATAGTAATAGAAAAAAAACCCTTTTTTTTATGCTTGTGAGTTTCTTGGTTTAATCACATTCTAAATGGAATATCACTGAATTGTGTGTTCCTTGAGGAGAAAGATTGTGTTTTGTTTTTGTATCCCCAGAATGTATCATAGTGCTTTGTACATAGCAAGCACTTAATTCTTGTTGAAGAAATGAATGAGTGCTCTTGGAGTCAGGAGACACGTGTTCAAATCATTGCTCTATGACAAATCACTAAACATCTCTGAGTATATGGATTTAACTATAATCTATGTATATTACCCCAAAATCTACATATTTGGCCCTTATGTATTTCCTGAGTTTCAGTCCCATATCTCCAGATGTTTTCTGGATGTCACCTTCTGGATATTTCATAGGTATCTCAAACTCAATATGTTCAAAACCAACCCTTCCTCCTAACTTTCCATATATTTGTTAAGGGCTCCACCATTCTTCTTGTCACCCAGGTTTGCAACCTAGGAGTTTACTCCTCAGTCAACCCTCTTTTCTGTATTCAATCAGTTGCCAAGTCTTGTTGATTTTATCTCTATAACATCTCATACATACAATTCTTTCTCTCCTTTTCATTTTTGTTGTTGTTCAGTCATTCACTTGTGTATGACTTTGAGTGACTCCATTGACCATAGCATGCCAGGGCCTTCTGTCCTCCACTATATACCAAAGTCTGTCAAAGATCATATTCATTGCTTCCATGACACTGTCTATTCATGTCATACTCTGCCATCTTTTAATTTAATATCTGTAGTCACTGTCTGCAGTGATCTTTAAGCCCAAGAATATAAACTCTGACACTGCTTCCATTTATTCTTCTATTTGCCAGGAAGTGATGGCACCAGATGCCGTGATCTTAGTTGTTTTTAATGTTAGGCTTCAAGCCAACTTTTATACTCTTGTTTTTCACCCTCATCAAGAGGCTTCTTAAATCTTCTTTCTGTCACCAGAGTGGTATTGTATGCATATATGAGATTGCTGATATTTTTCCCAGCAACCTTAATTCTGGCTTTTGATTCATTCAGGCTGGCATTTTGTATGATGTATTCTGCATACAAGTTAAATAAATGAGGTGACAATATAAAACCTTGTACTCCTTTCTCAATCTTGAACCAATCAGTTCTTCCATGTTTGGTTCTGATTGTTGTTTCTTGACCCACATACAAATTCTTCAGGAGACAAATAAGATCATACAACTTCCTCAGGAGACAAGTTAAATGATGTGGTACTCTCATCTCTTTGAGTACTTGTGATCCAATTTGTTGTGATCCATGTAGTCAAGAAGTTTTATTGTAGTCAATGAAACAGAAATAGATGTTTTTCTGGAATTGTTTTGCTTTCTCCATAATCCAGCAAATATTGGCTATTTGGTTTCTAGTTCCTCTGCATCTTAGAAAACTAGCCTGCTCTTCGGGTAATTCTTGGTTCACATATTGCTGAAACCTACCTTGCAAAATCTTAAGCATAACCATGCTGGCATGTGAAATGAGTACAATTGTTCAGTAGTTTGAAATTCTTTGGCATTGCTCTTCTTTAGGACTGGGACTATAAACTGACCTTTTCCAATCCAGTGGCTACTGTTGAGTTTTCCAATTTGCTGGCATATTGAATGTAATATTTTAACAGCATCATCTTTTAGAATTTTAAATATGGAATTCCATCACCTAAACTTGCCTTATTCTTTTTTTTTTTTTTTGTGAGGCAATTGGGGTTAAGTGACTTGCCCAGGGACACACAGCTAGTAAGTGTTAAGTGTCTGAGGTCAGATTTGAACTCAGGTCCTCCTGACGCCAGGGCTGGTGCTCTATCCACTGCGCCACCTAGCTGCCCCAACTTGCCTTATTCTTAACAATGCTTTTTCCAGGATGTATGGCTCTAGGTCAGTAACCATAGAATTGTGGTTATCAGTGATGTTAGGATCTTTCTTGCATAGTTCTTTTATGTATTCTTGCCATCTCTTCTTAATCTTTTCTACTGTGAAGTCTGTACCATTTTTTCTCTTTCCACTACAACTATCCTTAATTCAGGCTCTCATCATCTCTTACCTGGACTATTTCAATAGCTTCCTAATTGGTGTTCCTGCATCCAGTTTTTTTCCTTTTCTAATTCCACAGCTGCCAAATTGATAATTTTAATGCTTAGGTCTGATGAAGAAAGCTTTAGTAGATCCTTATTTCCTTTAAGGTAAGATATAAACTTTTTTGTTATTTAAAGCCCTGAATCCAGTCTAATTTTCTAGGCTGATTTTTCATTACTCCATCTCACATATTCTGTATGTTCCAGACAAACTGATTGGTTGTGGTTTCCCATAAATTTCATCTCTTGCTTCATGTCTATGCACAAGTTATTGAGAATGCCTGCTATAGTGCCTGACATATAATAGACACTTAATTGATTTTTATTGACTGTGGCTTATGCTTGAAATATTTTCTCTCCTTACCTGTACCTCTTGAAAACTTGAGCTCCCTTTAAGGCTGCCCTTTAATGGCACCAATAGGAGTCCTTTCTTGATTAATCCCATTGCTTGTCTACCTCCCTCTCTCTCCCCACCCCAATCTCTAGAAAAATCACTTTATATTTGTTTTGTATATCTCCTTTATTTATTTATCTATGAACATATTATATACCTGTAGTAGAATGGAAACTCCCTGAAAGCAGGGACAAAATAATTTTTTGTATATGGATTCTAGTATCCAGCATAATGCTTGACGCATGGAAGATGATTGATAAATGCTCATTTATTAATTGATCTGTGATCTATGATTGATGTGGGTCCTCTCTCCAACAATGCAGAATAGAACCCATTTGTACCTTTCCATCTTGCATGACTTTGGTCTCTCTTCACCTTCTGATCCACCATAAATACTACCTTCAGTGTACTCTGTACTTTCCTCTTTTTCTTTTGATTGCATGGTTACTTGTAGAGAGTTTAGGCTATCCATAGTATTTATCACTACATGACCTTTTTTTTTTCTAATTATACATTTCTCGACTTCTTTTATGCCATGAACAATGAATAGTGATACCATTATGAAAACAAAGCAGCTGATTCTTGGGAAGTCCTTTTGCACAGGTATTTTCACAGAGAATAGATAAGAGTCCAAAGGCCCGAGGGTTCACAATGGAATATGGTACATATTCTGAAGTGTTTAGCTTGAATAACTTGAACCAAGATAAATAAGGATGTCACATTTCCCTAGAAGATTGATTGAGGAATGCTACAAATTAAATATGTGGGTTTTAAAAAATGGGCTTAGGTATTTATATCTTCTTGGAACCTCAAAAGAACTCTATTCTTTCTTGGTTTTCTATGACAATACAACCTTCTTTAATGGACCTTTCCTTTCTCTTGTTAGACACATGGAGAGCACATTATACAGTACTATGTGAAATGGGTCAGTCATTGATACTTGGATCAATTTGTATAAAAGAGAACATGAGCATTAAGGCTCCAAAAAATCATCAACAAGCATTTATTCAATGCTTACTATGTGGCAGGTATTGTGCTAAGTGCTAGAGAATGGTTATGGATTTTTCATTGCTCCCTTTGACTCTGCCCACATTTCAAAACTTCTCTAATTATACCACTATCCCCTATTGTTAAATTGCTCAACTAAAGATGAAAAAAAAAAATCAACTAAGTTTGAGTTGAAACATTCCAGTATGAGAAGAAGATACCACCTTAGCCCCAGGGACAGACTGTGCCTGATACATGAGGTACTGTTCTGTAGCTGCCTATTTCTCAGGAGAGGGCTTTCTTCCTTTGGGAATTTCCCCTCATATTTTTTTGTAGTGGTTTAGGAATTTGGTGCCATTTTCCAGAGCCAACAAATCAAAGAGTACTATGGCCATGAACGTGTTTGGACTAGAAGAATGAAGCTAGTTATTAAGTAGGCCTTTTCTAAATCTAATATTTATAATTCTTTAATGTTTATGATCATGGTAGCGGGGGCAGTCACTATGGATACTGTTCTTTATTTGAGTCCAGTATTAAAATCTGAAATGGAAGAATGATTAATCATTGTAATAAATACTTGTGTTAATGCTGCTGGAAGAGGGGAAAAATGCCAACTTCTAGCTTGTGGTTGCACCCCCACGTCTATTGGGATCAGTACTCTTGCGATATTTTGGTCTTGAACCTATTATTCCCTCAAAGCTGAATCCCACAAAAGACACAGTTTTATTCCAGTGTAAAATATATTTAATGCCCATCATCAGCACAGTTTAGGCAAGAATCAAGGAAGCAAATCTGACCTTAATGGTATCCCTGAGGCTCAGCTGGGTGGAACTTGTGACTGGGTTGTGACCATGGAAGAGGACAACAACTTAGCTGTATAGTGCACAATAAGGATGTGAAGTGTACAGATGGATGCACAATAAGGTAGTGGGGTGGGTATGTATTCTCACTATTGTGCTGTAAGAAACGATGAGCAGGCAGATTTCAGAGAAACCTGAACTGATGCTGAGTGAAAGGAGCAGAACCAGGAGAACATTGTACACAGTATCAACAACACTGTGTGTTGATCAACTGTGATAGATTTGACTCTTCTCAGCAATGCAATGGTCCAAGATATTTCCAAAGGACTCATGATGGAAAATGCTCTCCAAATCCAGAAAAAAAGAAGTGTGGAATCTAGATGCAGATTGAACCATACTATTTCTTTTTTTGTTTTTGTTTTTTGAGGTTTTTCCCTTTTGCTCTGATTCTTCTTTCATAGCATGACTAATGCAGAAATATGTTTAATGTGATTGCACATATATAACCTATATCAGATTGCTTGCTATCTTGGGGAGGGAGAAAAATTTGAAACTAGAAATCTTATTAAAAAACAAGTGTTGAAAACTATCTCTACATGTAACTAGAAAATAATAAAATACTTTTATGATTAGAAAAAGAATGTATTATCATGTAAGGAAATCCAGGAACCATTGGAAGGAAGCATGGTAGCAAGCACTTTGTTGAAGATCAATGGAGGGGTTCAGGTAGGAGGGAAAAAAAAAGGACAACAGTATAGGCATTGCTTCCTTTCCCTCTTTGATTAACCAACCTTATTATGGTAATGCGCCTCTTCTCTGCTTTTCCATGTCTGGGAGTGCTATCTCAGAAATGGCATTGCTTGGGGAGGAAATTTTGGTAGGTTCCTTTTACCACTGAAAGGTGATAAACAGCAGAATTGTATTTTCAAAAATCTTAACTGTTGGGTATCTGAAATAGCTGATTGATCAGCATTTTCTGAAGCCAGGGACAATGATAAAACAAAAGCAAGCTCTGTACCCTTGTACTAGTCTAGAGTAAAGCTCAATTAAAACATCATTGGGTAAATACAGCTGAGGCAGGTTTGAATTCTTTTTTAGCTTGTATTAAATAATTGGAGGTCATGAATGCTATTGCTTTTTTTTTTTTTTTTTGCCTTGTCTTCTCTGCTAAGATTTTTTTTTTTTAAACAGTCAGGCAGGGAGTAAATACCTAGAATCTTAGAGTGAAAAGGGAATTTAGAACAAGAAAACGCCAAATGGTATGAAGATCCAGACATGACTGAAATGATTCAACAACAACAACAACAATAACTCTTAATAAAGTCTCTGTGTTCTGCTCTACTTCCAGGTATTGACTCCCTTTCCTGACTGTCAGTGTTTGAGTCCTCATTTTGCTTCTTTGCTCTGTACTCTAGTGCATTTGGGCTCCTGACTTTATCAGCTCTTGTCACTACACCCCAATCAACAGTGCCAGGTTCCTGTGACCTGCTGCCAAACCTTGCAGATGATAATCTTTTACCTGGCTGGACCTCATTTGCCTAGAGAAAGTGTTTTTAATTCCTAGAGAAAGAAGTATCTTAATAAAGAAAGGAGTCTGTCTTCTACCTTAATTATCTACGTAGGTATAGCTTCTATTTGTCTCATTCGGGTGTGGTTGGCAGTGGTACAGGGGTGACCAGAAGGGGTCAGAGTCCAGAGTCTAGCTAAACAGGAGGGATCTGGCAAATATTAAAGATGGGAAGTAATGAGTGAAGTCCAGGGACATCAGCTAAGGCGAGGACTACTGGGTAGTTACCCTATGACTATGTGGTCAATGTCTGAAGTCCTTATGGTCAAAGTTAAAAAGAACATTACTAGCAAATTCAGTTGATGGGATCTGACCCTAAGGCAGAGGATGTTTGCTCTCTGTCCCATTTAATAGTACCTTTCAGGTCTGGGTTATCCAGAGTCTGTAGGTATTAACTATGTCCAGGAGGTCAGTAGGTGAATTCTGCCCTTGCTTGAGGCAAGAAGAAGCACTAGGTTATATCCCATCCCCTCTCCCCCTCCCCCCAAACTTTCAGAACACAGAAGGGAAGAAAAATAAAGGAACAAATCTAGCAGAGAAATACCTGTCAAGTGATAAGGAAACGTTTATAAATCAATTCCAAATCAATAATGTGTTTACTTTTGAGGCCCTCCAAGTGAATGTAAGTTGGGAATTATTCTGGGAATTGATATGAAGTCCCTGTGTTTCTGTCAGACAAAGCTATTATTTTTGAATAGTTAATATTACTTCATAATAAATAATATACATATATATATCAGGAAGCACAGTTTATCCATTGTATGTTGTTTTTTTGCTGTTACTTTTCATGGCTTTAATTCATAGAGTGAACAGTGATCTTAGCACTTAATGTTACGGCCCTTTGGGGAGAAGAAATAGGAAGGGGAAATGTGCTGATATATTTGTTGCCAGGCATGTGCGAAGTTTCAGCTAGGATTTTAGAATCACTTACCAATGTTGGTATAACATGACCTCTTCAGTGTAATGGTTTGGGAGGGGGGATGGCTTTCATGCTGGGGCAATTTTTATGTACTCATTGTCTTTTTTCTTGGCCTTGCATTTTGGAAGTCTTGTCTGTTCATCATGGTCTCAAGATTTTTATTGTATTGTATAGTACCCAAATTGTCCCTAACTTAACAAAACAATTGGGAGAATTTAATATCATTATATCAATGAAATGACAAAGTGAAATGAGGGAAAATGCTTTTATTTGTAATTTTCCTTTCTTAACAACTATGTATGTGGAAACAAGTTTACATGTTTTCATTATTTTAACAGCCCCAATGTCATGGTTTTTCATATTGGAAATGTTCTCTCCTCCTATTTTTTTTACAGGCTAGAAATATAATTTGTTCCTCTAGGTACAGTGGCTTTTGTGTTAGTACCTAGCAGATCTGTCCCTTTTGTGATTTCCAGTCAATTCAGATCCCTCTCCCTGCCTCAATTTAAAAACACATTTAAAATGGGATGAAGTTTTCCCTAAATATTGTATATTTTCATTGTACTTGATAGTAAGTGAAATCTACAGATTCTAGAAACTTAAATTTAGCCGATATTGTTCATCTGATTATTCTTCTCCATCCTTTCTTTTTTTTTAATTAAAATTTTTTATTTTTATTTTTGGTGAGGCAATTGGGGTTAAGGGACTTGCCCAGGGTCACACAGTTAGTAAGTGTCAAGTGTCTGAGGCCAGATTTGAACTCAGGTCCTCCTGACTCCAGGGCCAGTGCTCTATTCACTGCGCCACCTAGCTGCCCCTTCTCCATCCTTTCCTAATCTCTGATGTAGGGGCTAATAAGCAGTAAAATAGTTCAAAGTCAATGCAACCCATAGGAAAAGGAGGAAAGCTTTGCTAAAATCACCAAGCTTGACAGCCTCTAAATAATTGAGAATTGCTGGACAATTCTCAAGCCTGTTAAATATTTCAAGATTATGGATGAGTTAAACTAGTCCTTAATAAAAAACAAACAAATTACCTCCCCCCACCCCCAACTCCAATAAAGCATTTGAAGGGCAGGACATCTGAGTGGCAATAACATCAGAATGGAAGTCAGGACATGTATTCTTTTCCAGTTTCTGCCATTTGAATTGCAGCGTCACCTTGAATAAAACCCTTCACTTCTCTGGGCTTCATTTTTAAAATGAAGAGGGTTATGGACAGATAATCTCCAAGGTTCCTTTCCATTTTATACCTCCATAATTCTCGGACAGTTAATTAGTGCTCTTTTGAATGAATGGTCTTTTGTACAGGGAAGAGCCTGAGGTTTGTGGGAAGGAAGACACATAACATTTACACAAGTCTTGGCTGTGCAAAAACATGTTCCTTGGAGGAAGGGACTGTGATTAACTGAACCTGGTTCAGAAACAGGCAGCTGTGGCTGATAATAAATGATCATTGTCCCTTTTTCAGCCATGAGTCTTTTTTGTTTTGTTTCGTTTTACTTTAATGATGAGATTGCTTTAAATAAACAATGTTTTAAGAGAGTGAGTTTATTCAATTCATCAAATGTTTTTTAAAGACTAAATGCATCCTGTTATGCCAAATGCTTCAGAGGGATACACAGGTGGAATAAATTCCCTGCCCTCAAGGGTAGAATTTAGTTACTAAGTAGAGTGTAAAAATTTCAAGGGTTAAAAAAGGTGGGGGGATGGTGAAGATACAAAGACATTTTAAGCATACTTAAGGGAACAAAGTTTAGGAAACATATTTTGGATAGAGTGTATAGTTCTCTTTGGTTTTACCATAGTATACAGGAAAGCAGCCAAAGAGATAAGGCTGGAAAGGAAGGTGGGAACCAGATTGTTGAGATTCTTGAATGCTAGACTAACAAGTTTAGACTTTAACTGGTAGGCAGTAGGGAACTATTGAATGTTTATGAGCAGGCTAGTGAAATTAATTAGACCCTTGGTAAACTTAATCTGGTAGTAGATTTCTGTTCATTTCTCGCCTTAGCTATCCCTTCACGGATAAGGAGGGGATAGTTAACCTGGAGAAGAGGACTTGGGTGGGGAAGAGGGACTTAATAGTTGTTTTCAAGCATTTGAAGGGCTTTCCAGTGAAAGAAGGGTTAGAACAACTCTGTATGGCCTTAAAACCAAAACCAATGGAGAAAAGTTGCAAAGAGACAAATTTAGCCTTGAAGTTATTGTTATTTAAAAAAATTTGGGGGGGCAGGGCAATGAAGGTTAAGTGACTTGTCCAGGGTCACACAGCTACTAAGTGTCAAATGTCTGAGGCCAGATTTAAACTCAGGTCCTCCTGAATCTAGGGCCAGTGCTTTATCCACTGTGCCACCTAGCTGCCCCCCCCTTCTTCCTTTTTAAAATGTTTACTTACCATCCTTTTTAATAATACATGTTTACTATGGAATCTAATTAAAACATATAGTCTTTTGTTAAAGAATGACTTTCTTAGACTTATCTGTTAATTTGAACTATCAAGAGACCAAAGTTTTATTTCCTTTTTCTGTCTGTTTACTGTATTTCACTAGATGAATGGCTATAATCATTTGTGGAAGGGAAAATTAAGTAGGAAATTCTAATATAGCAACATTTTCCTGTGGCAAATTCTATGTTTTCTCAATGGTGCTTTAAAAAAAAACATTAAAATAAAAGTTGTTCAGCATATGACTGACTTGACATTGAAGTTGAATATTAGCAATGATTTATTTATAAATTCTGCAAGCCACATATATTTTCATGTTGACTTTTATCTTTTCCATTTTATATCCAATAAATGATGGAGGTTTCTCCTAGTCTTTAATTCATATATCCATATAATTAAATGTGAATCAATTAATTAATGTAGATAAGTATTTTTGTAATTTTTATTGAATTTTGTAATTTAAAGGTTATGTTTTAAGAGTTGTTTAGGTATTGGTAGTCATGATTCTTTTCCCCATGAAACATTAAATCATTAGTTTCTTGGAGGGCTTCAGGTATTTTACTTATATAGTAATTTCATTTCTCTTTATAGAGTTCCTAGAAGTCAGCTGCTCTGTCCAATATTACAGAGCAGATTTAAGGCTGTAATGGGAATAAAATACAAACACTATAATATTGAGTGTTCTTTCCTCTAGATAGCACTTGTGTTGGAGTCAGGAAGACCTGAATTCAGTTCTAGCCTCAGACACTTGCTAGCTGTGTTACCTTGGATATTACTTAAACTTCTACCTTAGTTTCTTCAATTGTGAAATGGGGAATAATAATAGAATCTACCGCCTATGGAAGTTGTGAGGATCAAATGAGATAATATTTATAAAGCAGTACAGTGCTTATCACATAGTAGGTACCACACAAATGCTAGCTATTGTTATTATTAATGCAAAAATTATTACATATAAATAATGCAAAACATAATGCAAAAGTATGGTTGTCTCTGCCCTTAAGAAGCTTACATTTGAATAAGGGGATATAACACATACAGATAGGGGAATGGTAGTCCAGGGAAGGAGTATTTGTTTAGGCAACTACAAGGATTGTGAGTAGAGTCATAAGGAAGTAGACTGCTATGTCCTTTTCAGTAGCAATGGTAATTCTGTTTGGTTATTTGGCTTAGAGCAAGAACAAGAAGCCTGAATGTGTGTGTGTGTGTGAGTGTGAGTGTGAGTGTTTGTGTGTGTGTGTGTGTGTGCATGCACGTGTGAGCACACGTGCATGCAAGCTTACATGTGTAGAAATATTGGGACAATTTATAAGGTGACAAAATGCATATACTAGGTGTCTGGATGATGTATGATTATGTCTTGGATGGCAGAAGGGGATGGATTTATCCTGCCCATTTATATGCCATAAAAAAGTGTGAATTTGTTAATAGACTGAAACTATTATTTTATAACCAGGAGCGAAGTATTTTGAAAGGTCAAAAAAATATCTAACTAGGGAGTTCATTCAGCTATTTGTTGGAGGAGGGAAGCTATTTCTTACCTATAAGTTTGAATTACTTCTGTTTCCATGGCATCAAAGCACAGTTGCCATGATTGATCTAATATTTGGTTCCATATACCTGGGAAGCCACATGACCACTGAATGACTGAGTGGTAGTGGGACAACAGGGGAGTTTCTGGACAAGTGGAGTTCTGGAACAAATCAGGATCATGAGCCACGACTGAGGAGCAGCAAGGGACAGAATCGCATGAAGATGAAACCCTGGACCTTGACCTCCATTCATTTTCTGAGTTATGACAGTGTGAAAGTTTGGGCTGGGAGGGGATTGGTTCTCTAATGACCTTTGCTTCTTTTCCTTTGATGTGAGTATTCACTTCCAAGGTCAAACTGCAGATCAGGAGGACTGTATTGAACTCTGAGAGTGGAAGGGCTTCCCATTAAGGTGGCTTATTCCACTCTTCAATAATCCTGAAGGGCTTCATCTTATGGGAGAGGGGGCATCCCCAGTCCTAGGGTAGTCCCGGAGGGAGTAGGATGCCCACCAGAGAGGGAAGGAGAGTTGTCTTGAGTGTTCCTGGGTTTAGCTGAAAGTCCTATCTATTTGAATTTTTAGTCAAAGACTATCCTGTATTTAATGAGTTGTTAACACAAAAAGCTTGTGCGGGAGCAAAGGAACCTTTAACCCTTTTTAATTTTTATAGAAACACAGATATGAATAATATTTTGATGGTCCTGGGAAAACCCCGAGTTGGGACATGAAGCAAAAAAAAGAATGATTTGTGAGATAGCTACAGATTGATTCTAGCCTGTGTAAAACTAGAGATTCCATTTTTTTTCTTTATCAACTTTTAATCTTAGTTTATGGTCTAAAAACACTTTTTTTGGTTAGCCAATAACTTTTGGTGTCAAGATGCTTTTTAATCAATTACCTTTCAGTGTCTTGTTCAAGTCCTCTGATTATTTTCCTAAGTCAAAGAAAAGACCTTTGTTTTCTCTATTAATATTTGGAAGCAACTAGAAAACTCACAGTCCATTCCTTCTTATGTCCTTGTGTCTTCCCTACCATACCACATGTCCATAATGGTGGTGGTGGCGTTTGCTACTCACATATAACTTGAAATTTCCCTACAATAAAAATTACTTTAGTTTCTCTAAGTAATATCCTAGCCAATACTTGAATTCTCAGAATTCTTAATTTACATAGTTTTTCAGAAACTGTTCTTCCCCTTAAAGGAGTCAGTCAGTCAGCTGACTGACGTAACTACTATGTGCCAGGCACTGTGGTAAGCCTGGAGGATACAAACAAAAGCAAAAGACAACCCTTCTTCTTAATGAGCTCACATCTAATGGTGGAGAAAACATGCAAACAACTATGAATATACCTGATATAAATAGGATAAGTTGGAGAGAACAGAGGGAAGGCACCACAGTAAAGGGGATCAGGAAAGGACTTACCCGGATTTTAATCAGATTAAATATTTAAAACCAAATTTAAAATTCTTATTAGAGTTTTAAACTAGTTCCTAACTGTTACAAATTGAGTTGTGTATGAATAAGAACCTCTGATTTGATCTGTGGTTACCAACTTTACATGGGATCAAACATGCTACACCTTTCAAACTTCTGTATTTATTCTACTCAGGAACATTTGTAATTGGCTAAAAATGTTGGCAATTCTTTCTCTCTAAATGAACTATTGGGAGGTTTGGTTTCCTTCTTTAGCTGTGAAAAACAAATGGGCTAATTCAAAATCATTGTTCTTGTAATATTGCCTGATTGGTCATTTCAAACAGTGTCTAATAAACTTGTCACTTTGTGTAAGTGGATATGTACAGAGTTATATTTGATGTTAGTTGTGTGTGTGTGCATGTGGAACCACCAACTGCCACTTTTTATTGGGAGTTTTGATGTTATAGGCAACCAATCTTTCTTGATATATGTTTTTTAAAAATTCTCTGGAGACTTGAAATGCTAAGTGAATTAGTTAAAAATTATCTAGGCCTTTATCTATATACATACATACATATACAAATACATACACACATATATTACCTGGGGGGAGGGACCTCAAAGCAACTTCCAATTGAATAATCACCTAAATACTTCCCTTAGCAGTATGCACAAGTCTCATTTTAGAGACTGAGAACATATGAAAATAAATTGCTAACCAGTCTGTTTGAGATGAGATAAGGTGGGAAGGGAAAAGAGGATTGAAAGAACTGGATACTTGTCTGCCAAAAAGTATGAGTTAAGGGGGTAGCTAGGTTCAGCGGCTGGTGCGCCAGCTCTGGAGTCAGGAAGACCTGAATTTAAATCCAACCTTAGATACTTATTAGTTGTATGACCTTTGGCAAGTCACTTAAGCCTTATTGCCTCAAAAAAAAAAAAAAAAGTAGGAGTCAAGTCAGTTTCTACCTATAGTGGTACTATTAACTACACTGAATATGGTTTAAAAAAAAAATTCAACTTATATCTCACTTTTTGTTCCAGATAAAATGGTGAGGCTATATTTCTGAATTTAAAACCCCCCAAACAAACATCTTTGCAGTCTGCAGAACACTTTATGAAGTTTATGTTCAAACATCACTCTGGAGGGCACATTTGAGGACTTAGCTTCCCAAAATGTTTGGGGCCAGTTAGCCTTGCTCATAGGGGAACTCCTTTGACTTGTATTTTTACAGAAGGTTGTGCTTGAACCCACATGGTAATATTACCAGGTGAGTTCTCTGATTGGATGAAAAATCTATATAGAGCAGGGGTTTGAAAAATATGGCAGAGAGAATCCTGGGTATTATCAGAAAAGAACTGTGGTTGGGAAAATGGCGACTATAGAGATGGAAACTGTAATATCATCAATCTCACATCTGGACTATAAGAATGACAACAGAAGCAAGAAAAGGACTATTATTCTTGGGTGTTCAGTTTGGCTTAAGGAAAAGATTTCAGGAAACAAACCACTACACAGCCATCCCTCTGTGTTCTTTTTCTACAGTGCAGAGTTATAGGGATTGAAGGGAAATTAGATTTTTAACTCCCATGGAGGTGTAGGAGATCACGAATGGATATGGAGAATGCTCAACTACACAGTTCCTTCATTTATTTCGCTTAATGTTTTAAAGAAGTATTTCTTTCCTATTTAGTTTATATGTATGCTTACTAAGAGAGCATAGGTTTGGGCTTAGGCTATGTTTTAAGTACTTACCTCCCCAAAACAGCATGCTGATCTTGGATGTAGCATCAGACCTTTGTCTGCTAGAAACTGTAAGTAAACCATAGGAAGGTGAGTGTCTTAGTCATCTCTTTGCCCAGTATAAAGCTGTTGCTGAAGGACCGGAGATCAAAGCATGTTATACAGACAATGTACTATATACATTTTGAAGGGAGGAGGTGCAGAAGGATTTGTTGTTTTACTGTCAACAAGAGCAAAAACAGTTTATGGAGCAGGGCTGTTTGTGAATGTGTTCTGAACTTTTTTCCCTACCACCTCTGCTGCCAGCAAGAGTGAGGCATGCTAAAGAAGATATAAACATTGGCTTCCTAAAAGAGATGGAAATGAAAACAAAAGATGCTGTCGTCTGTTGGAACTGAAAAGTCAAATACACAGCCCCTGGGTAGTTCATGAGTTGGAAATGGATGAAGCTTATAGGTTAGGTTTAGATACAGATTTAGTGCTGGTAGAGCCCTCAGACATCATATATCCAATCTCTTCCTTTTACAAGTGAAGAAACTGAAGTAAAGTGACTTTCCCAAAGTCGCCCTGATTGTAAGTAGCAGATGTAGGATTTGAACTTCATTGATTCCCCCCAAACCAGTACCTTTCCTGCTATATCATGATACTTTTAGGTTCACAGTGGTGGAGTTGAATGAACTAATCTTGTTCTTTTTTTTTGCAGGTGTAGCAGATTAGCATTACTTAGTGATTATAACGTCTCCATTTTACCTGAAATTATTCTTTGGTGCATTGAATTATTCTTTTTTGTGTATGAGGCAATTGGAGGGATAAGTGACTTGCCCAGGGTCACACAGCTAGTAAGTGTTAAGTGTCCGAGGTCGGATTTGAACTCAGGTCCTCCTGAATCCAGGGCCTGTGCTCTATCCACTGCACTACCTAACTGCCCTGCACTGAATTATTCTTGAAGCAGTTTGACAACTGTGGTTTGATGCAGCACTGACAAAATAGGAAGTGGGTTTTTAGTGGTTAGTGGGGCTTTAAATCCACTTGGACTTTGTATGGAAAAATTGGAATGTTCTCTTCCCAGCTGTTATGTAGCAAATAACATCTAGGTTTTGAAGTTAATTTGCCAAGTACAGATGATCATAAGTTTAATTCTATGGTTTTCATCTACACATTGCCAGGTAATGAAGCAGGGAGCACATCCCTGGTTCACATGCATGTAGTACATGTGATTTTCCAAGTAGGCTTTTATCAAGTAACAACTTGAACCTAGAAATGGGAGAATGGCTGTTTACACTTATTTATAGAACATTTCCTCATCCATGTTAGTAATTTAAAAATCAGGAATCAATAAAGCAATGATAGCTCTCACAGGCTCTTAGGAGACAGATAAATATTTACTTTGTGTTCATGGTTACAAACAATGAAAGAAGTCATGTTAATTATTGTTCTTTTAAAAAAAGAACAATTCCTTAATACCTTAAAAATATGTATAGCTAACTTTTTGATCACTTCTGTAAAATGTGGAAATTTCTCTTTACCACAATGAGCTTTGAAAAAGCTACATTTCTGCTTCCTTTTTCAAAGGACGATGATACTTAATTATATTGTATAATTTTTAGACATAGAGGTGAAATGGACATTTGAATTGAATACACTTTTTAAAAAATTCTGGTAAATATCAAAATTGGAAAAATCCTTTCTACAGACATGAATACAGGGTGTGCCCAGGCAAACCCTGATATCTCTCTAAAAATTGTGAGGGTTTTTTGTCTTTTTAAGTGTAGTTTCTAACTATAAAAATAAATTTGGTTAAGTTTTACATTCTTTAGTCTGTTGAATAAAAATAATGCCCTCTTATGATCAGTATGTAGTTGCATTCACTGATGAAATATATGTCCTCCTATGCTCTTTCTCTTCTCTCTTCAGTTTGTTTACATTCACATCTTTTGTATTTAAGAAAGACCGTTGAATACAGGAGACAGGAAAACTGTCAGTCAATAAGCCGAAACCTAAAGAAGTTGTGGGCAAAAGCAGATTGTAGTGTTAGATTATGGTGTTTGTGCTGTTGATTCTACTTTTTAAAAAAATGCTTCTTGTATCCATCTTCTCTTCTTCATTCCCATCACCATTAACTACCACTGGTACAACTCTCTTGGACAGTTACCATAACCTCTTGAACTTAGGACTTTCTGCTTCTACTCTTTTCCCCACTCTCCATTTTAAAATGCTCATGCTAGGTGAACTAGGACAGACTTCAAGAGATAGTGGAGGATAGAAAGCTATGGTTCATAGGGTCATGAAGCATTGGCCACAACTGAATGACTGAACAACAACAACAAAAGATTTATCTTATTAGTTCCTAGATCTGGTCATGTTGCTGTTCTGCTCAAAATCCTTCAATAGCTTCCTTACTCTTACTGAGTAAAGCTCAAACTCAGCATTTGAGGCAAACCACAACCTGATACCACCTCACTTTTCATCCTTATTTGAAATTGTTCTCTTCCATGTACTTGGTAATCTAGAGAAATGACTACTCACCCCCTCTTCATGTATGCCTTGTACATTACCACTATTGTTCCCTATCCCCTTCTCCCCTTCTCTTGCCTCTCCTCTTGTTGAAATTCTTTTCATTCTTGGAAGCTTAGGCACTTTTTTCATGAAGGAAGCCTACCCATAAATCCTTCTAGTCAGTAATCATCTTCTCACCTTCATCTCACCTTCATCTCACCTTCATCTCACCTTCACACACTTTTTAAGCGCCTACTATGTTCCAGGCATTGTGATAAACACTGGGGATACAAATAAGAAAAAGAAAGACAATCTTTTCCCTCAAGGAGATTACAATCTAATGGGGGAAGACAATATATAAAAGGAAGCTGCACTTAGAAGGCGGAGGGAGAAAATTGTGCTGTCCTTGTAGTGCAAAAGATTGGAAACGAACCATAAAAAAATTAAGCCTCGTTCTCAGTGACAGAGCATTCAAAATGATAAACAGATATGGCAAATAGGCAGTTTGCTAGAGCCACAAATTAGTCGAGGGGTACCAAGAAAAAGTCAAAGGATCTTTAGTTTTTCAACCATAGATGGAGACCAAGAAAAATTTTTTTTCCAGTGTAGCTGCTTGGATGAGTTGTTTCTGTTTCTGTCTGTAACCAGCAACGCCCAAGCATTGTTCAAAGGTCTCTGTCCTAGGGGAGAAAAGTGAAAGTGATGGTGGTTCCCTATTCCCTAAGGGTTACAGGGGAAAGTTAAGTGTTCTTTGAAACAATGGGAAAAGTATTTTAATGAGGAATGGGGAAAAAGAAAAGAGAAACAAACAGATTAGAGGGAGGGTCAAAGAATGTGGCAAAGAGAAAGTAAGAACCACTCAATTATGGATTGAAATACAGCAATCAGTATGAGGCTTTAACTGCAGAGAGAGGAGCTGGGCTCTCAGAGGAAGTATGTTTTTGTTGTTGTAATTCAGGAGATATGAAGTGCATTCACAAATGCTATTTGATAATGGTTGTTGTTATTTGTTCTTCTTGAAGAGGATCTTGACATCAAGAAGTGATGTCATGACTTGCAGTGAATTGGGTTTAAGTGAGGGAGAGGTGTGCAAAGTCTCTCCTCCAGAGCCACCTGGATCCAGTGGCAAGATATACATCAGGATGACTAGAGATGGTCTTGGTTGTTTGATGCAATTGAGTTAAGTGACTTGCCCTGGGTCACACAGCTAGTAAGTGTCAAGTGTCTGAGGCCGGATTTGAGCTCAGATCCTCCTGACTCCAGGGCCAGTGCTCTAGCCACTTAGCCACCTAGCTATCCTGATAACGGTAAAGATCAGAGGAAAAAGAGAGTGGTTAGTGCATTATTACTGAGAAACATCTTGTGTACACAGGCAGCATTTAAAAACAATCACTGCAGCTTGGTGAAAAGTAGGAAATTTCAAAAGAGTCAGTTTTAGGAAGTGAACAGCTAGCTAAGAAAGCACTTCCCCAATTTTTTTTTTTGGGGGGGGCGCACAGGTTAAAAAATCAGAATGATAGACTATTGGCCAGGGATTAAGTATGGCTCACAGGGGCTGGTGAGATAGATAGATAGATAGATAGATAGATAGATAGATAGATAGATAGATAGATAGATAGATAGATAGATAGATAGATGTAGATATAGATATATATTTTTTTCTTTTTCCTGGAGAACCTTGCAACTCTGATCAAAAAGTTTTAAGTTGAAATTGAAGGAAGGGAAAAAACATCTACTTGATTCAGTCAAAGTTGGAGAAGAAACATAGCAAACATGAGGCCCACAACACCCCTGAGTGCATCCCAAACCTGATTAAAATGTAGTTCCGCTCTGATTGTAATGTGTTGATGTATTGATGATGATGCTGAAGAAGAAGAAGCAATATTTAATATATAAACTGTGGTTTTTTAAGTGTTGGAATCCTTCTGTATGGGTTAGTGGCCTCACTTCTATTTGAGTTTGAGCACTGTAGGCCAAATAGTTTTTTAAGCTTTTTCCACTTGCAACCCTTTTGAACCCAAGACATTTTTACACGACCCTGGGCATATAGGTATATAAATTATGTACATAGATATAAAAAATAGGTATATAACACCTTTTACTGTTCAATTTTTCACGACCCCCACATTCAGTAGGCAACCCCGTATGGGGTCAAGACCCACAGTTTAAGAACTAGGCCTTAGAGAAGTATGGGAAGAAGAGCAACAGAGAGGATGGCAGAGAGAGCTTGGACCTGTGAGTTATTGATACTGAAGGAACTCTCAGGTGATGCAGGTTGGAGCCTTCATTGTAGCTTGCAGTCTTAGAGGGTTTCCTAGGGCACTGAGAAGTTAAGTGACCTCCCTACCATCACACAGCCAATCATTTTCAGCTCTTCCTGGATTTGAAGCTGACTACCCACAATACAACCATTCCTCTTAAAAAAGGAATGGCAATTAATTCATAGGAGGCTTTATTCAAGAAGATAGTCAGTAATAAAACCTATAGTTTCAGATGTCTAGCTAGTCAATTAGCATTTATTAAGTGCACACTATGTGCCAGACACTATTAAGTGCCTGCTATATGCCATACACTATGCCAAGTATTGGGCATACAAAGAAAGGCAAACAAGTCACTGCTCTTAAGAAGCTCACAGTTTAATGAGGGGAGAAAACATGCAGATAACTGTACAAACAAGATATATACATGACAAATTGGGGATAATCTCAGGGAAGGGGTTCAGGTTATAGAAGAATGGGAAAGACTGCTAGCAGAAAGTAGGACTTCAGCAAAGACTTGAAGAAAGTCAGGGAAATTCGGAGAGTGGAGATGAAGAGAGAGAAGATTATAGGCATGAAGATGGCTATTGAGAATGCTCAGTCAGAATAGTGAGTGTCCTGTGTGAGGACTTAGGCATCTTAATGCAATGACAAAAATTTGAGGCTGGGTGGATGGGACTGGAATGAAGTTCTATTTCTTGTTCAAAAGGAACAGAATTGCTAAAAAGGGGTAGAAGAGGAGGACTGTATGTTAAGAAGGTATACTCCTGTGAGCAAATCCTGGAACCCATAGATAAATTAATTCAGTTCTCTGCATTTTTCTGGCTTAGCCAAAGCTGTTTTTAAAAAAATTGCTTGTGTATACAAGGGAAAAACTAGACAACAGACACAAATAGATTTCATAGTCATGTTCTCTCAGGTGGAGAATGACTGTCTATATTATAGTCATAGAACTGCATTGAGAAGAGAAAAACTAAGTTAGGGGTGGTACCAAGTTGAAAAGTGAGTGGAGGGTAGGACAATGACGAGAAAGGAAAGTAAAAAATTAGGAGATTAATGATAGGATGTATAGATAATGGGGCACAGTGACCAAATTGTTATTGGAACAATCTAGGAACAGTACTAGAAAGTATTGAGCAGGCACTTTCTATTGTCCTGTCTGGAGACAGAATTCTTTCTCCTGGAACTTTCACCATAGTTTCTTTACATTTTTAATACTTATACCCACGAGCCTTTACAATGACGTCAGTTTCTCTAAAGGGACAATAAAACAAGACATTTATAGGGTCTTGATTTCATAAATCTAAGGGAACAAACATAGTGGAAAGGATTTTGGTGAGGATTAGTTATGGGAGGAACAGAAGTAATATTATGGTGGGGAAATACCATGGATCATCTACTGTTTAAAAAAAAGGTGGAGTGAATTAGCTGAATATTTTTGGGAAAACAGATTTTAAATATGGCATACACATTACAATAATGTAGCAGTGAGGTACTTCAGCTGTCTACATACATTTACTGGAGCTCTGCTAAATAAGGAGAAGCTAATAAAGTATATTTGGCTTTAACAAAAAAATTAATCCTTCAAGGTATCAGGGAAACTTCCACTCTGTATTGAATTCTACCAACAAGGAGAAATAATGGGAGAATTTGTGATAGAAAAAAAGAGGAATTCTAGGTATAGTCTTAATGCCCTCTAAATTTTAGGAGATTCAAATTCTAAAGATTTGGAGATGGTTAGGATCCATTGGCCTAATAATTTGCAGGGAAGGTTATACTAAAAGGAGTGGGAAGCTTTCATGAATTAAAATCTAAAGAGACAAGCAGAAATGATTTCAGTGAGGAGCTGCTAAAAGAGACCGGTACAGGGAAATAATTGACCAAACAGGTTTATTGCTGTTTTTTTACAAAGAAATGTATAGAAGATGAAAACATGGGCAAGTACTTAAAGGGTGAAGACCGAAGAGTAGTAAATACTGTATCAAGTGTCAGGAGTATTAAGGCCCAGAAAAAGGTGAGGTGTAGGATGAATACTAAGGACAGCAACACTTAAAAATATTAAATATATGTTGAGGTTAAGAGGAGGATCACAGGAGAGATGGATTGCTCTGGTGAATGAAATTAAATGAGTAGTTTTATAAGTGTTGGATTGCAACGAAGACTTGAATTTCACTCCTGCCTCTGACTTTTACTAGCAAGTTTCTTAACTTTCTGAGCCTCAGTTTCCTCATATGTAAAAAGGGGATAATAACCCTGTAGTACTTCTTAGGGTTATTATGAGGATCAAAAGAAATACTATACCATTTTTGACATTCTTTGCACATGTTAAAGCATTACTTAGATTGTCTTATGTTATTATTTTTTTCTCATTTCTTCTGAGAAGGTAGCATTTTGCAATGGAGAGAAAGCTGACTTTGGGGCCAGGTAGACCTGATTTCAAGTCCTGCCTCTGACACATAGTGGCTTTGTGTTCTTGAGCAAATTATTTAATCTCTCAGTGCTGTAGGCAATTCTCTACGATTCCAAATTCCAAATAAGGCATTGACCTGGGTTAGTAGAGGCAGTTTCCTCACTTTGCAGTTCCCTATACCACTGGATCCCCTTAAAGCACAGATCTGCCATGTCTTATCCCTAATTCTTCTAAGAAAAATAATTTTTAGATTGGTTCCTGTCGTATGAATTTCATTTCTTCCCCCTCTACCCTTTATAAGGGCTACTTCACTGATAAATCAAGGAAATGCTATAGATATAGTATGCTTGGATCAGATCAAAGCATTTGGTAAATACTCTCAAGCTATCCCTAGAAACAAGATAGGAGAAGTGAACTAGGTCAATCAATAAACTTTTGTTAAACAAACACTATAATGCAAGGCACTGTGCTAAATGATAGGAATACAAATGTAAATAAAAAGAAAGAGTACTTACCCCTCTAGGAGCTTACAACCTGATTAGGTAAGACAATAAACAAAAGGAAGCTGAAAAGATTAGGGAGAGGAGGGGGAAAAGTATGTGGTGTAGGGGGCATGATGGTAAAGTCCAAAGAAGTCCAAAAGCAGTAAGGCTGGTGGAAAATGGGGTTATAATTGGTCCTTTCCTTAAATGAAGGTTTTAAAGGTCATGGCTCTGTCCTCTAGAAGATACACTGAGAGGGGCAACCGGTACTGATGAGATGTTACTACCATTCAATCAAGACAATGAGAATTTCCTGGAGCAAGAAGACATAATGGAGAAGTCCAACCCCCCCCCCCCAACCCCCTCCCCCAAAGCAGTGTAACTGGTGGGGAATGGAATTAAATGATATTACAGTTGTTTGAGTAACTGGATCCAAAAATTATCATTAATAGATCAAAGCCAGCTTGGAGGGAGTTCTCTGGCGGGGTTTTCTGGGAAAGTCTTTGTTCTTTTACTGTTCAAAATATTTACAAATGACTTGAAGAGATATAGGAGGTATGAATGTCAACTTGGCCAATGGCATTAATTTCACATGGCTAGGTAACACTTTGGACGATTAAATGAAAAAATACATTGATAAGTTAGAATGAAGGGCCAGAATAAGCAAGTACTCTCTGGGGAAAGTGTAACTAGACAAAAGTTCATGTGAAAATGATCTTTACCTTTTTTACATCATGAATCTCTTTGGCAGTCTGATGAAGTCTATACATCCTTTCTCTGAATACTTTAAAAAATGAATGATAAAATACCGAAGATTACAAAGAATATAAATTATATTGAAATAGTTACATCTGTGTATATATGTATGTATGTATGTGTGTACACACATATAGGTATGTGAACATATGTGTAGATACACACATGTTCATAGGCCCGATGTTAAGAACCCATGGGTTTGGGGGCAGCTGGGTGGCGCAGTGGATAAAGCACTGACCTTGGATTCAGGAGTACCTGAGTTCAAATCCGGCCTCAGACACTTGACACTTACTAGCTGTGTGACCCTGGGCAAGTCACTTAACCCTCATTGCCCTGCAAAACAAATAACATCAAACAAACAAACAAAAAGAACCCATGGGTTTTAGTTGGCCACAATTTCAGTACACATTAAAAATGTGACATGGCAGTGAAATACCTACTCATACCATAGGCTACAATGAGAATGTTTGAGAATTCCTAGAGGAGCTAAGATCATGGCAGAAAGTAAGTACTCCCACCTTAGTTCTTTTGACTGGAGGTCAATAAATCAAGAAGCAAGGCTAGAAGATAAAAAATATAATTGGTGTTGGCTGATGGGCAACGGATAGGTGACTCGCAGCTCACAGGAACAAAGAGAGATACACACATAGAGAGAGTTTTATGCAACCTTTGGGTGACATTATTAGTGGCTGGAAGATTGAATAATATGGACTATAATATATGGTTTATTTAAATTGAATCTCATTTAAAGCCATTGTGTTTAAGTGATATCTCACCATTGTTTATATTTCATTATTGAAACTTCCTTCATCTGTAGGGAAGGGCAAGTCAGCTGACTTCTCTAAGTCATAGTGATCACATCCATAAAATGATGATAGTAATACCAGGACCTTTGTCACCTACCACAGAATGATTTTGTGAGGCTCAGCTGAGAAATCTGATTGTGTGTATGTATATCAGTAAGCACTGAAGAGCTACATACTGTCAGCTGTTGTTATTATTGTAGTTATTTATTATTGCTATCCTGACTGGGTTGGTTTTTTTTTTGGCGGGGGCGGGGGGAGTGTAATGATGTAAAGCATGGTGTTAAACTCCAATAGAAAGGGTGCCACTAAAGCATACATAAGGATCTCCAAGGCCAGCATTTTAATTAGAAAGCCACATATTAACATTATCTATGTTTTATTATATTTTTATTTATTTTGCTTAATATTTCGCAATTACATTTCTTTTATGAAGAAAGTGAGGCAGCTTGCCATAGTGGATATAAGGATGGCCTAAGCATTTAGAAGATCTGGATTTAAGCCTGCCTTTTTCACTCTGGGAAAGTTACTTAAACTCTCAATTTACCAGTTAACCTTCTAAAGGGCTTAAAGTGCAGAATAATTGCTATTCTTCATTGATAAAGGAAATTCTCTCACTGGGAGCTTCCTACACTGAAGAAATCCGCATATCTCTATCAGTGTACATACATATACAAACCTTTCTTTATATACATATAGAAATATGCAAATTTATGTAAATATATTTACATATGCATGCATTGTTCCAAACTTGTGGTTTACTTGGTGAAGGTATCTCCCATATATACAATCACCAGGATTATATACAGTATATATATATTCTGGTGACTTTTTTCCTTGGATATTATAGTTTGTGTCCCACTGCTTTGCTGAAGTTATTTTATTAAATTGAATACTTTTTTGCTGGTTCTTTAACATTTTGTATGTAAGTTGTCATATGATCTACAAATAGATCTGTATTTGTCACCAATGTTCTTTTTTTGGGGGGGCAGGGCAATGAGGGTTAAGTGACTTGCCCAGGGTCACACAGCTAGTGTCAGGTGTCTGAGGCTGGATTTGAACTCAGGTACTCCTGAGTCCAAGGCCAGTGCTTTATCCACTGCACCACCTAGCTGCTGCCCTGTTTATTCTTTTTTTTAAAAATATTTTTCTTTTTTGCTGTAGCTACTTTTTCTAGTGTTGTATTACATAATAATGATGATAATGGGCATCCCTGTTCTATGCCTGATCTTATTAGGAAAGCTTCACTATACAAATGTGAACTTTTAGTCAATTCATTCCTGTGCTTCTTAGTGCTTTTAACAAAAATGAGAGGAAACATAACATAATGGATAGAACACTGGACTTAGAATCAGATGATGTAAATTTTAATCCTGTTGTAAATATTTACTAGCTGTGTGACCCTAGCAGTCATTTAACTTCTCTGGTCCTCAATTTTCTTATCTATAAATTGAGGGGGTTGGACTTAATGACCTCTAAATTCTTCCCTAGCTCTAAATTTATGAGTGTATGATTTTGTCAAGAATATTCTTGAATGCTGGACTTGTTATCTAGCATGTTAGTTATTTCTGGCATCTTTATGTTGTTTTCCAATTTGATAATTGCTATCTCTATATATTATTGAGACATCGATAAAAATGGCACAGGGGCAAGAATAGATACCTGGGACATTCCAATGGAGACATCCTACCAAGTTGACTTTGAACAATTTCAACTTGGCTGTGGAAAATAGCCCCAAGGAATGGTAGACCAAGGACAAAGAAGTCACTTATAGAAAACCAGCCAGTTTTGAAATTAGGTAGCCATGTGATGATTAAAAAGTGGTTTCTCCCAATAACTAACTGGGTTTCTTTTCTACTTTTTTTTTTCCCAATTATTGAACATTTGCTCTTTTCTCCCTCTGGTTTTCTTCATAGGTCATTGCTGGAGCAAATGAGGGAGGAGCAGGGCTATGTTCCTTCTGCTCTCCTGTGTTGGCTTGGTCTCTCAGATTCATTTTCTTTAAAAATAATATTGGGTAATGAGGAAGTTGGGTGGAGTGATAGCTAAGCTGAGTGTTATGGATATATTTTATTTTTTAAAATTGTAACATGATAGCAAAAAAAACCCCTTTTGGCTTCTTTGGTAGGAATTTGAGAAAATTATTTGGCATTAACCATTCTTCTCATTTAAAAAAAATTGTTACAGATTGTCTTTTCAAAGTGTGTCCTATGAACCGATATTCTGCACAAAAACAATATTGGAAGGCCAAGCAAGCTAAACAAGGAAACCACACAGAAGCAGCATTGCTTAAGAAATTACAGGTAAGGCCCATTGTAGGTTTTTATTTGTAAATCCTTAGATTAGAGTAAGACAGTTTAAGAATAGAAACTTTCTCTGTTGGTTTCTGTAACTCTAAACTTTTAATCAGCTCATAAATGTCTGAAATAATAGAGAGAGAGAGAGAGAGAGAGAGAGAGAGAGAAACTGGATGAGATTTTAAAGTCATAGGGTGTGCCCATTTAACATTTCCTGGCAAGCAAAGGGTTGAGAGCAGTAGAGAGTTTTGAGAAGAAAACTTCACCAAAAACCCAATAGAGAGGCTCAGTGATCCCAGCTGGAGTAAGGAATGGCTGATCCAACCTTAGGTGGAGTGAATCCCTATTGCCTCTTGGTATAAAATAAAGGATCCTTAGCCTGGCATTTAAAGCCCTGCACAATCTTGTTCCAATCTACCTTTCTAGTTTTATGTGATTTCCCTTCCCATATTATATTCTAACTATGACTTGCTAGCTGTTTCCTACACTTGTTATTTCATCGGTCCATGCCTTTGAATAAATGGTTCCTCGTGTCTGAGGTATCAGTTGAAGAACCAGCCTACAGGCTTACTCAGATTTACTAGCTGCAATAGGTACCTCTATTTCCTTTCTTACTCTCCTAACTCTCTGTAGTTTAGCTTCCAACTTCAATATTCAATGGAAATTGCTCTCTCCAAAGTTATTAATGATCTCTTAATTGCCAAATCTAATGGCCTTTTCTCAATCCCTGCCCTTCTTGACCTCTCTGCAGCCTTTGACACTAATGATTACCATTTCTCGGTTACTCTCTTCTCTCTAGAATTTTGACACTATTCTCTCTTGGTTCTCCTACCTTTTGGACTACTCCTTGGCCTTCTCCAGGACAGTTGGGTGGCATAGTGGGAAGAATGTGGAGCCTGGGGTCAGGAAGACAACTACCTGACTTAAAATCTGACCTCAGACACTTACTAGCTGTGTTACCCTGGACAAATCACTTAACCCCATTTGCCTCAGTTTCCTCATCTGTTTCCCCTTCAATCTTTTAGAATCCCTACTATCCTTCAAGGCTAAGCTTTATTACCACCTTCTATCTGAGATTTTTCTTGATCTCAGGCTATTATCCTCATTCCCCCCACCCCTGAAATAATTTTGTTTCTATTTTTATATGTTCTGTAATACCTATTTATGTGCATGTTATCTTTCATTTCAATTTTGTCTTTTTATCCCCAAGACAGTGCCTGACACATAGTAGGCATTTTAAAAATGTTTGCTTATTGACTGATTACTTCTGAGTTGGCTGTGAAGCTCAAATGAAATAATTTATATAAAGTTCTTTAAGACTCTTAACATGTATGTGAATGTCAGAAATTAGGATCATTGTTATGTTTGGAGCAGGCACCTTTTTTCGTTTTTTTTTTTTTCTCAATGAATCCAATCTGCCTTCTGTCCCTCCCTCTTCTCCACTGGGGAAAAAAAAAAAAGAAAGAAAAACAAATCTCCACATTGGCCACATCTAAAAACCACATGTTTCAATCTGCCTTCTGAGTCCATCACCTCCCTGTAAGGAAACATGTAGCATGTGTCTTCAAAAGCACCATGTTGGCCATTGGCCAAGCACCTAGTTGGCCATTGCATTGATCAGAGTTCTTAAGTCTTTCAAAATATTTTGCTTATAAAATATTTTAAAACCTTTCCAAACCTGAGACTTCTATGCCAACAGGTACATCTTAGTCCCAAAGAACAACAAACATCTTTCCATGTTCTCAGCTACTTATTTCAACCACTTTTTTATATGAGGGTGCTAAATCCTGGCTCATGCCAGATTCCCTTATATCAGTCACTTAGATCTATAGAGACTGTTGGAGACTTTTGTTTTAGGTCCTGTAGAGAATGGGTTTTTAGAGGAATTACATGACAAAAAAAATTTCCTTCCTAAAACTGTTCAATCATAATAGATTCATTTCAATCAAAGTAACTCTTGTAGTCTCATATTAACCCTTAACTTTACCTGAGCCATATCCCTTAGAAAGTTCCTTTCATTAGAAATCCTTGAACTAGGAGTATGCTGGAGTCAGTTTATACTGGCTTGAGAGAGCCTTTAAATTTTCAGTATGAGCATTTATATCTCAGAAACTGGCAAATACTACAAATCAAGCCTTGATTTATTGTTTTATTTATTGTGTAGACCTAAGAGAGTGATGGAGAAAAGGTTAATGATGGAGATTAAATTTAAGTATGTCCTGCATTTTTGGAAAGTTGATTGTTAAACATTTATCAGAGGGGCAGCTAGGTGGCGCAGTGGATAGAGCACTGGCCCTGGAGTCAGGAGGACCTGATTTCAAATCTGGTCTCAGACACTTAACACTTACTAGCTGTGTGACCCTGGGCAAGTCACTTAACCCCAATTGCCTCACTAAAAACAAAAAAAAAACAAAAACCAAAAAACCAAAAAAAAAACCAACTAAAAAAAAACCAAAACATTTATCAGGGCACAGTTCTGCCCTGAACCTTAACTAGAGTTAATGCATGAAGCATGAATAAGACTCAACTGAGATGATTTAATTGACATTCATGGTTGTTCTTTGGACAGCTTACCAGGTGAGAGAGGATCATGGAAATTGTAAATTTATATTTAACAAGAGATCTTAGAGCTCATCTATTCCTACTACTTTATTTTATAGTTAAGAAAACTGAGGTCCAGCTTTGATTGGGCTTCATCACCTATTCAAAATACTCAAGAATGTACAAGATCTATGAGGGAATCTTAAAGATTTTCTCCCTAAAAATTTATTAGGACTTTTAGACATCATCCAGTCCAAACTCTCTCATTTAGAGTTGAGAAAACTGTGTCTCAGAGAGATTAAGTGACTTGTCATGGTCATAGAGATAGAAATTGCATTGCCAGGATTCAAAACAGTCCAAATGTCAGTTTTCTGGTTTGACCATTTACATCTTGGAAGGTGGCAGATGCTACAATCAAAGCTTGATGGTAAGAGCTCCAAATCCAGAGTTCTTCCTACTAAACTTTCTGGAGATTTGTGCCCAAAATCTAATTATTCTTCTCTTCCCCTTTTCCTACCTGCCATGTACTTTTCTAGAAATCTGATAGGGCAAGAATAAGAGATACCCAGGGACTCGGAAGTATTTCTGGGTCTTGGGTCTTAGGAACTGAATTTCCTCTGGGAGGAGGTAGGTCTTGGGCCTCAGGTAACATTTCTCTCTGATAACTAGAAAGTTTTACCCCATGAATCAGCATTTCAGCCTATAAGTCATGTTGTAGTAGTAGTAGTGTTAGTAGTAGTAGTAGTAGTAGTAGTAGCAGCAGCAGCAGCAGCAGCAGCAGCAGTAGTAGTAGCAGTAGTAGTAGTGTTAGTAGCAGCAGCAGCAGCAGCAGCAGTAGTAGTAGTAGTAGTAGTGTTAGTAGTAGTAGTAGCAGCAGCAGCAGCAGCAGCAGCAGCAGCAGCAGTAGTAGTAGTAGTAGCATTCCTGTAGTATTTTAAGGTTTGTAAAGCATTTTACAGACATTATTGAATTTAACCTTCACAATAATCTTGAGACATATGTGTTACTATTTACTTCCCTTTCCCCACCCCTGCTATTTTCAGATGAGGAAACTAGATATAGGGGAGCTTCTGTTACTCTTGAATTCACAAGTAGGATTGAAGGTGGCCAGAACTTTCTTGAAAGGATTCTAGGCCACAGGGGATTTAGAGGATCATAGGAGCCATAGATATCCTTTCATATTGCCTATCTTCATATCAACAAGCTTTCTTGTCAGGTACTGTACTCTTAATACTGTGTTTTCATACCAGTGATCTGATAATTATTTTTCAGCATGCTGCAGAGCTGGAACAAAAACAGAATGAATCAGAGAATAGGAAGCTGTTGGGAGAAATTGTTAAATATAGTAATGTGATACAAGTAAGTCCCTATTTTATTGATTTTTCTCCTAAAAAAAAGTTTAAAGTTTTGATGGTACTTTGAGGATAGAAGGGATAAGTTTCCCTTAAATATAAATCTTTGTTGTTGTTCAGTAGTTTTTCAGTTATGTCTGACTCTTTGTGATCCCATTTGGAGTTTTCTTGTGAGGTTCTGGTTCACCATTTGTTTCTCTAGCTAATTTTACAGAGGAAGAAATGGAGATAAACAGGGTTAAGTGACTTGCCCAGGGTCATACAGCTAGTAAGTGTCAAGTATCTGAGGCTGGATTTGAATTCAGGTCCTCCTGAATCCAGGGCTGGTGTTTTATCTACTGCACCACCTAGCTGCCCCCTTGATATATATCTTGACACTGGATCTAGATGTCTCTGGAGGAGAGAGTGAGGTTGGTGACTTTGCACAGCCCTCCCTCACTTAAATTTAATTCAGTGCAAGTTATGACATCACCCTGATGTCATGGTCTTCTTTAAGAATGAAGGGCAAACAACAACCCAGCTATTATGTAATTTTAGAGTATATTGTGAAATAGCTTGATTGAAAATTTGCAAGAAGCCTGGCCACTATCTCATGCAAAATACATGAAAAAGCAGTCCTGCATCATTTTTAGCTTGAAGATTAAATGAATTATGTTTTCCTATAAAGTGTTAGAGTCATGACAATTTTCAAATAAGTTAGATGGCATTCTTTTCATAACTTGAATAGCAGGCCTATTTTAATTATTGGTTGAACTGTGTACACACCATATGACAGATCCCAACTAAGTGATTTTTTTCACATTTTATCTATAACTTTTAATGTGTTCCTTGATTTGTGATAAAAAGCAGGACGATATTATTATTTAGTTTTTTTTAAAAAAAACTTGTATTCTATTTTTTTATTTGCAGGGCTCAAGAAGGGGTGAAATAATTTATGGGATTTATTTAAATTTTGCTACTTTGAGTGGGTGAAAATATTTTTGAAGTTTCCTTTTTTTTTTTTAATCCTGTTCCCATTTTAGTTTGTGGAGTTTTTTTTTGAGAGATGTAATTGGGGAAAATAGATCAACTAAGGTCATGGCCAACACAAAAAAAATTATATTTTATCTTTGTATCCAAGGGACATAGCACTGGATCTTGCATGTATTAGCTCTTTAAAAATGTTTTTTAATTAAAGTAGGTGTGGGTATAAAAGGGTTTCTTCCTTCCACATCTACCTCAAGGACTTGTGAATATCTATATGATGAAAGTATAAAATATTATCAAATGGATATGCAAGAAACTGAGATTATTTGTTTTACTGACAGCTGCTGCACATAAAAAGCAACAAATACCTAACAGTAAACAAGCGCTTGCCTGCCTTACTGGAGAAGAATGCTATGCGGGTGTCCTTGGATGCTGCGGGAAATGAAGGGTCTTGGTTTTATATTCATCCCTTTTGGAAACTGAGGAGTGAAGGTGACAATGTATGTAAATGTAACCTAAAAAGGAAAAAGATGGGTTTGCAAAGAGAATTACAGTTCTTAATAATCAATAGAATAGGAAAGTGGACTATTAGGAATAAATAACTTAAGAGGTATCAGCCTATTCTTTTTACATGCTTTACAATGATTTGTTTATGATAAATATGAGTAAAACATAACAAAAAAAAATTAGTTTACTCCTTAAGCCAACTTCCAGTTAGGTTTGGTGAGGGAGTATATGGTTAGTTGCATTTAACACCTTCTAAGGTTGATACTCGGAAAAGTGTTTAGAACTTCTTTATAGATTTAAGAGAGAACAAGGGCAAGAGTGAGAAGGTATATTAAGAAAAGTGTTTGCTTCCTCTCTCCCTGAATTAACAGGGAAAGCCCAGAGAATTGTGAATTATTCTAAATGAATATATATCTTGAGGTTTGAGAAGAATAGGTTTCTTAAGACATGATGTAAGACATGTATAACCTATTTCAGATTGCTTACCGTCTCAGAGAGGGGGAGGGGAAGGACAGAAGAATAGAATTTGACACTCAAAACGTTAAAAAACTCTGAATGCTAAAAATGATTTTCACATGTAATTGGGGAGAAATAATTAAAAAGACATGATATATGAGAAAAGGTGGATGAGTACCTGCTCATAAATGGTAACTGTAAAATAGTTGTTTAGCTGCGTTTATTTTATGTATATTGTGTGACAATGAGTCACTGTGAGGTTTGGGGTTTTTAAAAACTTTTTAGGTTAGGTAACTGAATAAATAACATGAGTAATTTAATAGTACAGTGGTGATACTTCATCACTTTCTTAAGGAGTGAGTTAAAAATAGTGGGTTTGGTGATGAACAGAAAACTTTCAGGATAGGATACAAGCTAAGCATATATGCCTCTGGGTCAGTGAAATAGAGTTGATATCATTGATTTTAGAATTGTTTTGTTCTTTGATGAATACTTTTATGTATGCTTATTATGTAAAGGTTTTTGTAATTTACTTCTTTTTTACATCTTTGAACTGTTCTTTCAGTGAATTTTAAAGTTCTAATTCAATTCCACAGGACACAAGTTTGATGGTTTAATTTGGTTAACCAATTATCTGATGTTAACCTCTATAGGTAAGGTTGAGTGAAGCATGGCATGCAGGAATGTAATGCACTTTAAATTTTATTTTCTTGAGTTCTTTTTAAAAAATCTTAAAGTCCCCTTTACTCATTTGTTTTTGCACCCAGTAGGTATTTTATGTGTGCTTTGAGCATGGTACTGTGTTGTTGATTACAATCAACTCTCAAATATTCAAGGACTGATTATCTAGGTTGTGGGCAATCTATGTCCTTAGCTAATTTCTTTTATACGTGTAACTGCTATATAGGACTTCTATCTGCAGGTCAACAAAACATAAAGAACTAAAGCTCTGAAGATTTTGGGAGGAATAGTTTAAAATCTTTGGCTAAAATGGAGATTTGGGGGGCAGCTAGGTGGCGCAGTGGATAGAGCACCGGCCCTGGATTCAGGAGGACCTGAGTTCAAATCTGGCCTCAGACACTTGACACTTACTAGCTGTGTGACCCTGGGCAAGTCACTTAACCCCAATTGCCTCACAAAAAAGGGGGGGGGGAAGAAAAGAAATAAAATAAAATGGAGATTTGGGTTTTTTGTTTTGTTTTGTTTTTACAAATTTCATTTGTCCTTCTTTTTATTTTCCTCCAAACACCTAGAAAGTTATTAGAGAGTTGAATGTAATGAACTATTTGAAATAAATATATGTATTTTTACTGAAAAAGATAAACAAAGATCAAAGTTAAGCATATGGATTTTCTTAATATGTGAGATGCAGTAATTATATATAGCAAAGAAGTCATTTTCTTATATATGTACTCCAAAAGGCATGGCTAAGACAACCTTCCACACTGCTTATAGCTATAAACATCTCACTTTTTTTGGCTAGTCACAGAGTGTGTTTAGCTTTTGTATATATAATTATGTGTGATTAAGTTTTCTGTGAAAATATAAAGCACATTCCAATCATTGTGTATGTCATATTACTAATCTCAATTGTTATGTTCATTTCTCTCTAGGTATATTTTCCATTCTTTTAAAATAGAAATATTTTATAATTTGTTTGAAGATATTTTTAATAGATGGTACTTCATAATTGGTGGTTCAACAACTGCTCAATACATAAGGGTCAAAATCCTTGTAAATGGTGACAGTATGGGTTACTTTTCCTACTCATTATTTCAAGGGGCATTTAGGTTGATGATAATCATCCAGTAGGTTGATTCCAGTAGGTTGAATCATGATCTCTAGGTAAAGTGAATTGGTGGATTTGATCAATCCTTACAAAATTAGCAGGAACTCTGGGGGTTATTAACAATAACTGTTATCAATAGCAGAGGTTGAATGCATCACAGAGATTTATGGGATGGTGTTATCCACATAAAAAAGCAGACTCATGGGTCAGAAAACCATTATTTTATGATTTTCAACATGTTAGATAACATGTTAATAACTACCATTATTGTAAAATTCATTGTGGGGCAGCTAGATGGCGCAGTGGATAAAGCACTAGCCCTGGATTCAGGAAGACCCGAGTTCAAATCTGGCCTCAGACACTTGATATGTACTAGCTGTGTGACCCTGGACAAGTCACTTACCTCTCATTGCCCCCTCCCAAAAGCCATTGAAGGAATCACATGAAAAATTATAATACTTGACATATGCTATTTTGATAAATGAAATACAATTACTCATCTGGAGTAATTTATTTTTGTTACCATTTCATTTTTTACACTGAACTCATCCCCAGAGACACATTATTTCATTTACTTCATAGTTGGTTACAAATAGTGAGCTTTGAGGGTCCTTTGATTCTCATTGAATGGAAATAACAAGAAAAGAAATCCTCAACTATTAGGGGAAGGCTTCTACTTTGTGTTACAGTGTAAAGAACATAGGCTTCATTGTAAGATAATGTGGGTTCAGATCCCATCTCTCATATTTGCTACCTGTGTAACCTTGATCAAATCACTTCACCTTTATTTCCTAATCTTTCAACTGAGGGAGTTGGAGTCAGACATCTTCTAAAGCCATTCCCAGTGTAGAGCTTTGATCCTTTGGATCTTTTCATTTGAGAAAATAGACTGGTATTCCAGTGGGAACCAAGAAAAAGACACGCAATTCCTGCTCACAAGGAGCTCACAGTCTACTGAGGAGAGAGCATGTAAACAACTAGGTACAGATAAGCTATATATAAGATACATTGGAAATAGTCAACAGAGGAAAGGTACAAGAATTCAGAGGAATCAGGAAAGGATTCCTGCAGAAGGTAGGATTTTAGGTGGGACTGGAAGGAAGACAGGAAGTAGAGATGAGGAGGGAGAATATTCTAAATTGGGGGGGGGGGACAGCCAGTGAAAATGGCCAGAGTCAGGAGATGGTGTGTCTTGTTTGAGGAACAGCAAGAGAGGCCAGAGTATGTGGAGAGAAAAGTGTAAGAGATGAGAAGACTGAGAGACCTGTTTATGAGGGATTTTGAATGTCAAACAAAGGATTTCTGTTCTATCCTAGGAGTGATAGGAAACTACTGGGGTTGACTGAGCAGAGAGATGATATGGTGAGCACTGTGCTTTAGGCTCACTTTGGCTTCTGAGTGGAGGATGAACTGGAGTGAGGAGAGCCTTGTGGCAGGGAGACCAACAAGCAGACTGCTGCAGTAGTACAGGAATGGGGCAATGAACTCTTGTACCAGCATGGTGGCAGTGTCAGAGGAGAGAAACAAGCATATGTGAGAGATGTTATGTAAATGCAGTTTATGGTTTTCGTTGGCAATATACAGCTCCAAGTTATCAGTTCAGCTGCACCTCGTAGAAGATTGTTCAGCAATTCTGATAGAAAAGAAAAAGAAAATATAAAAGTAATGTATGAAGCGTCTTATTTAGGATGTTGGCAAATAAGGTGTATTGTAGTGGCACCAAGTTCCCTAACAAATCAATGACTTAGAGAATGATTGAAGTGATCTATCTTCTATGTGGCGTTGAAACTTAGACCTGTCAAATATGTCACTTTGGGATCTTTTGTGATTTTTATTATCCTTAGTTTCAAGTTAATATTGAATAGCAAAATAAGAGGTTTCTTGGAATTCAGCCAACATTGAAATAATGCTTTAATCAGATGGGCACATATTGATAGATGCCCAGATAGCTCCCGTATTTATAGTGGGTTGAAGTTGGCAGTGTAGAACAATTATTTTAAGGACATACTGAAGTAAGATTTTAGTGGAGTATAGGTATGGATTGTAGGGACTTACAGCGACTAAAAAAACAACTTTGTGTCCAATAGAATACCTCATTTTGAGTCACAAAATGACTCAGTTGCTACTTAGCCAAAAAGATAAGGTGATGAACCTGGGCAAGTCCTGCAAACTTCAGTTACTGCCCCAAACCACAGAACAATCTTCTCAATCTTTACTTGAATCCATAGATAGCAACACTGGCAGCAACAGCTATTAGCAAAAACATTTATTTATTTTTTCACTTAATGATTTGTTCTGCATATGTTTATCAAGTGCCAGTTATAAACAAGGAAGTATGGTAATTTGGGTATAAAACTTGATTTGGATCTAGGCTATAGAACTTTGCTCTGGTAGGGTTTAAATCAATTTCTATAGTCTTGAAAAGATATTCCCATTGCTTTTAGTAGGATCTCACAAATTTTAAGACTGACCAAGATTCATTATCCATAGTTTTCTGATTTATTGTTTACTCATTGATTTAGAACACATTTATTAAATATCCATTATTTTCATGGCATTATAGAATAGACACTGGGTGAGAGGATAAATGAGGAATAGTTCTTGTTCTTAAGGAGCTTATAATATAGGAGGCGATAAAAGATATTCACCAAAAATGACTAGACTATATGCCCACTTAATCCTGTTTGCCTCAGTTTCCCATCTATAAAAGGAAATGGCAAAGTGCTCCAGTATCTTTGCCAAGAAAACCCCAAAATGGGGTCACAAAGAATCTGAAACAACTCAGTAACAACTCTTTTCATATTTTAGTAGTATTGGTCAACCTAATGTTAAGTAAACCTTGTCTCTCCCTAGAATGCAAATATGTGAGGGGTACAACCAAGGTGCTATTTGGGTTTTTTAAAATGCATTTTATTTTTAATTTGTGGAATAAAACAAGCATTTCCATAACATAAAAAAGATGATTGTACATGAAACTTCAAATCTATTGTCTGCAACTTTTTCGAGTTTTTCAGACAGTGAGACTTCTTTCTTCCAGCATGAGAAATCAGGGAGAGGCTTCACAGAGAGAAAGTGATGTTTGAACTAAGCCTTGAAGAATGTATAGAATTTTAAAAAATGGAAGTCAGGAGGGCATTTTAGGATAGGGAACAATGTGAGTAAAGGTATGGAAGTGGGACAACTTAAGCCAAATTTGGAGAGTAAGGAATAGTTTTGTTTGGCTGTACTGTCAAGAATATGAAGGGAAGTATGAAATAAGGCTAGAAAATTAGGTCAGAGCCAGATTGTGCTAGACCTTGAATGCCAACCTAACGAGTTTGAACTCCTTTTTGTTTTTTTTTTTAAGGTTTTAGAGTTGGGGGGGAGCTCTGTGAGTCTCTCTGTGTGTGATATGATCAGAACTATGAAATATGGATATATTGATGGAGGGAGAGACAAGGTTTACTTAACATTAGGTTGGCCAATACTACTAAAATATGAAAAGAGTTGTTACTGAGTTGTTTCAGATTCTTTGTGACCCCATTTTGGGGTTTTCTTGGCAAAGATACTGGAGCACTTTGCCATTTCCTTTTATAGATGGGAAACTGAGGCAAACAGGATTAAGTGGGCACATATAAATATGAAATACTTCATGTGTATGTTTCAGAATTGTTGAAAATTACACTGAGGTTCCATTTGTCTGACAAATCTATTTAGTTTCAGAGCAGTAATTCAGTATCAGAGAGTACAGAAGGACTGAGAGCTCCTTTTTCTTTTTTTCTTTAAATAACAGCTCTAACTAAAGCAGTATGAAAGAACATTTAACTTGAAGTCAGAAAACCCTGGGTTCAAATCCTTGCTCAGCCATTTACTAGGTCTGTAACCATGGGCATGTCACAAGAACTCTGACCCTTGCTTTTCTCATTCATAAAACAAGCATAGTTGTATTTGCAGTAGCTAATAGCTATTATATTATGCTTTAAGATTTGCAAAACACTTTACATATACAGTATCATCTTTTTTGATCCTTACAACAGTCTTGTGAGTTAGATGCCATCTTTATTACCACTTTACAGCTAAACAAACTAAGACTGGGAAAGCTTGTGACTTGCCCAGGATCACAGAGATAGTAAGTTTCAGAGACTGGATTTGGACTTGGGTCTTCTCAACTCTATCCACTAAGTAATGAGGCCTCTATCCACCACTACCTAACCTACTTCACAAGATTGTTGTAAGGATCAAATGGGATAATATAGACAAAAGTGTATTGTAAATGTAAACTGTGATTGATACCATCAATTAGAAGTTGAAAGGTTTTTGTTAGGTTTCTGAATCCAGATGGCTATCTAATATGGAACAGTTGTATGATGTATTAAAATAAAAAGTAGCTTGGTGTCTGGTTAAGGACCAAGTCTATCTTTGGAGTTATTTTTAGTTTTTAAACTGAACACTAAAGAGCAAATGTTACTGTAATCTAGTTTGCTTCAGTTTCCATTTATTTTTGATCTCTAGATTGTCGTAGGAGATAAAGTCGTATTGATGCCAGTCAATGCAGGACAACCACTACATGCGAGCAACATAGAGCTTTTAGACAATCCAGGATGTAAAGAGGTAAGTTCAAGGAAGATGAATAATATTTGTATAGTATTTGTTTTTCCATACACGTAATTTCTTTAGTTGGCTGTCTTCATGAAAAACTAGCCAATGCCATATATAAATAAGCTTAAAAAAATTGACAAATCATTGTATGTATGTAACCCTGTTAAATGCTAATGAAGAATCCCATGCCTCTAGCCTCCTGATACTGTTAGCTTGTTATGTAATGAAGAGCAGGATATACTGAGTGCTTGAGGGGTAGGCTAGTCCCCACTTTAGAGCAGGGGGGATTAGTTATTCTACATAAATAAGATACATTTGAAATAACTTTTCTAACTACATAAACACCTGTCCTTCCTCTGTTGGCACTGGTTCCTCTAGGCTTATTCTATGGTTTAAAATCATTCACATAAAATGTTTCATAAATTTATCACAAATTTGGCTCATTGTTTTGTTTCCACCCAGGACTCTGGGAAAATCTCCAAAAAATATAGCTCGTGTCTCATTTCCCATTAAGATTCTTATCTCTGTTCCCACTTTGCATGACCCAAAAGGAAATCTGCAGTCACATTATATATAGATTAGAATATCTTTACTGAGATAAATTAAAATTTAAAGACACAATAATGAAATATTAAGAGACTGTGGCTGAGGTAAACGGTAAGCCATCTCCATTCCCAATAGTAGCAGATATCTCATTAATTCTGAAAAAGTGTTCATGACTTTACTTTTCCCCTGAACTCCTTCCTTCTCTGCACCCCTTGTCTATAATACCTGTAAACTGGGAGATACCAAATGCTTTTGTTAGAGAACCTCTATCTGTTCCTTATAGCTAAAGTCTCAAGGAGAAAGGGAAGAATTCATGCCACCAACATCCACTTCAGCTAGGACCCATGAACTCTGCCTACAAGTGTGCAGTCCCTGTTGGATCTGAGGGATGATACGATATATCTTGGCATGGTAGTCTTTCTGTAGCAGTTCCTATATTACTAGCCTTGAACTCCTCAGATATCCATGAAAGTGTAAGAGAGGGAATGTGGAGAGGATTCCCTTTTCACTATATTGTCTATCTTTGCCCCATTTCCCCCTTTGCACTCCCTGACCCAGCTGTCTCTCTTATGTGGTGTTGTTTGTTGTAATGTGATAGGGTATCCCTAAGCAGCTGATTGTGGTTGTCATTGCATTCCCATCAAATTCCTATTTCTGTTCTACAGAATGGGCATCTGGGCAGAAGTTAGGGTAAAGTGAAGAGTTAACTTTCAAAAATAGGACCAATTTTTGTAATTGCCTTATAGAATTCAATTCAGTAACCATTTTTAAGTGCTTAATATGATCCAGTCACTGTGCTAGGGGATGGGAAAATAGAAAAAGAAAGACAGGCCCTGCCTTCAAGGAGCCTACAATCTAATGGGGGAAACAGTACACAAAAGAAAGCTGAAAAGGGAGGGATACCCGGAGGTACCCAGCCTAGGGGCACAATGTCAAGGAGTCGAAATCAAAAAGAGACACAGATGGAAATTGGAGAGATCATCATGGAAGACCATTATACTGGGACACATATTCCATTGGCCAAAGTCCCTTTTTATTTCTTTGATTACATTAAAATAAAGCCTCATACAATATTATTGAACATGATTAGGGATTTTATAATGGTTATGCACTTTTTCTTTCATAGGTTAATGCTGTTAATTGCAATACTAGCTGGAAAATCACTTTGTTCATGAAATACAGTTGCTACCGTGAAGATGTTCTCAAAGGGGTATGTAGTTTGGAAAAATGAAGGTTTTCTTATTGAATTAGCTATATGCACACCTAACCACCGCTTAAAACAATTTAATATACATATCACGAATCTTAATTTTTGTTCTTTGGCCTAGGTGATCTTTACTAGTAGTGGGCCAGTTATATAACACCTCTAAGCTTCAGTATCCTCATGTGTAAAATGGGGATAATGTTTGCAACACCCCCTGAAGGTTGAAAACTTTATAGTGTCATGTGGGGTACATTACTGGTATGCCTATTATAATAATTTTATGATAATGATGATGTGTTATCTAGTTATTTGAAGTAAATATACCAGAGATAGCCTTTTTAAAAAAAGTCATTAAATTTAGTTTTTATGTCTCTGAGTGAGCTTAGGTAGAGCCAGAGCAAAAATCAAGGAGGAAAGTTGATTGACTGGGACACCCCCCAGGAAGAGAGAAAGGAAAAGAGAAAGGAAGGAAGGAAAGAAGGAAGAGGGGGTGCCTGAAGAGAACAAAGAAAGCATAAATGTCTGGTTTCTTCCAGTGTCATGGGAAGTGGCTGTATTTCCAAATGTATTAGACATTCTACTCTTCCTGAGATTTGTCTTCTCTGCCTCTGGATGACAAGCCACTTATACAACCCCCTTGAATCCATTTAAGAACTTTCAATGTGGGTTCTGAAGTATAGAATTCATTGCCAAATATTCCAGTTAATCCTTACCACAGCCTCTTGAGATGAATAAGGGAGAGTATTGTACTCTCTACTGGATAGGCATCATAAGTGGTTATTTTTGTCATAATCCCAAATCAAATAGATTTATAAATTTCCCTTTCACTGGCTTTCTTTGTGAATTGAGAGCTTCTTCTTAATCTTTTGTTTGGAAATAAGGATTTCACTTATTTATTTTTCTAGGGTGATGTTGTTAGATTGTTTCATGCAGAACAAGAGAAGTTTCTGACCTGTGATGAATATGAGAAAATACAACATATTTTCCTTCGTACAACTTTGCGTCAATCAGCTACATCTGCCACAAGTTCTAAAGCGCTCTGGGAAATTGAGGTATGTAAATTTATTTCCATTCTAAATCATTGACAAAGAAAAGACAAGTATCATAAACCAGATCTTTTTTTACATCCGTTGATCATTCAACATTTAATAAGTGCTTACTATATATATATTCCATGCACTGTGCTAAGTATTGGGAATCCAAAGAAAAGCAAAAAGATGGTCTGTGCACTCAAGGATTTCACATTCTAATGGTGGAAACAACATACAAACAACTATGTACATATAATACATACCTATTACATACAAATAGCTGTGCACATACAAGACATACCTTTTACCTAAAACTAGAAAAATAGGTGGTATAATGGATAAAGTGCCAAGCCTGGAGTCAGGAAGACTCATCACCCTGAGTTCAAATCTGACCTCCAATACTTACTAACTATGTGACCATCTACTACTGGAAATACAGTGTGGTTTCTTCCCAATGGCTACACTCATCAGAACTTGTCCAGATTCCTGATTTAGTTTATGGGCCTTTTCTTTTCAGATTTGCTCAGACCCAGGAATTAGTTTAGCGATACCCAGGATGACCACACTTTGGGATAATATAACAATGTGCTGAATATATCCTAAGTCAGAAATGTTCTATATAAGTGATTGATGTTGTTGTTCAGTCATTTTTCAGATGTGTCTGACTCTTTGTGACCTCATTTGGGGTTTTCTTTGGCTACCTTCTCCAACTCATTTTACATATGAGGAACCTGAGGCAAACATAGTTAAGTGACTTGCCTGGAGTCAGAGCTAGTAAGTGTCTGAGGTTAAATTTGAACTCAGGTCTTCTTGACTTCAGGTCCAGCACTCTATCCTCTGCATCACCTAGCTGTGCTTATTAGGAATGAATAGCTTAAAATGTATTAGAAAAGGCAATTTAATATCCTATCATCAGTAATTCATCAGGAATATTAACATCATTTAACTGTGGTTGTCATTTTCTTGGTCTGTAGGTGGTACATCATGATCCATGCCGTGGGGGAGCAGGGCAGTGGAACAGTTTATTCAGATTCAAACATCTGGCAACTGGAAATTACTTAGCTGCAGAGGTAAGTGCATATTTGCCTCAGTAATACTCAGGCTGTTTTTATGTGTTCAGAGTAGAACAGAGAATACAATTACTAAGTAAGTTGGATTCTCTGTATTATTTTTCACGTGAGTAGACAGTCATTGGATATTGGATATTGGAGTTTCCTATAGAGGCAGTGAAATTGCTGTTAAAAAGGTATTTCTGGGACAGCTAGGTGGCACAGTGGATAGAGCACCGATAAGAGGACTCCATATGACTTAATTTGTTTTCTTTCAGTGTAAATGGTATTATTTAATTAATTTGGTTATGATGTACCTTATTATATCCTATTTAGTACCACTGTTTTTAAAAATTCTCTTTTTTATCATTTCATCTCCCAACACAACCATCCTTATCCACTACCCAGAGAGTCATCCCTATAACAAAGAATAAAAAGCAAAGAGGAAAAAAAAAGCAGTTTAATGAAACTAACCAATCCTTCAGACAAGTTCAACAGTATTTGTAGTATTTTATATTCACAGTCCCCGTATCTACAAAGAAAGAAAGCATTCTCTTAGCTCTTTTTTGCTTATCTTTATATAGTTTTTTCTCTCTTTACATCATTATTATTTTGCATATTACTTTCTTGCTCAGTTATCTAGCATGTATTAAGTGCTGACTATGTACTAGCTATTGTGCTAAGCATTGAGTATACAAAAAAAGTAGAACTCATGGTCTAATGGGGGAGACAACATGCAAACAACTATGTATATATTGGTTTTGTTGAATTCACTTTGCATCAGTTCATGTTTGTCTTCCCATGCCTTCCTGCATTCTTCATTTTCATTATTTCTTAAAGTGCAATAACTTTCATATACCACAATTGTTAAGCCATTCTCTAGTTGAACAACATCTACATTACTTTCTGTTCTTTGCTATTACAAAAAAGCACCCCTGTGTTTATAGCACCCTTCTGATTTGGGACACATTTAGTTCACTGTTAAATGTAGAATGCCCCAGATTTCTTCAATTTTATCTTCAGTTTCCAGTCTTACACTAAGTGGGGGGTTTTTATTTTCCAAGTCATTGGAGAGGAAAGGGTTTGTTTCGTGAGACAATGAACTGCCCCCAAAATGTCAGTAAAGTCTGAGAATTACAAAACTGTTTTTCTTCCCCTCCTTTTCATTAAAAGGATATGGAGGGTGGGGCAGCTAGGTGGCACAGTGGATAGAGCACCTGCCCTGGAGTCAGGAATACCTGAGTTCAAATCCAGCCTCAGACACTTAACACTTACTAGCTGTGTGACCCTGGGCAAGTCACTTAACCCCAATTGCCTCACTAAAAAAAAGAAAAAAAGAAAAAAAAGAAAAAGAAAAAGAAAAAAAAAGAATATTGAGGACCAGCTATTTGGTGCAGTGGAAAAAAGCACCAGCCCTGGATTCAGGAAGACCTGAGTTCAAATCTGGTCTCAAACACTTGAAACTTAGTAGCTGTGTGACCCCCCCCCCCAGAAACAAAAACAAAAACAAAAGGATATGTAGCTGAGGTGAAAATACCTTCAAATAAATAGTAGAGCTGATTAAGTTAAAATTGATATTCATTAATAATGGCCGGGGCGGCTAGGTGGTACAGTGGATAGAGCACCGGCCCTGGAGTCAGGAGTAGCTGAGTTCAAATCCGGCCTCAGACACTTAACACTTACTAGCTGTGTGACCCTGGGCAAGTCACTTAATCCCAATTGCCTCACTAAAAAAACAAAACAAAACAAAAAAACATTAATAATGGCCACTTGCTTTTCAATATAAATATAGACTGATCCCTTGTAGAGTTGGTATGACATTCTTACACTCCTTTATCCTCGCTCTTTGTATATATTTTCTGGTTTATTTTGAGGTCCCAGCCTAGGGTTATGCCAAAATCAGTAAGGATTTATTGTGTCTACTCTATACTAGGCATTGTTCTAGGTGCAAGGGATATAAAAACAAAAATGAAATATCCCTGCCCTCAGAGAGCTCATTTTCTATAGAACGACTCAACTTGTACACATTTTAGTAAATACAAAATATATGCAATGTCAGGATATGGCATTAGCAGTTGACAGAATTAGGAAAGGACCCATGGAGTAATGTCATTCATCCTAGACTTTGAAGGGATCTAGGAATTCTGAGGAGTGGACACGAAGAGAGAGAGAACATTCCAAGCATGGATGAGCAAAGCTATGGAGAAGAGGGATGAAACATTGTGGAAAGAAACAGCAGTGGATGATATGTATGAAGCCTGGAATCGTATATACTGGAAACACATTGTGAAGGACTTTCAATGCCAAACAGTTGAGTTAGAGTGGCTATTCTTAACCTAGGGTCTGTGAACTTAAAAAAAATTTTTTGAGAACTATTTTGATATATTTGGTTTCCTTTGTAATCTTATTATTTTATTTCATGCATTTAAAAATATTGAGAGAAGGGGACAGTTAGATGGCACAGTGGATAAAGCACTGTCCCTGGATTCAGGAGGACCTGAGTTCAAATCTGGCCTCAGACACTTGACACTTACTAGCTGTGTGACCTTGGGCAAGTCATTTAACCCTCATTGCTTTGCAAAAAAATATTGAGAGAAGGGGCCCTTAGGTTTCACCAGACCTCCAAAAGGGTCCATGACACCAAAAAGGTTAATAACTCTTGCTCTAGAGATAATGGGGGGGGGCATTTTTGGATAGGAGTGTCAAAGTCAGACCTGTGTTATGAGAATATAATTTTTTAGTTGTATGGAGGATGGGTTGGAGGGAAGAGAAATCTGAGGGAGGGAATCTAAGTAAGGGGCCCTTCTAGCAGTCTAGACAACTACTTTGGCCTGAATTGTGGTGATGGTAGAATTTGATATAACGTTGATGTGAATTAGCATCTCACTACCTCAAAACAGGAAATTACCTTTTCTTCTATATTTCTTGTCATTACCTCTCTGTCTGTTGGGTGTGTAGATTAAGCCTGGTATGGTATATAAAGGGAGCCACATTGTGAGGGATTTTCAATGCCTTCACACCCATGTTGGATGTGTAGATGTGTGTTTTGGTGGGAATATGAAGGAAAAGAGCAAGATCTTACTATGCCATAATCATATATTTACCATATATATCTTCAGTCTTCTTGGGGTTCTGTGGTTTTCTGATGAGTGGGAGAGCATTTCAGGGTTTCTTCAACATACAAGGGGATACTTTCCCTGCTGTAATAAGCATCTCATTATCAAAATACATGAGTGAATGAAACACGTGCTTGGACACTTGCCAGCTTTTCCTGCTCTGAATGATTTGAGATCGCTCTCATTCAGGTCAAAGTTTGAAATGAAAAGAAGTAGTGAGATAGTCAGTTAATCTAAATGAATGGTTATTGGCAAAATCAGAAACAATTAAGTAATAATAATAATAATAGTAACTAATGTTTATATAGTACTTACTATGTGTCAGTCATTGTGTGTAAGTGCTTTACAATTATTATCTCTTGGGATCCTCAAAACAACCCATTTTCCAGTTGGGGAAACTGAGAATGACTTGCCCAGGGTTACATAGCTAGGAAGTGTCTGAGTCTGAATTGGAACTCAGGTCTTCCTGACTCCAGGCCCAGTGCTTTATATATGGTGCCACTTGGCTGTTTCAGTAGATGTCTCCCAATAGGTAAAAGAGTGAGGACTTAAATCTTTTTAAAATTTTAGGCTTTGTAATATTTTTGGGTGGGTTGTGAATGTAAGGAGAGAGGCCTGGCTGAAACAGTGATGAAGAAGAGAGTGTTTGACAACTTTGCTCACTAATAAAACTGTAAAAAGCAGTTAATGTGATTTGATGACATCAATTACATGGCATGAAGTATTAAAAGAGGTTACTTGAGACCCTTTCTTAAAAAAGATTGTTTGGAATAAAATATTATATTAACTTTGATACAAACGACAAGTACACATGTGAGTATATTAATAAATGAGAACTTATTGAAAATATTAATACCTCATGAATAAATAATACAAATACATACACAGCCTAATACGAAGCCTAAAATTTGGTTGATGAGAAGAGTTTTCAAGAAAAAGAAAGTCTGGGGCAGCTAGGTGGTGCAGTGGATACAGCACCGGCCCTGGAGTCAGGAGGACCTGAGTTCAAAGCTGGCCTCAGACACTTAACACTTACTAGCTGTGTGACCCTGGGCAAGTCACTTAACCCCAATTGCCTCACTTAAAAAAAAAAAAAGAAAAGAAAAGAAAAAGAAAGTCCTTGAAAGTCAATACCACAGTTTACCTTTAAATGTAAACATTAGTTCATTTGGGGTGGAACTTTCTTAAGAGTTTAGTGGATGGTGATGATCTCTTTATACTGACCTATGATATTTTATGTAAAAATATTTAGGGGTGTGTGTGTGTGTGTGTATAAAACATGATGCATGATGGGTGGGTACTGTGCTCAAATGCCAATGATGAAAGAAACCTAGTTGGGCTTGCTCTGATAAAAAAAAAAAAGAGTGATCTATTCTTCTATTCTATTAAATTTTTTTGTTTTGTTTTGTTTTTGGCGGGGCAATGGGGGTTAAGTGACTTGCCCAAGGTCACACAGCTAGTAAGTGTCTGAGGCTGGATTTGAACTCAGGTACTCCTGAATTCAGGGCCGGTGCTTTACCACTGCTCCATCTAGCTGCCCCCTATTCTATTAAATTTTGATGTCAAAAACTCTGCAGAATTAATAATTGATGTCATTGAAATCTTTATGAAAATATCATGTAAAAATCACTGTGGGTCAAATGGGGTTAAAAGGCATCATAGACTGATCATATTGCTGAAGCTCTTGACACTAATGTAGCAGATGGTAGAATTGTAAACCAGAAAGAAAGCTAGTAGAAACCTGACGATTCAACACAATTCTAGAGATGATAATGGTGGTGCCATTATTTTGTCCTGAATGGGTTTTCTCTTACACTTGTGAAAGTTTTTCTCATGTCATAGAGTTTAAAGGAGAGCAGTTTCCAAACTCCCTGAAACTGAGATATCTTGGCTCTGTTGGATTACATTCTATACTTTTGCCCCCAGAATTAAAATGTTTCCTTTTTAGAGAATTTCTATACACCCCTTGAAATAGCTAAAGAAAAAGAAAAAAATCTAGGATTATAGCAAATATATTTTTATAGGAATTTTTTTTCCCCAATATTTCATTACACTCTACCAATGCTGAGCAGCCTTTCCTCTGCAATTCATAATCTGGAATCCCAAGAGATTAAGTGATTTGCACTATGTCACTGACAGGGACTTGAACCCAGGACTACCTGACCCCAAGACCTCCTGACTCTATCTTTTTTTTTTTTTAAGTGAGGCAATTGGGGTTAAGTGACTTGCTGAGGGTCAAACAGCTAGTAGGTGTTAAGTGTCTGAGGCTGGATTTGAACTCAGGTACTCCTGACTCCAGGGCTGCTGGTGCTCTATCCACTGTGCCACCTAGCTGCCCCCTCCTGACTCTATCTATTGTGCCATACTGACTCTCTCAGGCCTTCATAAAATAAATACTGACTGATGTTAAGTGAAAGTTTAAAAATATTAGTTATGTAATAATTCATAAAAATTGATAACATTTTCAAACTTTAATTCAGCACTTATCAAGGACTTCTTAATTGCCCCTAGCACCTCTAATATTATATGACCAACTCTGGGGAAGGCAAAGGAAGTAGTAAACAGTCTCCTAACTTTGAAAGCACACACCCATCCTTTGCTTTAACAAGTGGAAAACTATTGAAGTATAAGTTTGCAGGTACAATCATCTGTGATCACTCTTTCATGCTGTTTTACTGAATGTTTTTCACCATTGCACATTGTGGGAAATTCATTTATCATCATGATGGGGTTTTGAATGATGTGTCAAAACAAAACTTGTCATAGGGAAGAAATAGGAACCCACTCCCCAGCCTGATAAAATACAATCTGTCCACAGTTAGCTTTAGTTCAGAAGACAATGTAAGAATGTAAGAAATGGGGCAGCTAGGAGGTGCAGTGGATAGAGCACCAGCCTTGGAGTCAGGAGGACCTGAGTTCAAATCTGGCCTCAGACAATTAAGACTTACTAGCTGTGTGACCCTGGGCAAGTCACTTAACCCCCCAATTGCCTCACCAAAAAAAAAAAAAAAGAATGTAAGAAACGACTAGAAAAGATCAACAAATAAAAGATAATGGAGTATAAACTACATGTTAAGTGTTTAGAAATGTAAAGCTAAGATTAGTCAACAAAGGATTTTATGGTTTAGCTAATGGATATGGATATTCAGAGAAGCGCAGGTAGGGCATTTCATGCATGAACAACACAGCAAAGGTATAGACGAAAGAGGCCATGTGATCTTGTGGAAAGACTGTTGGATCTGGAGCCAGAGTCCTAAACCTGACTTTTCTACTTACTGCCTGTGTGACCTTGGGAAAATCACTTATTGGATTGAGGTCTTTCTCTAGGGTCTTTTCCAGTTCTAAACCTATGAATTAGGAAGATATGTTCACACATGTATGTATGTATGTGTATATATATATATATATATATATACACACACATACATGCATACATGCAATGTGTTTCTATATTTTTCACCTATTTGTGGAGATAAAAATATGGGGAGAGTCTTAACTTCAAGGGAGCTGCTGTGTTAAGAAGTACTAAAAGATAAAGTTGGATAAATAGATGGAGAATCCATTTGATTGAGGGCTTGGAGGGATAACCTGGGGATTTAGTTTGATCTGAATAGGAAAACGCTATGGATATCTAAATGGGAAAGTGATCTGATGAAAGGAGATTTGCATAAGTTTAACCTCGTAACCATGCGTAGTGGTAATACTAAAGTATTTCCTCCCTTCCTCTATAAAACCACAGCTGCACACATATGCTTAGATAAAGTGTCTCTGGTGTTATTTGAATGTGCCCTGGAACCAACAGTAAATTGGATTTTGTTATGCTTGACACTCACATAGAGTTTCTGGTATATATATTGTAACTATGTTAATTCATGCTGAAAAAATATTCAGAAATGGCATTTCTTTATTAGCCTGCAATTAAACATTATAGAAAAAATTTCAGGGGATAAGTTTGTGTTATTTACTGTGCATGGAAAGTATCGACTACTGTGCTTTGACACATGAATTTTGTATAGTGGTAGTATTAAAGATAACCCTCCCCCAAATCCCATGGACTGCTTTTGTACAATTCGTATATCAGGCACAGCATGTGAGCTAGATGATTCAGTGATTTATATAATGGATTAGCTAACATGTTTTGTGGGTAAGATAACTCTTAATCAATTGGATAAAGCTTACTGAGTACTTATCTATAGTCTTTCAGTCCAGAAAGCTTATCCATACCCGGGATTATAAAAAAATAAATTCTACATACCTTGTTTATCTTTTCAAAGTCCCTTTGATAAAGTTTTCTGGAATAGAAATGAAGATGTTTTTGGATAGCAAAGTAATATTTTATTTATCTAAAGGTAAATGTTGAGTTTAACTTAAGTTATTGCATTGTGCTTTGATTTCCCTATTCTTATGTTTTACTGTTAACATTTGTTTAGCGTTTGAGTTTTAAGTATTGAGCTAGGGCACATCAGTTAATTTCCAGACCTCGCTTTCCTCATTTGTAAAATGAAGAAGTTGGACTAAATGATCTCTAATGTTTGAGCTTTAGTTCCTGTGATTTATAAGTATTGTAGTTAATCTCAAAACTCTGGTCATGTAGGTGAAGGATTTACTATTTTAGATGAGAAACATGAGCTACAGGTAAAGTCATTTTTAAGACCCCATTTTGAGCCATTGTGAGTTTGGAAATACATCACATCCTTCCCTGGAACTACTTTCTCTCTGCATTGCACTTATGAGAAAACCAGAATAGGCTATAAATCATGGGTCTCCAGTCATCTAAGTTGCCTGTAAGCAGACATGTTGTAATTACAAACAGTTATGAAAGACTTTGATCAATCTTTCCTTAAATATAAAGAACCATAACCCCAAAGCCCAAAATAGATGAGAAAAACTAATGAAAAATTTTGTAGCTGCTATATTTTTTAGTTTCCTCATATTACATATCAATACATACTTATTGAAGTATACAGCATTCAGAATGTCCTCTTGTAACCTGATGGGTTATTTAAAAGGAGATAATGATCATAAGCCTGTAAGTATTACGTGGCCTCTTAAGGTTTTCAAAACACTTGACACAGGTCATCTGATTTGATCTTAAGATTCTCTTAAACTTGAGAAGTTTACAGTCCAAGTTGGGAGGATAATATATGCACTTATTAAGATGTAAGAATAACATCAAACAATGTACTAGTGAGTACAAAATGGTGTTTATTTCTCCTCTATCCTGGTCCTTCTCTTTTATTCACTTTGTTCTCATAGGTTCTTTGTGTATTCTAAGGCAATTAGGAATCATAGTGTCATGAAATATATTATGTAAGTTAAAAGAAGCACCGCAGTCAAAAGTTCCCTTGTTGTAGCTCTTCATCTAAACCATTGAGCAGCATTGAATAAAATACCCATGGAGCCCTATGGAAGGAATGCTCTGGAGAAATGAATAATTACTTTCAAAACTGTCTTCTCTGAGAAAAAAATGAATCAGAGAACTGGGAGTAATGGTGCTGGTGGTAGTGGCGATGATGTGCACTTTAAAGGTCATTCCCACTTGGTCAACGAACATAAGAAAAGTATCTAATCTATGCCCATATAGGTCTTTTGTGGCAAAGCCAGGATTCAAAGCCCAGTTCCTGATTCTGCTTCTATTACAAAACAACTTAATTCATCCTTACATATATAATATATTAATTGTACTATATTAACATAGTAATCATATTAATATGTAACGCATTAATTAATGCTGTATTACTTATATTACATACACAAGCTACACTGTTATGTATACTATATTCCTGTTCTCCATATTTACTGATGCTGCTACTTGTTTTTATTAGTTTTTACAAGTATGATTAAGGTGAATTTACTCACATCAAAACTGATCTAGAAGGGGCAGCTAGGTGGCGCAGTGGATAGAGCATCGGCCCTGGAGTCAGGAGTACCTGAGTTCAAATCCGGCCTCAGACACTTAACACTTACTAGCTGTGTGACCCTGGGCAAGTCACTTAACCCCAATTGCCTCACTAAAACAACAACAACAACAAAAAACTGATCTAGAGTTTGTTTTAGTGTTTGTGATCATATCCACTTTCTGTTGTATTGCATTATTATTCACTTGAAACTTCCTTCTCCCCTTCCCCCATCCCCACAACAAAACAATCCACCTTGTTTTTGTTTGACACAAACAGGCAGGGTTTGGGTTATGCTGCTATTTTCCAGAATTCTGACATCGCAGTGTCTTTTGGTACTCGTTCTTCCATTCACTCCTCTCCTTTCCCCCTCCTCTTTATTGGATACCTATTTTTCTTCACAGAATATATTTCTGCTTTAGGATCATTTCACGAATTTTGAAAAGTGCTCAGGGATATTTTGGGGAGGCACTGGTTATAGGAAAAAGACACTCTTTTAAAAATCCTGCCCCCTTACTCAAGGATACTAAAATGAAGACAAATTTATGAGATTTCCCCTTCACTCAATTGAAAGAGTTTGATATTCTAATAGAAAATAACTGTGGAGTAACTGATCAAGTGCTATATTTGTAGTGAGGAAGATGTTGGTTCATAACCCCACTTCTGACATTACATAAACATTGTAAAACTTAATGGGTTAAAAATGCAAAATCTATATAAATATCTGGAGAAGCGCAGTGGCATAGTGAATAAAGGGCCAGTATGGAGTCTAGAAGATCTGGATTTAAATGTAGCCTTTGCCTCTGTGACCCTTGGCAAATTGCTTAATGGTTGCAGGCCCCAGGCAGGTTGATCTAAAATTCTTAATTATGGGGGAAGTAATGGAAGGAAACGAAACTCCTCATTGGTAGCTTCTTGCAAAGAAATCACATATCAGAAACGACAAATTTGTTATTTTAATTAATGATCTTATATAAGGAAATAAAATACAAAATTCACAAAATTATATCAGGGCATTGATATATCAGAACTGTTATCATTGATGATTTCCCCCAAAATATAACGGAATAGATCATACAAAATCATTTTCTTACCGTGTTGTCACTCTTTTAAACCTTTGTTTATTTGTAAATAAACACAATAACCACCAGATGGCAGTAAACACTCACCTCTTGGTTTTTGGAATGGAATTAATTAATTTTTTAAAAATTGTGCTCTGTAGTGGTGCTAAGTACCCTTATGTTAGTTCAAAGCCTCCTAAAGAAACAAGTTTGAAATGGCCTGGGTTAGAAACAATATGTATTATGATATGGTCACAGATTTGGAGCTGGGAGGGATCTTAGGGGCCATCTAGTTTTAAGTCATTTCAGAGATGATGAAACAGGTTGAGAGTGGAAGTGATTTGCCCAAGGCAACACAGAGGACAAATAAGGAGCAGAGCCCGGATTAAAACCCAGGTTTCCCTTGACTGGAAAGGTCCAGTCCCTTGACTCTTTCCACCATGTTGTTGGCTTTCTACCTCTAGAGCAAGAAGGAACCTTAGAGGACATTTAGGCTAATACCCTCATGTTAAAGTGATGTTGTCATTGTTGTTGGTCCTTCCTGGGCCTCATTTTACATATAAGGAAACTGAAGCCTAGGAGGATTTAATGTCTTGCCAGTTAGTAATGACCAGAGGTCCTATTTGAACTCAATACTTCTGACTCCAGAGTCAGTGAGCTTTCCATTATACCTGGATGCTTTTAAGATCAAAGGGGATGGTCAAAGGATATGAACAGGCAGTTTTCAGACAAAGAAATCAAAGTTATCTCTAGTCATATGAAAAACTGCTCTAGATCACTATTTATCAGAGAAATGCAAATTAAAAGAACTCTGAGGTACCACCTCACACCTATCAAAGTGGCTAATATGACAAAAAAGGAAAATTTTGAATGTTGGAAGTCTGGGACACTAATGCACTGTTGGTAGAGCTGTGAACTGATCCAACCATTCTGTAGAACAATTTGTAACTATGCCCAAAGGGCTATAAAACTGTGCATACCCTATGATCCAGCAATACCACTGCTAGGTCTATATCCCAAAGATATAAAAACAGGGAAAAGGACCTTTTGGTATAAAAATATTTATAGCAGCTCTTTTTGTGGCAGCTAAGAATTAGAAATCAAAGAGATGCCCATCAATAGGGGAATGACTAAACAAGCTGTGGTATATGAATTTTTTTTAAGGCAATGAGGGTTAAGTGACTTGCCCAAAATCACACAGCCGGTAAGTGTCAAGTGTCTGAGGCTGGATTTGAACTCAGGTCCTCCTAAATTCAGGGCTGGTACTTTATCCACTGTGCCACCTAGCTGCCCCGTGTTATATTATTTTAATGGAATACTAATGTGCTATAAAAAATGACAAGCAGGATGATTTCAGAAAAAATCTGAAAGACTTACATGAACTGATGCATAGTGAAGTGAACAGAACCAGGAGAGCATTGTACACAGTGACAGCAATATTGTTTGATGAAGAACTGTGAATGACTCAGATATTTTCAGCAATACAATGATCTAAGAAAATCCCAAAGGACTAATGATGAAACATACTATCTGCTTCCAGAGAAAGAACTAATTTTGGTTGAATACAGACTGAAGCATGCTATTTTTCCTCTTCTTTTTAAAAATTTGAGTCTTCTTATACAAAATGACTAATATGGAAAAATTTGTATGACTACATGGAGCTATGTAAGTAATTCACCGGGGAAAAGGCAGTGTTATTTCTACAAGGAAAATGGAATAATATGAGATTAAAAGCCTCAGGTCTGTTTATTTTGCTTTGCTTTGATTCTATCATGGTAGATGGGGAATTGCAGCTGTCTTCCATTTAGAATTATTAAAAAAATGTGTTGGAGTGGGGCAGCTAGGTGGCTCAGTGGATGGAGTCAGGAAGACCTCAGTTCAAATCCAGCCTCAGACACTTAACACTTACTAGCTGTGTGACCCTGGGCAAGTCACTTAACCCCAATTGCCTCACCAAATACACACACACACACACACACACACACACACACACACGCACACGAAATTACAGGGTTAAATATGAACTCTGAGGTGATTGGCTGCAAAGAAGTCTTTGGGGGAACAATACTTTTTAGGTGTTTAACACAGTATGTATGCTACTTAAGGAAGGTGCTACCCGTGTAGGAGGTTTCTGAAGCTGCATATGCAATAGGGAAAGTTGAGCACAAGCTGGAAAAACCTTAATATGGGAGGCAGCTGACATTCTGCTGTGGGGAAAGCACTGGGAGTTGCTGTTGACCCTGCAGGAGGTGCTGCTGAATCATCAGCATTTGTCAGACTGGAAGTCTTCAGCACTAGAAGCGTTTGTCACCAAATCAGGAAGAGTTAAAACATTTCCCCATGCTCCTTTCCTCTCCCAGTCAGTGTTTCAAGCCATTTCCTATGTTGGCTATCTCATTTTGAGGGTGATTAAGCTGAATCTCAATGGAGAAAGACCCTATGGCATTTTCTAAATGTGTGGGAAAAGATTGGTGGTCCATCCATTCAGTTGTTTGCATCACCTACAAAAATGATACTGATGGTACTATTTAAAACATTGTTCAGGGCAGCTAGATAGCACAGTGGATAAAGCACCGGCCCTGGATTCAGGAGGATCTGAATTCAAATCCAGCCTCAGACACTTGACATTTACTAGCTGTGTGACCCTGGGCAAGTCACTTAACCCCCATTGCCCATAAAAAAAAAAAAACAACAAATAAAACATTGTTCATACAGAACAGAGTCACTGGCAAATGAATGGATTAACAGGCTAAATTGATTTGCAGTCCTGCCTGCTGAATGTTGGTTTTTTGGTATATCTTCCTCCTCTTGGTTACCCTTCCTTTGCCCATCATACAAGGCACAGCTAGAGTTAGCAATCCCAGAGAAATCTGTCTTTTGTTCCCATGTGCATTCCTCCTTTTGCATCTCTCCTTGCTGAAGACAAAATAAAAATTACACTCATCAACCTCAAGTCCAACTTTTTAATGAACAACATTTGTCCCTGGATTTGTTGGTTTGATGTTAAAAACAAGGGAAATTCTTTTCAGCTAAACCCAGTGACCCCCTACCATGATGGAGCATATACATGTTGCCTCTAGTTATCATCATCCAAAATGTACGACTTGGTCCATGACAGATTCATGCTCACATTTCATTCGGACCCTCACTACTGCTTGGCCAGGTGTTTCACCCCTCTTATTCCTTGGCACACACCTCCTCACAACGATGATTTCAGAACACCTCCCCTCCCTTCCAGCTCTTGGTTCTTAATGCTCTCAAGAAGATAGAAGCCATGAATCCTGAGCTCCCTATCTTCCCTTCTCTACCTCCAGATATCTCTATCTCTGCACTTATCCTTGCCTCCTATTTCCTATTCAATTCACCAACACTTATTAATCATCTACTTTGGGAATGCTATTGTGCTAGGCTATGGAGGAATATAAAAACATGCTCCCTGTTCTTAAGAAATTTATAATCTCAGAGAGATAAGACATGTTAACAAATATTTATAAATGCATTCCAGAATATGGAAAGTATACAGAAGTATCCCCAGTGCTTAGCACAGTGCCTTATACATAGTAGGCACTTAATAAATGTTTACTGATTGATTGACTGAGTGATAGATTGTTTCTAGTTTGAAGAATTAGGAAAGATTTATTTGTTTGTTTTTGTGCGGGGCAATGAGGGTTAAGTGACTTGCCCAGGGATTTGGAAAGATTTAAAGGAGAAGGTGACATTTGAATTGAAGGATGGGTAGAAAATTTTAATAGGTAGAGAGGAGAGAGTAGGGAAATACATTCCAGTAATAGGGAATGATATGAAAAGAATGGGATAAGTTTGGGTAATGTATGTCTTATCTAGCTAAAACTATAGCTGGAACTAGACCTGTGGTTTCACTGGTATAGACAGCTACCAATGGGGGAATGCCTTCTACTCATGCAGATTGGTACTTTCTATGAAATTTACAATTTGAGTGTCACCAGGAGCACTGAGAGGTTAAAGCAGAATTGTAAGTTCCTGATTTAAAAGTAGGCTCTCTATCAACTTTGACATGACACCTTGCTTCCATGCTGCTGGAATTAATTCTGGTGCCTTCTCTTAGTTAACTTATCTCCAATTTATCCTGTATAAAGCTGTTTGTACATAATTGTTTTCATGTTGTTCCCACATTAGATTGTGAGCTCCTTCAGGGTAGGGACTATTTTTTGCTCTTATATCTTTGGTGCTTAGTATAGTGCCTGACACATAGTAGATGCTTAATAAATGCTTATTGACTGAGTGACTAGAACATAAACTAAGTGAAGTTGAGTAGCATGGGGGTAAAGGGTAGAAATGTAGGCTGAAGTTAGAACATGAATGGCTGGATGAAAGGTTAAGGAATTTGGGCTTTATTTGGTCGGCAATAGAGACTTATTGAAGTACCTTAACACTAGAATAGCAACTGATCAGGGGTGTATATTGATATTAAGAAGGATAGACTGAAATGGGGAGAAGTTAAAATAAAGGAGATCAATTAGGAAAACTACCACAGTAGTCCATCAGAATATAATGTGGAACTGAAACAGGGTAATAGCATTATGCATGAAAATGAAGGGATGGAATCAAGCCAAGAGACATAGTGGAGGTAGAATCAATAGGACTTGGTAAATGAATGAATATGGTGAAAGGACAAAAGCTGACTTTTAAGATTTCGAGCCTAAGTGACTGGGAGAATAGCAATATCATTCACTGAAAGAAATAGGTTTGGAATTTGGGGAGCATTTCACTCTGAGCTTGAGGTACTGGTCTGATACCAAAATAAAGATGTCCAGCAAGCAGTTGGATAGATGAGGCCGGAATCAGGGTGGAAAATAATATATAATAACTAAATCTGTGGGGATAATGGACATCTTCAGTAGAGAGAAAATTAAGAGAAAAGAGAGGGGTAGGCTAGGTGGATAAAGCACCAGCCCTCCTGAGTTCAAATCTGGCCTCAGACACTTGACACTTGCTAGCTGTGTGACCCCGGGCAAGTCACTTAACCCTCATTGCCCTGCCCCCCCCCCCCAAAAAAAAAAAAGAGAGAAAAGAGAGAAAAGATTAGAGCCTTAGGGAGTTCCTGTGTAGGAAGAAAAGGACCTTGTTCCTTTTCTAAATTCTAAGCCTTATATCTTCTCTGGAACCCTGTCCCCTTAATTATCCTTTCTCTTTCTTACATCTTTAGTATCCCCATCTTACCTAATATATCTTTATGTCGCTATTATTATATTTACCTTTATATCTATATTGATATCTATCTATTGATAGGTACTAGATATAGATATAAAGGGGAAATCACCAGTCATGTGTATGTATGTATATATCTATATATGCATATGTATATGTAGCTATACACACATATGTATATGTTTGGGTTACATATATAATATATACATATATTTCTGAAGCACAAATTTGACCATCAGAATCCTCTGCTAATGAATTTTCAGTGACTCCCTATTGCATGTAGAATCAAAAACACACTCTTTGCTTTAGCATTTAAAGTTCATCACAGCCTACCACTAGCTTGTTTCCAAACTCATTTTATATTATTCCCCTTCACACAGTCTACATTCCAATCAAACTTTCCTCGCAATTCTCCAAACTCTGAATTTTCTATTCCACATCTGTTTTCACAGAGTGTCTGTTCCTTGCCTAAATATTGCATTCCCTCCTCACTGCTTAAAATCCTCCACTCCTTCAAGGATCATTTTAGGAGGCTCTTTCTGCCTTTCCTGATCATTCTCATTGCTAGTTTTCGCTTCCTCCTCAAATTGGCTTTTATTTAGCTAGTGGTGTAAATGTTGTATCAAGTAGGATGTAAGCTCCTGGAAGGCGTGAACTTCTTTTCTGTTTGGTTTGTTTTGTCTTTGCATTCCTAGTCGGGTGCCTTCCTCACAGAAGGCATTTAACTAAATACTTGTTGAATTCAATTGAATTCTTTCAGTACCCTGGGATGTACAATGACTTAAAATCATCATATGTTATCAGTTGCTCTCTCATTATCTTCCTACTTATCTTGGATTTCAACTCCCTATTAGCTATTTCTGTGCTGTCCTTTCCCATCCAAAAACATTCTTCTTGGCAGAGAAAAAAGAAGCAAAACAAGAACTGAGCAGCTCTAACCTCCTCTCTGTTGTCATTTGTCCTTGCTCCATCTACCCTGCACAGAGGTCCTACTCTTCATTGTTTGATCTTCCTCTTTCTTCCAGTGTGTCTAAAAACTGCACCATCTTTTTGCTGTCCTTATCTCTCTCCTGGCCAACCTCAGCCTGTCCTGAGCTTTAGCATTCTGGACACTATTATTACAGTACCGTATTGTGCTTTTATATTTATCTTCCTGCCCATCCTTGCTTCATCTTCTTTAGATGCCTTTTAAAAATATAGTGTGTCAGTGGATATCTAATGCATCTACACCAGTTTCTTTAGACAATTCTCTCTGCCCCCTCACTGAGAGGCTTTCTCAGTTCTTCTGGGCTGATTTTTAGAGATATTTAGTACATCAAATCCTAGCTACAGCTGTTTTTAAAAAATCCATATGTTCTCCAAAAATCTAGGGTGACATATGTCACATTATAACTTGCTTTTCTCTCTTTCCTCCTTTATCCCAAACAAAGATGAAATGATTACTTTCCCTTTCTCCCAAGGTTCTATAATTTTCATTTTGTCAGTCAGTTACTTCTTATAGGTCAGAATGGAGCCCAGAATAATAGTTCTTGTTGGGTCTTCTGTCTTTTGGAGAATGAAATTATCATTGAGGGAAGTCAAGAAATGCTTTGCTTTGGAAGACACAAAGAAAGTACTTTGGCAAATGTGAGGATTTTAACCAAAGCCCCATCTTACTACAGTCACACCTCTCTGCCTGGCTTGTGATCTATTTCCTAAACTTCTCGTCCATTTCCTGTCTATATTTTTTCTTTTCTTGTTTTTTTGTGGGGCAATGAGGGTTAAGTGACTTGCCCAGGGTCACGCAACTAGTAAGTGTCAAGTGTCTGAGGCTAGATTTGGACTCAGGTCCTCCTGAATCTAGAGCTGGTGCTTTATCTACTGCTCCACCTGGCTGCCCCCATTTCTTGTCTACATTGGAGACATCTGGAGCGTTCTCAGATGCCAGCGGTCCTTTACTTTCTGTCTCTGTTTTTCTTTATTCAAATGCTCTCCACCATGCTTCACCTCTCAAATTCCTGTGTTTCCTTTCACATCTGATTAATTTAATGTAATAGATGGCCAGGGGCAGACATACCAGGCAGCTAAGTGTCATCATAGATAAAATAAAGTGCTGGACCTAGAGTGAGGAAGTTAACAAGACCTGAATTTAAATCTGGCCTCAGAAACCTACCAGGTATGTGACTCTGGCCAACTCACTTAACCAGTGCCTGCCTCAGTTTCCTCATCTATAAAATCGGGATAAAAATAATACCTTGGGGGCAGCTAGGTGGCACAGTGGATAAAGCACAGGCCCTGGATTCAGGAGGACCTGAGTTCAAATCTGGCCTCAGATACTTGACACTTACTAGCTGTGTGACCCTGGGCAAGTAACTTAACCCTCATTGCCTGACCCCCCCCCCCCAATACCTCTGGGAATTGTTGGAATAAAATGAGAAAATCGTAGAGCATTTTGCAAACCTTGAAGTCCTATATAGATGCTAGCTATTGTTAATGTAATTACAGTGCTGCTCCCTCTTACCTCACCCCTCCTCCCCCATCTTGTAACGTTGGTTTTTTTTATGGGGGAGGAATGGGGGTTAACTGACTTGCCCAGGGTCACATAGCTAGTAAGTGTCAAGTGTCTGAGGCCGGATTTGAATTCAGGTACTCCTGAATCCAGGGCCGGTACTTTATCCACTGTGCCACCTAGCTGCCCCATCATGTAACTTTTGAATAAGATCTATTCTTCCAGAGTCATATTCAAGTCATGTGTTCCTTACTACCAAAGCTTTGTGGTGTCTATAAGGTCAAATATTCCTCCTTGCCATAGGATCTCTAGTTTACTTTGTTAAGTCACTATATTTTGTGTATTTGCTGAGGCCATGGATTTAATGAAGGCTCCTTTCTTGGATATTTTCTCCTCTGAATTATTGCTTCTTCTTAAAATGGAGGCTATATATGTAAGTGATTTTCTTTTCCCTTTTTCAGTTTAAAGTCTTTTTGATTTTATAAGACTGTAGACAAATATGTTTTTATCAGCCTTTCTGGTTGTCCTCCATCACTTGTAGGAGTCTAACATTTTTGTATTTTAAGCTGTGGTCCTGAAATCCATATTGTGTTGTTGGACACCATCTTTTCAAACAAATGTTTGCTTCCCAAATGTGTCTTTCTTTTCTGAATCCTTTGCCTTAAATTGGCAGCAACAGAGAAAATGCCACCCATGTTCCCATGGTCTTGACATTATAAAAATGAAGTAACAGAGTTAGAGAAATCAATTGAGTTGCTCATGTTCATATGGCAGCAAGTTTCATAGCCATAGAACTTAGTTCTCCTAACTTCTGGTATAGCAACCTTTCCTCTCTACATATGCTGAAAAACACATACTATACAGATAATGACATGCCTCTAGACAAACAGCCCACTCAGTCTATGGAGGCAGCTAGGTGACACAGTTCATAGAACACTAGAACTGAAATCAGGAAGCACAGAGTTCAAATCCAGCCTCTGACACTTAACTGACACTTATGCTGGGAAAGTCACATACCCTTTCTGTGCCTATTTCCTCATCTTTAAAATGTGGATTATAATAGCATCTTCCTCCCAGGATTGTTGTGAGACTCCAATAAGGCATTTGCAAAGTTGCTTAGCACAGTGCATACCACATAGTTGGTGTTTAATAAGTACTTGTCTCTTTCTATCCCTTCTATAAGCATATGTTTTATATAGGTGTATATCTGCAACTATGTATGTGTGTGTGTGGATGTGTGTGTGTATATATATATATATATAATACATATATATGTATACACACACATATATGAGTATGTTCAAGTGTTCAAAGAACTATGTCCAGAATTGAAGAGAAGGATGAGATCAGATTGTATCTCAAACAGATCACTGCCCCTAAAGTCCATATCTTTGATAGAAGTAGTCCCTCAGTGATGAAATATGGCTGTGAAATGGAATATCATGATCTTGAGAGAACCAAAATCACAATTAATGCATGGGACAAGGAAAGATGTGGTGGGTGTCACTAACCTACATTATTATTTTTTTTTAGTGAGGCAATTGGGGTTAAGTGACTTGCCCAGGGTCACACAGCTAGTAAGTGTTAAGTGTCTGAGGCTGGATTTGAACTCAGGTACTCCTGACTCCAGGGCTGGTGCTCTATCCACTGCCCCACCTAGCCACCTCTAATCTACATTATTTTGCCAGTGATGACCTGCAGGTGAGGAGTGGTGTAAAATATATCATTAGAGGTATGTACGACTAGAAAAAAGAAATAGATTTTTTCATGTATAGAAAATAAGACAAAAATAGATAGATTGCCCATGGTATTGGTGTTGAAGAAATTGACTAAAGTAGCAGTAAGCAGTTTTAGTAGCAGTCAGCAGCTGAAAAAATTAGCAAAAATTTAGGCTGCCTTGATAAGGTATGGTGATCAGCACTAGAGAAAAGTTAGTCCTTGTCAGATCAGATCTGAGTTTTATTTTAGTTTTGGGAGCTTCACTTTAGGAAGAACTTCAGTAAGCTGGCGAGTGTTCAGTGGAGTGTGACCAGGATGGTGAATAGCCTTGGATGAGCATGGAGATCATGTCTTATGAGAGAGCTGAAGAAATCAGAGATTTTTAGCTCAGAGAAGAAAACATTTTGGTGGTGGCGGTGGGGGAGTAGGGCACGTTGACTATCTGTCAGCATATGAAGGGTTAACATGTAGAAAAGGAGTTGAATTCATTCTGCTTGTCCCCACAGGGGAAAATTGGAAAAGTAGTGGGTACAATTTGCAAAAAAAAAAAAAGGTCAGATTTAGGTTTAATGTAGCAAAACCTTCTAGGAGCCACAAGGATAAACTTCCTAAGAATTAATACTATACAAAAGTAGGATGGATTGAAAGCTGTAAGAACTATGACAAATATAATAACCATACATGATTTTGGAGGAATGATGATGAAATGTTCTATATACCTTCTTTGAAAGAAAGGTAGGGGGGCAGCTAGGTGGCGTAGTGGATAGAGCAGTGGCCCTGGATTCAGGAGGACCTGAGTTCAAACCCGGCCTTGGACACTTAACAGTTACTAGCTGTGTGACCCTAGGCAAGTTACTTAACCCCAATTGCCTCACCAAAAAAAAAAAAAAAGAAAGAAAGAAAGAAAGAAAGAAAGAAAGAAAGGAAGGAAGGAAGAAAGAAAGGGTTCCGAATAAGACATAAATACATATAGATGTAAATAAAATAAAAACAGCTAACATTTATATAGTTCTAACTACATGTTAGGCACTGTTCTAAACCCTTTGAAATGATGATCTCTTATATTCCTCACAACTATCCTGGGAGATAGGTGCTATTATTATTCCCATTTTATAGATGAGGAAATTGAGGCGAACAGAAGTTCAGTGATTTGCCAAGGGTCACACAGTGACCTAAAAGTGTTTGAGGCCATATTTGAACTCAGGTTTTCCTGATTTCAGACACAGTTCTCTGTGTATCTCACCATCTAAGAAGTCTAGATTCTAATCAGAGAGATCCCATTTATGTCTCTGAGGTTTCCTCCTTGGCAAAATGAGGAAATTAATATCTACCCTACCAACTTCTCAAGGATGTTGTGGAAATCAAATGAAATCATGCATGTGAAAATCGATACATGCTTTTAAAACTGTAAAGTCCTATATAAATGTAAGGCAATCTTATTAAATTCAGCAAATAGACATTTATTAAAAGCCTGCTGTGTGCAGGCAGTCTGCTAGGCAATGGAGATACAAAGATAAAAATGAGTTAACTGTCTTCAAAGAATTTTCATTCTACTTGGTTAAGGTAAGACAGCAAACATTTATCAGAGGATTGAAATTTAAGGATATCTTTTTAAAAATTTTTGTTTTTTGGGGGTTTTTTGTGGGGCAATGGGGGTTAAGTGACTTGACACAGCTAGTAAGTGTCAAGTGTCTGAGGCTGGATTTGAACTCAGGTACTCCTGAATCCAGGGCCAGTGCTTTATCCACTGCACCACCTAGCCGCCCCCAGAATATCTTGATAGACCAAGAAGAGTTAATTTCTGAAGAGCATTTGTATATAATAACATGAGAATTTTTATTTCAAAGTAAAAATCATAATATCTACTTGTAATTATTTGTATTTAAAGGACATTTTCACTGATAGGAGAAATTATAGTAAATTATAGTAATTTAAAAAACATCAATTACTGGAAAGGGTGGACAGGCATAGAGTGTCTTTTGGAGAGAGGCACATTTAGTTCAGTGCAAGAAGATGGAAAGTATGAAAAGAAGAGATTGAGGATATAGAGAAGTTTAAAAAAAAAACAATTAAGTTGGTATGGCCCAGGAGAAGCATTTCCCTCCTTTTTGTTGGGGAAATGGGGGATTATGGGCAATGAGATGTTGGTGTCCGTTTTATTTGATTTTGCCTTTTTTTTTTTTTTTTTTTAGCTTCAAAGGAAGGTTTACTAGATGGGGATTGGAGGAGTGTAGTCAGAAATTGTGTTGGTAAAACAAAGGATGCTAATAAAACTTGGGGAAAAGGAAACCTAATTAGCAATCCAGAATGAGCAGCTAGATGGCATAGTGGATAGAGTGCCAAGCCTGGACTCAAGAAGACTCCTCTTCCTTAGTTCAAATCTGGCCTCAGACACTTACTAGCTGTGTGATCTTGTACAATTCACTTAACCCTGTTTGCCTCAGTTTCCTCATCTGTAAAATGAACTGGAGAAGAAATGACAAACCACTCCAGAATTTTGCCAAGAAAACCCCAAATGGGGTCATGAAGAATCAGATGCAACTGAAAAACAACTGACAAAAACATTTCAAAGAGAGGTCCAAAATGAAAGGAGGAATACTAGGAGTATAACAGTACTGGGAGAGTACAGAAGTTGGAAGTTTTCTCCTTAGGAGATAGAATCTCTGAATCTCTAGGATTCCAGGAGCAAGAAGTGCAAATTTAGCAGCCATAGCTACCAGTTAGTTGAGTCCAATGGTGATGGAGGTTGGTCAATGAACAAACTAATGGAAAAGCATTTACTTGTTTACTAAAAAGACTTGTGCTAATTTCTCTGAGATAAAAGTATAAAAGTGAGACAGTCCCCTCTCTTTTAGAAGGTAACGGAAATACCATTTAGCAATAGGACCATACTTTGTCTCCATTGCTGCACTGCCTTCTCCTAGTACCTGACACAAATTAAGTGCCTTCCAAAATGCTGGTTGATTTAGTGGCTAGGGAGGAAGGTGGTGATTTGTTTGGGAAGTCACTAGAATGGCCCTTAGAGAATTAGAAGATTTGGTTGCCTTACCTTTTCAAGGAGTAATGGAAGTATTTGATTTTGTGTGAGGAGGGAGCTAGGGTAGAATATGAAGCATGCTTGAGGCCAGCTAGATATTGTGAGTCATTCATTCACTTATTCATTCATTTATTTATCATTCATTCATTGTTTATTTATGTATTCATTCATTTACTTATTTATTTGTTTGTGTATTCATTCATTCACCAATCCATCCATCCATTCATTCATTTGTTTGTTTCTCAGGGTAGTATGCCCACCCCTCAGCCCCATTGTCTTTCCCTTAGCCCTCCCTGCACAGAGAATGTTGGTGTAGTGGTCTCCTTCCACACACTGGAGTACCAAGAGTGGTGGGGATGGGGTTGGGTGTGGGCAAAGAAGTGTGGGATCCCTAAGTTTGGATGGTACTCTCACATGGTACCATTTTAGTGGATACATCCCAAGATGGCATGGAATGAATGATGAGGTATATACAGAAACTTTTACATTTATAAAGCATACAGTTGACTCTATCAGGTTTGGTGTCTAAAATCCTAGCTGTGACAGTGCCAGGTCTTTGCTTGAGGTACCAGGGTTTCTGAAGGGCAGCTAGGTGGCCCAGTAGATAGAGTGCCAGACCTGAAGCCAGGAAAACTCATCTTCCTGAGTTCAAATCTGGCCTCAGACACTTTCTGTGTGACCTTGGTCAGGTCACTTCATCCATTTGCCCCAATTTCCTCATTTGTAAAATGATCTGGAGAAGGAAACGTCAAACCACTCCAATATTTTGCCAAGAAAACCCATGGGTCATGAAGAGTTGGACATGACTGAACAACAACAACAAAATCAGGGTTTCTGCTTCCAGAAGTGGTGACTGAGGATAAAAGAAGGAGAAAGTTGGGATTGCTGATAATTATTCACTTGGATTTAGTAAGAAAGGACTTAAAGTCATAATCAAATAGAGTGAGTAGTCAAAGGTTTTACAATTTATAGCTCTTAGCATTAGGATGTATTACCAACAGGAACTGGCTTGATCTTTTAAAAAATGACAGTTTCGCTCTTAAAAGCTATTTTTAAAAAATCTGAGCCATAAACAAAAGATTAATATTTCAAAATGACTAATTATTTAACTATTCAATTGTTTTATTTCAGAGCAGTTTCAATATGTAAACCTAGACAGTGTCTGCAAAATAAATACGTTAAGCCAATTTTCCTAGGAGGCATGTTATATTTATAAGGGAGAGGGACTAGAACTGGGATTCCATTGGTACAGAGGACCTCAGGAAGAGGAAACTCCCACTATCAATGCTGGCCAGCACCTTCTCTACAATTTAGTCTTATAGAATTGCCTGCTTTACCAAGAGGTTAAATGACATCCTAGGAGTAAGTCTAGGAGTAAGTGTGTCAGACTCAAATCCAGGTATACCTGGCTTCAAGCCCAACTCACTGGGCACTACATTGCACAGCCTCTTATTATACTTTTTTTTTTTTTTTTTTTAGTGAGGCAATTGGGGTTAAGTGACTTGCCCAGGGTCACACAGCTAGTAAGTGTCAAGTGTCTGAGGCCGGATTTGAACTCAGGTCCTCCTGACTCCAGGGCCGGTGCTCTATCCACTGCGCCATCTAGCTGCCCCCTCTTATTATACTTTTAAAAGTTGAAAAAATATCTTCTTTCCTTCCTATAACAACAAGATCAGCCTAAGCTGTGTTTTTCCTCAGGAGTCTCCTATCTCCTCATCCACACAACTCTCTTGTTACCTCATCCCCAGATGTAAAGTGGGATGAGTTTCTATTCATGACCCTAGGTGGAATAATGATCAAGACTTGTTTAGGGACCACTATGGCTTCATTCAAACCATTGTATTCAGTCTTGTACCTTGAAAACAGAGGGTCCTAAAGTGTTCAATGGGATAGAAACTATTTTGATATAAATGACACAATCCCATTGAAAAGCATCCTCAGCAGGTTAAATTCTGCCCTTGAGACATCTTATGAGATTCACTATATCACTTCCCAAGTTAAAGCCATCTTATCAGTGAAGTATTAGGCTTCGCTGACATTCAAAGGAAAATATAGCCATCAGACTTCATCTCATCCTCGATAGCATTGCATTTACTTTAAAGAGGGGGTGGTATTTAAGAGGCCATTACCTTATAAAATTGACTTTCCTTTTTCTGATTAAGATCTCTTGGGTTTATGGGATTTTAGACTTAGACCTAGAATCCAACCCCCTCATTTCACCTCTTATTGTCAAATAATTAAAGGAAAGCAAACAATTTCCTCAACTTTTGTGATCAAGGGAAATTCTTTTGCCCTAGGCAAGTAGGTGAACCTTAAGCATCTGGCTTAGTTTTTAGTATATTGTTGGTTTCAAGGATATTCAGTGCTGCGATGATGATTCTAATCAATCCTGTGCAACATTTAAGAACTGACATTTCACCATAGATTTTTTTGGGGGGGTGGGGCAATGAGGGTTAAGTGATTTGCCCAGGGTCACACAGCTAGTAAGTGTCAAGTATCTGAGGCCAGATTTGAGCTCAGGTCCTCCTGAATCCAGGGCCAGTGCTTTATCCACTGGGCCACCTAGCTGCCACTCCTTATAGATTTTTAAACCAAAATTTCCTGGCAACTTTCCCAACATTACTCAACTAGTGCTTGTTGGATTTCTAATACCAGATCAGAACTTGAACCCAAATCTTCCTGGTTCTAAAGCCAGCTTTCTTTCCACTATGTTATATTCTTCTCTCTATTTTTGCTTTTCCCACGAGAGTGGTTAGATGATTCTATTTTGATTTTTTATGGATTTTACTTAATGACTTTTGGTGTGTTCTGGGGTCCTTTGCTGTAAATAGGAACATTTGGAGACCTTCCTATCAACAAAGAAACCATTGTTTAGACTCTGGGCAGAATAACTCTGATAAATGACTTTAAAATTAATTTAAATTTTGAATAAGATTTTTGGCTTTTTTTTTTCCCCAGCTCAATCCTGATTACCGAGATGCCAATAATGAAGGAAAAATGGTGGTAAGTAGGCTTTTTTAAAAAACAAAGGGAAGCATATAGTTGTTGTTGTTGTTTTTTACTTGCAAATATCAGTCTTTAAACAGTAATCAGAAAAATTGAAGTCTGGCTACTTGGCAGAACAGGACTAAGGTATGTTTCTGTGGTTGGAAAGGATTAGGATGTGACGCAGGTTTGTGGGAAGATTTTCTGTAACTGAGAAGAATCTGGCAGTTAGGAGCTCATTTGAGTTTATGAATAGCTATAACAGAGAGCTGGAGGCAACTGAAGTTGGCTTGATTCAAGGACTTTCCCCCAGGAGTGTACAGGATTTGGGAGAGAGATGAAAAGGATTAAGGTTTTGTGACATGTCATGCTTTTCATATAAGAGGAAAGCCAGATGTTTGGGTAGTCAACCGGCTTCAGTACTCTTTCTTTGTGGTGAGAAACGAGACATCAATGATTATTGATGGCCCTGATTATCCACAACTTTGACATTTTCCAGGAGCTTAAAGTGTGACTTTGTGAATAATTTCTGATTTGAAAGACATTCATTGAGTAGTCAAGAGCCAACAAATATTTACTAAGTGACCAATACGTGCAAGGTAAAATAATTGTCCTACTCTGAAGCCTCAACATGGTAGAGAGGGGATTCTGGGTTTCAAAGATTATGCCAGCAGAAGTCAACCTTTGGCAAATTCTACCATGTGGGAGAGGTTTCAAATACAGTCCTGGCACCATACAGTATCTCCTTTGCATGAGCCAACCCAGCTAAATACACAGAGGCTCATCACCAGAAATGTGGTCAGTACAGAATGAATTCTTTGGCCATGGAAATGCAACAATGAAGAGAAAAAAAGACAAAATTGCAGCAATCAAAATGGAAATATGGAAGAAAATTGAGGTCAAAGGTATTAAGAATCACAAATTTAGACCATTCATTAATGCTAAATTAATTCTTGGTACTCTAAAGATGAAATCTTTGTCCAATGAGTGACTAGTGAATGGGAATATTGTTACAACTAAATTATGCCAATATTGACATTCTTGCTATAAATTAATTGAAAAGGTAAAAGGGAGTTGTAGGCAAATGGAAGTATCAGTCAATTTTTTAACAAGCATTTTGAAGCATCTGCTGTGTGCAGACTCACTGTGTTAGCAGTAGGGATGCAAGTACAAAGTATGAGACAATCCCTACCTTTCTGCACTCCTTTGGGACTTCTTCAATGCCCCAGGAATCTCATCTTTGGACCCTGATCATCCTGCAAGTTTGAATAACTCTTGGTACTCATTCCTCATCATTATCCTCTGCCCCTCTGATTGAAGAGCCAGTCATAAACTCCAAAACCTCCATGTTAGAAGGGGGCTCAGGAGATATGGCTCCTTATTTCCCACCTACCTGTACTACTATGGGACTTTGATGATTTTTCCACCATGATACTTCATTGGGTACCTCTGCCTTTTACTCTCTTTTGTGTATTGTCTTCCCATTGTTCGATCCTTGAGGGCAGAGATTTTTTCTTTTTTCTGTATTGGTATCCCCAGTGCTTAGCATAGTGCTTGGGACATAGTAGACACTTAATAAAAGTTTATTGACTGATATTTTAATTGAGCAGACAGGTTCATATAAAATATGCCCAGAATATGTTTGTATATATGTATGTTTATGTATATGTATGTCTATATTCAAACATATACAATATAATTCAAAACAAGATTCATTTATTTTATTTTATTTTTGGTGAGTCAATTGGCATTAAGTGACTTGCCCAAGGTCACATAGCTAGTGTCAAGTGTCTGAGGCTATATTTGAACTCAGGTCCTCCTGAATCCAGAGCTGGTGTTCTATCCACTGTGCTATCTAGCTGCCCCTAATACAAGATATTTTAGAAGAGAGGGCATTGTTTGGAGAGATCAGGAAAGATTTCTTGTAGAATTTGGTGCTTCTAGAAACAGAGTAATTGGCAGAGTTGGTTTTTTTTTTTTTAATTATTATTTTGGTGAGGCAATTGGGGTTAAGTGACTTGCCCAGGGTCACACAGCTAGTAAGTGTCTGAGGCCGGATTTGAACTCAGGTACTCCCGAATCCAGGGCCAATGCTTATCCACTGCGCCATCTAGCTGCCCCCAGAGTTGGTTTTATCATGCTTCCGAAGGCAATAAGAAAGACCATTTCATGGGATACTCACCTACTTTATGTTTTAGTGCTCAGACTTGATATTTCATTTTTTAAAAAGTTTTGTTATTTTAAATTAAATTTTATTTTCAAATAAAGATCAGCCTTCTCTCCCTTCCACTACTTCCCATCCCTGCCACTGAGAAAGAAAGAAAAACAAAATTCCCGTTATAAGCATTTATAGTTAAAAAAACAAAATTTCTCATTGTCCATGTCTAAAAAAGTATGTCCCAGTCTGTGCTCTGAATGTACTACCCCACTTTCAGGAGGTGAGCAGTATGTTTAATTATAAGTCCTCAGGAATTTGTGGTTGGTCATTATGTTGAGCATAGTTCCAAGTTAAAAAAGAAAAAAAATATATGTATGTGTGTATGTATTTATGTATATGTATATGTACACATATAAAATTCTATACATGCATATAAAACAAAACATTTATATATACATAATATATACATAAATATACATTTTGTTTTTATCAGCCAAGTTCTACCTTCTTGCTCTCCTACCCCTCTCATAAATACAATGACCCACCATAAGTCCAAAAGACTCTTGATAAAATATGCTATATAACTCCACATAGAAAGTCAATAGACTTGGGAGTGCAGAGAGAAGCATATTGTCTTTTCTTCCTTCCTTCCTTCCTTTTTTTTTTTTTCGGTGGGAGGAAGGAAACATGGTTAATTCAAGAATTTGTTTTGCACGACTGTACATATTTGTAATGGATTTTGTTTTTTCTTATTTTCTTGCCTTTTCATTGTATAGGGGAGAGGGAAGAGTAATGGAGAGAATTCAGAACAGAAAATAAATTAAATAGAATTTTCAATAATCAATGAGGGCACAGAACAAGATTGAGGAAAAGTGAGTCCTATATTCCTGCAATGTAGAGGTTACAAAGAGGAGCAATGTGAAAGAAATCAAATCAACAGAAAAGACCACAGTGAAAATAATTGCAGCAGAAAAATGCTATGAAGAAATTGATGACACACATATTGAATGAACAAATACTTTTGTCAAATCAATAAGTCAACAGGCATTTCTTAAGTATCTATTATATGCCTGACACTATGCTAAATGCCAGGGATAAAGAAAAAAGGCACAAACCTTGTCTTTGAACTCAAAAAGTTCACATAATAATGGGGGAAACAATAAGCAAGCAATTATGTCCATACAAGAGGTATTCAAGATAAATTGGACACAACTCAGAGGGAAGGTACTGGCATTAAGTGGGGTTGGGAAAGGTTCCTTGTAAGAAGTAAGATTTTAGCTGGGACCTGAAGAAAGCCAGGAAAGTCAGGAGACAGAAATGATAAAGGAGAAAAGTCCAGGCATGGGGACTTTTAACCATTGAAAATGAATAAGGGGCAGCTAGGTGGCGCAGTGGATAAAGCACCGGCCCTGGAGTCAGGAGTACCTGAGTTCAAATCCAGCCTCAGACACTTAACACTTACTAGCTGTGTAACTCTGGGCAAGTCACTTAACCCCAATTGCCTCACGAAAGAAAGAAAGAAAGAAAGAAAGAAAGAAAGAAAGAAAGAAAGAAAGAAAGAAAGAAAGAAAGAAAGAAAGAAAGAAAGAAAGAAAGAAAGAAAGAAAATGAATAGAATTAGGAGATGAGATATCATGTGTGAAGAATAGCAAGGAGACCAGTGTCACTTTAATGCTCAATGACTTCAGTAAAGCATGGGCATAGGGAAGAATGGTAAATATGATTCTGTATCAGCACACAAAAGAGGCCTAAGAGTGGTAGCCCATGAAGAAGCTTTTATAACCATGAACACTTTTTCAAAGTGAGAGTTAGGAGGTACTAAACATGGTGAGTATTGAGTAATATCACAAAAATGAAACTGATTATTTTTTAACAGACAAGAAAAGGCTGGTCACTGATGTGGCTGTCATTTCCTAATCAGTCATCTGTATTAGACCAAAGCTCTTTGAGAGCATGTGATCTTAGCACCTATTATAATTAGAGTACACAGTATTGAAATTCCTTTATCTTATTATACCCTGTATTATTATATCTTTTCCCTTTCATCCTTAATGTGATCTCTAGTTCCTCTATCCTTCAGTTCTTTTTTTAAGGTCATTACTCTGCACCATCTCAGTTCTTGTCTCTTTCCTATCTCTACAAAAAGAGGCAAAAACAGTTCCTGCCCTCAAGGAACTTACAAATGTTATCTGCTGTAGTAGTAGTAGTAGTAGTAGTAGTAGTAGTAGTAGTAGTAGCAGCAGCAGAAACAGTAGCAGTAGTAGCAGTAGTAGTAGTAGTAGTAGTAGTAGTAGTAGAAGTAGAAGTATTAGTAGTTGAAGTAGTAACAGTAGTAATAATAGTAGTAGTAGTAGAAGTAGCAACAGCAGTAGTAATAATAGTAGTAGAAATAGTAGAAATAGTAATAGTAGTAGAAGTAGCATAGTCATTGTCCTAGTAGAAGTAGTAATGGTGTTGTTGTTCTAGCTTGGTTCCAATTCTTGTAATTTTTCTATTACACTATTCTACCTCTCTCATTGTTCTGTTTTAATTCCAGTAAGCGATACTACTAATGGTTTGGTCCAGAGAATTTAGGGAATATATAAAGATGGATTCTGTGTATAGCCAAAAGTAAAATAAGGCTATGATGAAAGCTTACTCCTTTTTGTTCATCTGGCTTTTCAGCGAAGGATGATAGTTTTTTAAAAATTCATATAACTTTTTTATTCACTTCTAAAATTTTTATTCATATATTTTATTTTTATACCACCTTTAATTCTCAGTATCTCTCTGCCATGCCCTCCCAGCCATCCTTTATAAATGAAAGGTGTTGGGGCAGATAGGTGGCACAGTAGATAAATCACTGGCCCTGGATTCAGGAGTACCTGAGTTCAAATTTGGCCTAAGAACTTGACACTTACTAGCTGTGTGACCCTGAGAAAGTCACTTAACCCCCATTGCCCCGCCAAAAAAATAAAAAATAAAATAAAATAAATGAAAGGTGTTCAACAAAACTAAGTAGGGCATTAATTAGTTAGTCAGTCAATAAATCTTTATTAATACTTACTATGCTAATCACCATGCTAATTAAGTTTTGCAGTGTATGTAGTCTTACACTGAATCAGTAAATATTAATTAATCACCTGCTACATGCTAGGCACTGTGCTAAGTGTGGGAGACACAAAAAGAGGCAAAAATGCCCTCAAGGAGCTCACAATCTAATGGACATCTTACTCATCTATATTAATGGACATCTGTATTCCCCCAACTCTGCAAAGAAGGATGGTAGGTACATTCACAAATACCTTCTTTGGAGTCAGAGTTGGTCATTATAATTATACAGGGGTCAGCTTTTATTTTTGATGTTCTTTCCATTTCTGTTGTCACAGTCATTGTGTGTGTTTGTATCCCTGTCATTCACTTTTAAGATCTGAGAAAAAAAAAAGTATAGAGGAAGGAGATGTCTATGGCAATATGTCCATAGTTCAGAGATGTGCCACAGTGTTGAAGCTGCTCTTGTTACTGTAGCTTAGAATGCTGCTATTACCCGCCTTCTGGCTCTCAGCACAGACAAAGGCACAGCTGGGCACTGCTGATTTCCCTCCCTCCCAAATCCCTAGCTTCAATGTAAGCAGGTCTTGGAATGGGAAACCGTAAAACTAACATTATGAGCTCTTACTCTATAGAGGATTTGCCACCTACCAATAATTGTCTAGTGAAAAAGAAGCAATGGAGTATTCACAGTATTTTTCCCCCCAGCCGGTGACACATGAATACATTTCCTAAATGAGAATATATAAATCTCCGATCTCGGTTCTAGTGACATTGTGACATTGACACTGTGAATATGCAAATATTTTCTTATGTAATTTCCCCTCTGTTGTCCCTCCAAAGCCCAGTTAACGCTTTCTGTAAATCTGAAATCTTGACCAAAAAGCTGCCTTCCATTTTTGAAAATACAAAGTTTAAGGTGTAATGTATCAAAAATGTTGCACTGTGTCAGAGCTCCTATTAACTCTAAATTGGTATATTTATGTTGTAAAGGAGTCTATTATTTCCAATTTCACAAATGTACAGCATCCACAGGGACCCTATAAACATTGGAATAATGTCAAACACAGCTGGGAACCTGAAATTCATTAATTCCTTCTCAAAAGACTCTATTTTTTCAGGATCAAGTAGCTCAATTGCACATGGGATAGAGTACTGGACCTAGAGACAGGAAGACTTGAGTTCAAATCCAGCCTCAGGCACAACTTTGTGATCCCAGGCAAGCCACTTAAACTCTGCCTGCTTCAGTTTCATCATTGGTAAAATGGGAATAATAATAGCACCTCCCTCCCAGAGTTGTTGTGAGGATAAAATGAAATTATATTTGTAAAGTGCTTTGTAGACTTTAAAAGATCTATATAAATACTAATTATTATTAATTACACAAGAATAACATAAATAACCATTATTATTTTTTTCAAATTGTGCCGAGTCCCCTGGAGTCCTAAGTATTACTAAATTTATGTATAAACTAATGATTTTTTGAGGTATAGCCACACAGTATATGTCTCAATAGGAATTTAATACAAAATTATACAGAGACAGTCAGCAGCCATACAGAACCATAAGTGAAAATTCCATTCTATCTTGTTTACTTTTTAGGTATCAGATGATGAAATGAGATGAAACAAAAACTAAATAAAAATTTTCCTTAGTTAAAAATTTAGCTGTGTGTGCCTAAATTGTCCCAATGAAAAGGAAAAGGGCTGCATCTGTAATACCTTAACAGTAACTGTTACTTTTTTTTTTAAAGCATGACATGAGAAAAAGCTCATTTAAGTGTTTAAAATGTCAGTGTCTTTCATTATATAAAGTCAGCAGTTAGACCACTTGAGAGGAGGCTTTGTAGTGACTGAGACAGATGCTGGCCCATTATTATTCTGCTCCTGCACACAGGTCTGAATCAGCTCTGAAAACACATACATTGTTTCTTACAGAATGTCCCTCTGGCTCCTAACAGCAGAATTGCTATGTGATGTCTCTGCTAAAAACGGGATGACTCACAAGTGAGTCAACAGTGAAGGTATTATGGAACGATAATTGTTGTGTTGCCTGGTACCCTTCTGTGCTGTGCAGAAGCAAAGGTAGCCATGGATTTACTCTTCTGACTTTTCATTTAGGATTTTCAACTCGTATAATCTGTGTACTTGGGTCCATTAGAGCTACACGAAAATTCTGATCTTTTAAGAACCCACTAAAATAGGTTAACATACAAAAGTTCTGCCTGAATTTCTGTTGTCTACCATAGTTTAGCATGTTTATTTGGGGGGGGGGCAATGAGGGTTAAGTGACTTGCCCAAGGTCACACAGCTAGTAAGTGTAAAGTGTCTGAGGCTGGATTTGAACTCAGGTCCTCCTGAATCCAGGGCTGGTGCTTTATCCATTGTGCCACCTAGCTGCCCCCTAGCATGTCTTTTTTTAAAAAAAATTCTAGCAGATATTAACTCTAATTCTTGCTTAGTCTCTTTCATAAGAGGAATTACATTTTAGCTACATAGCACACCAGAAACCATCTACTTTGGAAAGTCTATCATGTGGAGCAGAGTAATGTGAAATTAGAAAAAAATACCACATATATAGAAAAGCAACTGGTTGAGGAAATTTACAATAGAATCAGGATTATAAGCATAGTTTAAGATAGTATTTTTTTCTGGGCAATAAGGGTTAAGTGACTTGCCCATGGTCACACAGCTAGTAAGTGTCAAGTGTCTGAGGTCAGATTTGAACTCAGGTCTTCCTGAATCCAGGGACAGTGCTTTATCTACTGTGCCACCTAGCTGCCCCCAAGATAGTATTATTTTCAAGCATCCTGACATAATTTGGAAGTACCTATTGGCATATAAGCAATTGATATATAAATTATAAATGATGCCAGTTCTCCCAAGGAACTTTGCCAGGTATACTGTTCTCTGAAAGCAGTTTTTGTTCTATATACTTTGTAGTACAAAACTACCATTATTTAAAAATCCAATAATTCAGATTTCCATTAATTCTGTTAGATCATATGTAGTTAATGTAAATTAGTGATTTTTAAACTATATTTGAAAAGATTTATATCATATTGAAGGCTCTTTTTGTTAGTTCTAAAAACATTGAATTTCTATTCCATTCGCTTAAGTGATGTTGTTTATAAAATTTTCCTGTTATTGCAGCTTTCCAGGTATTAATTTCCTTGATTACATATGATCCTAGAAGCTTTTTCTTTTTCTCTTTTTTCCCCTTCCATAATCAAGACTACCCCCCATATTACATATAGTGCTTTATCTAATTCTCATTGAATGAAATCTAAACGCAATAATGTAAACAGAGCACAATCTATGACAATCATAGATCCAAGAGCCTTTGGGGAAAACTGTTTTTAACATCAGCATCTTGTTGTAACAGTTTAATTTGCCATAGTTGGTTTCCCTTGTGTAAATAGTAAGAAATCGGGTTCAGATAAAGGAAAAGTCAGTAAGTTTCAGCTTTTACATGGTATTATTTCATTAATTCATTCAATAAACATTAAACTCTTTGAATTGTTTGACTTCATCTCAAGGAACAGAAACATAGCTCCACATCCCATTGTTAATTGCTACTTTTACTGATAATATGCAAATTCATTGCTGCCACACCAAAAAAGGCTATATATGCTAATGACTTTTGTTACCCCTCCCCATAAGTTTGAGCTCTCTGTGGTAGTTTGAAGAAACCAGCCCTGTTCAGAATGACAGGCTGGCTCTGAGTGGCCACAAAGGTTAGCATTAACTCTGTTTTATACTTGGGTGGGCAAAAGGATCAGGGCCCTTATCATTTGAGACAGTCTAGAGTAAAAAGTAGATCCTAATCATCGTTTGAATTCTATACAGGTCATGGGTAAGATTGAGAAAGATACCTGTAGGAGCTGGGTAAGTTCCTTAGGTCTCTGGGTCGACACTGACAGATTCACTGTTTTCCATACTTTTCTGAGGGGAAGGGACCTTGTTAGGCCAGACTACATGACACCTATTGTCAGACAGTGAACAAGTATTTGTTAAGAAGGTGCTGGGAAGAATGCACCAATGAGAAAAGGACTGGGAAGGACTGGAATTAGGGGACAACTGAAAAATGAGGTTGAAGTCCAGAGAATGAAGGATGGCTGGTCTAGACTCTCTCCCCAAATGGAGCTTACAGGAATAACTTATCAGAAGGAGAAGGGGTCCACAGGAGTGGAGTTAGGAGGCATATTGCTGTGTGCCTAGCATCGAGCTAGATGCTAAAGGAGATGTAAAAGTATAGATTATCATTTATGGAGATATGACTCTTATGGAGTTTACTTTCTTGTAGAAGAATAAGAAAATAGAGGTAACTATTATACACATTATTACATGGTAAATGGATTTTTGTTCAGTCATGTCTGACTCTTTGTGACCCCATGAACCATAGCATGTTAGGCCCTTCTATCCTTCACCACCTCCTGAAATCTGTCTAAGCTCATGTTCCTTGCTTCCATGACACTATCTATGCATCACATCCCCTGCCATCTCCTTCTTTTGCTTTCAATCTTAACAAATGGCAGGGTCTTTTCTAATGCATTGTCTTGGAAAAGAGAATAGAATAGAAAGTTGTAAAACCAAGACCTATGTCAGAGAAGGAAAGTCATTAGGGAACAGAGGAGGCTTCTTGAAGAAGTTGGTTTTTGAAATGGTCTTTAAAGGGTTGAATAAGAATTCAGTTAGTGAAGAGCGGGAGAGATTCAAGGAGTCCATGCCCAGTATAACATACAGCATGAGCAAAAGGGGTGGGAAAGGGTGAAAGAGTGCATGGGGGGATGGAAAATATACCAATTTCATTGAATTGTAGTATACATGGAAGGGAGGTATATGAGCTAAGGGAGGTGCCATATTTTTGAGAGCCTTGAATTCCAGGCAAAAGAGTTTGATTTCTGGGATCACTGGCAGCCCTTAGTAAAATTACAAAATGAAGTGGGTACCCTCCAGCTTGCCCTATTAATGCCTTTCTCCCCAACTGCAATCAGAGGTCCAGATTGTATAGTCTTATTCTCTGACCTCAGTCTATGTATGGTATAAACTGGTGGGCACAGATTATAAGCTTCTTGAAAGTTAGTGACCAGTTTTCATCTTGTCCTCATAACTCTAGCACTAGACAAAATGCTTCATATTTAATAAATTCATTCCACCATCAGGAATTGCTTGGGAATGGTTAAAGATTTCATTTCCTGGGAGTAAAGCTTGAAAAACTAAAAGCCTTCCAGACCCAAACCCAAAGCCTCCCAGATTCACTCATGAAAAGGAATGAATCAGTCATATTTCAGTATGAGAGACTGATAAGGGAATTATTTTGGAGACACTAGATATTTTACATACCCCTTAACTTATAACACATAGGTAATACCTACCATTCATTACTCATAAGGTACCAGTTTCTCTCCCTGGAAAAATGTTTAGACCATCCATAAATACTCTGTTTGACCCTCAAGGTCAGCAGGTCAAGTCTTAACTTGATTTCTCAGAGTTGTAGGTGATGGATGTGAAGTACTGAGATTATAGTTGTGTTTTGAGTCTTCTCAGTCTCTTTTACTTGCCTTAGGGAAAGTTCATGACCATGAGCTCATGTCTGCCTTCAGAGGGTCAGATGATTATAGCCTCTTCTCAGCATTAACATGCTCCAGCTCATTAATTTGGGTTAGCTTGGCTGTCACTTCTGTCTCAAAATTGGATGATGAACTTCTTTCATAAGAACCAGTTTTTGAGTTTGATGGAGAACAACTAGGCTACTTACTACTTATCAAGGTTTGTGAGCAGTTTCTATGACTCCCTCTGAAATTTCTTCATTACTTAAGGAAGATTCTGACCATGGGAATAAACTAGTGAATAATGAAATGAGCAGAACCCAGAGCCTGAATCTCATTTTGAACAGCTGTGTAAACTGGATTAATCTTATTTTAAATGATCTGATGTCTGATTTTTCTCTTTTCTTCCTTGCATTTGCCTCTTTAATGTCATCCTCTTCCCCCAAGCCTCCCTCTTGCAATTATATTCCAAGGACTAATGGATTTAAGTAGGTGCTATTTTAGAACTTTAATAGCACTTGATTTATTTTCCCCCAATCCTCCAATTTGGGGTTCTTACTGGACCAAATGAAGTAGAGTTGCTGATCTCCCTCCTTTTAATGTGCATGTCATGATGATGACCAGTGCTGGGGTTTAGGGACAAACTCTCTTGAGAAGCACCTCTGCCTGCTCTTTCATTTTTTGAAAACATAAGATATTTACCAAGTTATATTAAAAAGCTATGGAATGATCAAGATTACTATGTAATTATATCTAATAGGAGGAAAGTGACACCGACTCTAGTAAATTATTATGACTACTGTTGCCTTAATAATATACCTGGATCAAACCATCTTTCAGGAGCTTATGACCTACTACTGTTGATCATAGTTGTCTCAAAGGCAGTGTGTCAGGGCCCAGGAACATTTTTTTTTTTTTGGCTAATGTGAGAGCATTATTCTGCAATAGGCACCTCTGTACTCACATGTGAAATAATCTGTGGATTCTTTGCTTCCTTCCAAGTTAATTGGAGAGTTTACAATGGAGCCTGATAAAAGCAAATAACCCTTATGCCTTATCAACAGAAAGATGGTGACCTTCCTACTTCAAAGAAGAAACGCCAAGCAGGGGAGAAGATTATGTATACTTTGGTCTCTGTACCACATGGAAATGACATTGCATCGCTCTTTGAATTAGACGCTACTACTCTTCAGAGAGCTGATTGCCTAGTGCCAAGGTAAAAAAAAAAGTGGTGGGGAGGGGGCTGGGGAAGAATAAAGAGGTTTCTTTAAAGCAATGCACCACTGAGTAAAGAAATGAAATAAAAAGTTTTATTGAATTAAAATTAGGAAGTAATTATAAGTAAACAAATAGTATATAAAACATCGATCTAGCTGTTATAAACAGATTAATTACCTCCCTGTCAACACTTCATCCAGATTAAAATCTCATCACCCTTCTAGGTGTGAACCTTTTCAGGCTGACAATGAGAGTGTCCTCTACTGGGAGAAAAGAGAATCTCCTCCCACTCACTCATCTGACTAGTCTGACTAGGATGCACGCAGCAGCCCTGGCCTATAGGGCCTTGTCCTCTCTTGCTCCATCCTCCTTCCAATGTCCTTCAAATCCCAGCTCCAGCACTGGCCTCATTGGCAGAAGGAGCTGTGAATAACTGCAAAGAGGTTTTCCCTCTGTTGGAGGAGAGGCTTCCCTTTTTTATAGTCAATGCTGATTCTATGGGGAAGAAAAGGGAATTTTTTCCATGAACCTTTAAACACTTTAAAAGTCTCTATTTCCCCATAATAAGTTGGAATGTTGACTACAAATCATTTGTATCTATTAGTCAAAGCAGATCCTTTAAGGACAGAGTTATTGTGATATAAGGGCTTAAAAAAAACCTTTTACTGATATATTAATATGAGCTATTATTATTAAGAATCTCTATTCAACAACACGATGTTAACTTGCTTAATTTTATTATAGGCATTTGAGATAAGAGAGGTAGTTTGGTGTAGTCATGGTGGATAGACAGGGAGCCTTGAAGCTTAGGAAAACTCCAGTGCAAGTCTCTCCTGTGACATCTACTGGCTCTGTGACTCTGGGCAAATCACTTAAAATCTACTTGTTCCAGGCAACTGTAAGACTTCAAGTAGCAGAGAAGAGACTGTTGATACAATTTCCTTACCTGGGAATTCCCTGAATCAATTAAATCACAGATTCAGTTTCTTATCTCTGTTCTTATTGTAATGTAAAAAGAAACTGCTTTTATTTAAAATTATCCTATAAATGAGATCTTATTGTTGCTAAAGATACTGCACCATCCAAGTCCCAATTAAAATGAATTGTTGAGATTGTATTAGAATATGTCTTAGTGCAGTTCCAAACCATTAAAGCTTTAAAGTGCACCAAGAATTTTGGAACACCTTGTATGTCTACAATATAACTTACTTATAATTACCATTTAGTTATGTTGTTTGAGGTATGCAAATTATTTTAAAGTTTTATTGCACATGATATTTTATATTGTTTTGATTTTAGGAACTCATATGTTCGCTTGAGACATTTATGCACTAATACCTGGGTAACCAGCACCAGTATCCCTATAGACACTGAGGAAGAGAGACCTGTGATGCTGAAGGTAAATAATACTGATGTTCCTTCCATTTTAAGCCACATGATGGGTGTAAGGATCAAGGGATGGTCAATTTGTTCATTACAATCCAACTTCGCCATTATTAATGATTACTGAAACTCAAATACAAACTTAAGCACCAGTTCTTTCTTAAAATGGAGAGAATGAATGAACTTGCTATTCCAGAGGTAGGTCCCCAAACTTTTCAAAGGTGCCAGCACTGGTCTTAAAGGACCTACATTTTTTTTTTTTACCAAAATGGAGTGGAAGAAGAAAAGAGGTGATGTTGAATTAACTTCTTAAAGTTTCAGCTCCATAAGGGAGAGGAGACTAATAGTAATGATTTTAAGTAACATTTATGTAGCACTTAACAATTTCAACATCACTTTCACAATACTGTGAGGTAGATAGGAGAAGCTTATCAGTATTATTTTTTCTGATAAGGAAAACTGAGGTACAGAGAGGTGACAGAGAGGCTGCTGGAACCCTACTGAAAGCCAGCAGCAGAATACAGAGAGGGGATACTATTCTAAACACTGCATTGGTCAGAAGGCAGGAAGAGAGGGTATGGAAAGAGGGTGTTGCCCCCCCCCCCATGTTTAATGTGGGTGACTTGTCCTGGAATTATCCATCACTGCTTTTTATGACTGAAAAATGAACTTTAATTCAGAGAAAATTGCAGTTACTAAAAGCAACTGACCTTAACATTGACAATACAAATTTACAGATTGGAACTTGCCAAACAAAGGAAGATAAGGAGGCTTTTGCCATTGTGTCGGTCCCTCTGTCAGAAGTCCGGGATTTAGATTTTGCCAATGATGCAAACAAAGTCTTAGCATCCACGGTTAAAAAAATGGAGAACGGAGCAATAACTCAGAATGAAAGAAGGTCAGTGAGTCTTTTATAAACTACATCATAACACTCCATCTCTGGACTCCTGGCATTTTCACTGGCTGTCCCCCATTCTCCCCCCTCCCCCCATCTCTTCTTCCTCATCTCTGCCTCCTGGCTTCTGTGGCTTCTTTCACTTCTCAGCTAATGTCTCACCTTCTGCAAGAAGTCTCGTACTGGCCCTGGATTCAGGAGGACCTGAGTTCAAATCTAGCCTCAGACACTTAACACTTACTAGCTGTGTGACCCTGGGCAAGTCACTTAACCCCAATTGCCTCCCTTAAAAAAAAAAGAAGAAGAAGAAGAAGTCTCGACTAGTGTTTCTTAATACTGGTGCCTTTCCTCTGAGATTATCTCCAGTTTTTTCTGTATATCTCTTGTTCATACATAGTTCTTTGAATGTTTTTTCTGTAAGCTCCTTGAGAGCAGAGGATTTTTTGTTTTTCTTTGTATCTTCAGCACTTAGCACAAGTCTGGAGCATAGTAGGCCGTTTAATAAATGCTGCTTCTTTTTTTTTTAAGTGAGGCAATTGGGGTTAAGTGACTTGCCTAGGGTCACACAACTAGTAATTGTCAAGTGTCTAAGGCTGGATTTGAACTCAGGTCCTCCTGACTCCAGGGCCAGTGCTCTATCTACTTCACCACCTAGCTGTCCCATGACTCCAATATCCTTGAGATTTGAACTCAGGTCTTCCTGACTCCAGGCCCAGTGTTCTATCCACTGAGCCACTTAGGTACCCCAACACCTTAAATTAATTAAGGAGTCAGCAGGGTCCAGTGGAAGGACTATTGGTTCTAGAGTCATATAACCAGATTTATAAATCACTTTTGACACTTGTGTGATAATGGGTAATTGGGGAATTCCTGGACCTCTGTTTCTCTTATCCCTATACAACAATAGGCTTCTGAGGTCACTTTTAGCTCTAAATCTCTGGTCCTATGATTCATGATCTGTGACCTATAATTGCTTTTAATGCATAGATTCACAGGCCTTAAGAAGCCAGTGTGGTATAGTGGAAAAAAACCAAGAGGAACTAGGTTCAAATCCCACCTCTGACCCTCACTACCTGGGTGACTGAGAAAACTCCATTGGTCTGGGCTTCAGTTTTCTCATCCACGAAATGAGGGTTTTGGATTAGATGGTGACCCCTACGTCCCTTCCAGCTCTTGTGCTATGGTCCTATGGAGATTTTTCCTTTTGATGAGAAGTTATCTTTTAAATAAGCTACGTTGTCTTCTAATTTTATACAAGTACCTTTAAATTGAGCACATTCATCACAAGCATTCTTAGAAAGCCTTTGAATAATTACATTCCTATGCATTGTTTTAGGCTTATGTAGTTCAGAAGCATTGATCAGCTGTCTTCTAAGTTTCTTTGTGTAAATTAGCTGTCATTTCCCTATTCTGTAGGTTGAAGAACCTGAGTTGTAGAGAGGATGAAGAGATCATGCCATGAGTCAGTTACAGAAATGAGATTTAATCTTATGGTTTTTGGAAACTAGCATGATCCTAGTTACTTTTGCAACTCAACTGGTGTAATAGGCTTGCAGGAATTTTCATATTTTTATTACGTGGTTGTGTTTATGTGTGTGTGCGCGCATGTGTACGTGCGCATGTGTGTTGTTATTTTTTTGCTGGGGAAGATCAACTATGAATCCTTAATCTTTGCTGTGTATCTTTTTAATTACCTCCATGTAAGATTTCTAATTTTGCTGACTCAAGAATTTTCATCTCTGTCTACTCTCTTACCTTAGGTTTACATTGATTTGCTTTCTATGTTATCAGGTGTCTGCTTTGTAACATTATTTCCCTAAATTAAGCCTGCCATACAATAACACTTCTCTATGTCCCCCTCCCTTATAGATTTGTAACAAAGTTATTGGAGGACCTGATTTTCTTTGTTGCTGATGTACCTAATAACGGACAAGATGTTCTGGATGTGGTAGTCACCAAGCCAAATCGGGAAAGGCAAAAATTAATGAGGGAGCAGAACATATTGGCACAAGTGAGTTGTTTTATATATGCAAGAATATTTTATCTTTGTGACTAAGCATCAAGGTCAAATATTCTCCTTTAAGCTGCCTGGCCAGTTTCTAGATAGGCTACTTGAATCTAGGTGCATGAGAACACTTTTTTATTTCTAACTCTTCCACATTATTCCTTCAACTCACATACATACATACACACAAACATACATACATACATACATACATACTCATACATACATACATACATACTCATACAGAATTGTATGCCCAAAGGAACTAGTATTTTATTCATTTTTTCCTCACTTAATAGCTGTTCACTAATGAAATATGTTCCTTTGTTATGGTCCATGTATATGAACCTAAGGAAGATATATAAAAGTGAAAGTAGTTCATGCAATTTTGTATGATTTGGAAAAAGAAGAAAGTTTATATGTTGCTATAAACTAAAACTGTTTTCTAGTAGACTCATACAGATGTAAGGTTTATCTTGGTAAATGCAATTAAAATGGGAGGTGTAATTGCTAAATCAGATGGGAAAAAGTAATTTTTGCCATTAGCACTCCTATTATTTTAATAAAATTGATTTTGAAGGCCCATCTGACCTTTTAACATTTGTTAACATATTGTTGTTCAGACTTTTCAGTTCTGCCCAGCTCTTTTTGTGACCCCACTAGGATTTTCTTGGCAAAGAGACTGGAGGGGTTTGCCATTTCCTTCTCCAGCTCATTTTTATAGATGAGGAAACTAAAGCAAACAGGTTTAAGTGAGTTGCCCAGGGTCACACAACTAGTAAATGTCTAAGGCCAAATTTGAATTTGAATTTGAATTCCTGACTTCAGGCCCAGCACTCTATCCACTGTGCCACTTAGGTGCCCATTAACTTAATTAATACATCTTATTTCAACATCATAGGCATAAGTAGATTCAATAGCTTTTAATGTATAGTGCTCATGTATTATGCATCTGTTTATTTTGCTATCAGGAATACATATCTTCAGCTAATATAGAACTCTCTTTTCAAAGTCCTTTGTCATGGGTGGAGCATGTATTGCTCATGTCAATGGGTTGTCCTGAAAGAGCTGAAATAAATCTTTACCTGCTGAGAATCTGGCTGAATCCATGTTGCTAGAAGTACATCAGTGTATTAAATTATCATTACTAACTCCTTAGCAAACACTTTGGGTTTGCTTCTTAATATATATTTTCAAAGCTCCAGCCAGTGATTTTACTTATTCCACATGAACCCTTTCATATTGCAGAGAACAGGCAGAGCCATAAGCCAAAGGACCATTCTCTTGTGACAATGTGTGGAAACTGTTATTCTCAGTATAGAGATTGTTTTCAGCTATCTTTGTATATGACAAAGAAATAAACTCTCCCATAAACATGTGTGGGTATTTGCAGGTGGCAGATTAAATATAGACCTTCTTTTATATTACTTCATAGTTAGGGTAGAGAAAGAATGAAAAATAATGGTTTTTGAATAGCTTCTGAGCTGAAAAATATATTCTTAGTTCTATATATCTTTGTGTATTACAGAATTGCAGAATCATAGTTATTTTCTATGTGTTTTATAAAAGCTCATTTGCTTACATGCTCACTTGGAACTATATATCTATATCTACATCTATCTATCTATCTATCTATGATATCTCTTAAAATGATGGTTTTTGTTGTTTGACCCCTGAAAATTTTGTAATTGCAGTAGAGTTGTGATACTTAGCAATACTTAGATCTTTATTGAAATGAACTCAACCTATGCCATAAAAAAGTTTTGTTGGTGAAATTTAGTGTGGTAACAGTTGGCTGGCTAAAAATATATCAGTGGTTTTTCTAAATTGCTAATTTTCATTCCTTTTAGGTGTTTGGGATTCTCAAAGCTCCCTTTAAGGACAAAGGGGGAGAAGGATCAATGCTGAGACTTGAAGATCTGGGGGACCAGAGATATGCCCCCTACAAGTACATGTTGAGGCTCTGTTACCGAGTTCTTAGGCATTCTCAGCAGGACTATCGGAAAAATCAGGTTAGACTTCTTTTCTCCATTAATTTTTATTTAAAAAAAAAAAGAAATCTAAAATGAGTTTTGCTACTATTATATGACATATAAGTTAATCAGAAGTAGGAATTTAACATTTGAATATAACTATTTCAAACAAATCTAAATATCTCAGAAGTGTTCTTAGGTACTGGATATGAAGTCAAAGGACATGGGTTCAAATCCTACCCAACTATTTAATATCTTTGTGACTTGAGCAAGTTCTGGGGTTTCATCTGTGAAAAAAAAAATGAAGAGGTCAACTATACAATCTAATTGTTCTGATACCTCTAAATTCTGTGATCCTAAATAATTATACCACCATGTTAAATGTACCAAAATTGATTTCTCTCTTTGGAATGGTATTTACTAGTTTAGACTGGTATTTTCTTATCCTTTTGTCTGGATACAGATATATCTCTCTTAAGACTGTCTCTTGCAGGGCAGCTAGGTGGCGCAGTAGATAAAGCACCGGCCCTGGATTCAGGAGGACCTGAGTTCAAATCCAGCATCAGACACTTGACACTTACTAGCTGTGTGACCCGGGGCAAATCACTTAACCCTCATTGCCCTGGGGGGTGGGGAAAGACTGTCTCTTGAGCAAGAATTCCAAATTCCAAAATGTATAAATAAGAGGTGTCTTTTCACACTACAAAAAGAATTCTTTGCTTTACAGAAAAATTCACTACACATTCCCTTTAAAGTATGGGTTCTCAGGGCGGCTAGGTGGGGCAGTGGATAAAGTACCGGCTCCGAATTCAGGTGTACCTGAGTTCAAATCCGGCCTCAGACAGTTGACACTTACTAGCTGTGTGACCCTGGGCAAGTCACTTAACCCCCATTGCCCTGCAAAAAAAAAAATTGGAACTCAAAACTTTAAATAAAAATGTTTATTTAAAGTATGGGTTCTCTTAGTGTAGTTACAGCAGTTTGCATGTAACTTTTCAGGAATATATCTAGTAAGTAAGCCATAGCCATATTTATTATACTGGGTACCATATGTCACTTCTGTTGACTGTCATATTGCAACACATTACCTAACATTTTCTTAAATTTGAAGCTTCAGATTATGAAACACAAAGTATAGTAATTTCCTACTCTAAATTCTGTTAATTACAAATCTTATGCATTATATTTACTCATAAGAAATAATGCTTTGGGGGTAGCTAGGTGGCACAGTGGATAGAGTGCCAGCCTTGGAGTCAAGAGGACAGGAGTTCAAAACTGGCCTCAGAAACTTACTAGCTATGTGACCCTGGGCAAGTCACTTAACCCTGATTGCCTCCAAAAGAAAAAAAAAGAAATTATTCTTATACATTTTTTTTCATAATAGGAGAGGGAAATTTTATGTATTGGAATCTTTCCCAATATCTCAATTGTTAGTAGAACTTGAGAAATAAGAGTTGGTGAATTTGGGTACAGTTTGTCTAAGCTTGAAACTAAAGAGGAATTAAATGGGAGTAGTGAAGAAGTAACAAAGATTATGACCAAAGGACATCTGATTAAGAAGCAAGTAGTAATATTATTTTACTCAATATAACTTATAAAACCTTGAGGATATTATCAAATACAGCTGCTCCCTTTCTAACTGATTGTACCTTTTATAGAACTTCATTACCACATCTACTGAAAAAACAAAAAACAAAAAAACAAAGCAAAGCAAAACAAAACAAAACAAGACCAAACCACAAAACATACAAATCCATCTGAGGGGGCAGCTAGGTGGAGCAGTGGATAAAGCACCTACCCTGGATTCAGGAGTACCTGAGTTCAAATCCAGCCTCAGACACTTGACACTTACTAGCTGTGTGACCCTGGGCAAGTCACTTAACCCCCATTGCCCCGCCCCCAAACAAAAAAACAAAAAAAAGATTTACATACAAATCCATCTGAGGTCTTGTATGTGACATCTTAAAGTTTAAACATGGCATACCTAAAGATTAGAAATAAAAACCTTGTTGATTCATTAACCATTTTCAATCCTCTAATTATGCAAAATAATTAAACAAAAACAAAATAATGTGAAATAATTCATTCATAAATCATAACAATATTACCACTAGGGAAAATCTAAAAAGATTAACCTTTGGGTCTCATAGAATAAATAATAACATAAATAATAGTCAATCAAACCAGCAGTTGGATTTCATGTCAATCAATTCTTGAAGTGCCTAATCATATAAAATATTTAATTACAATGAGATTGTTTTTGCTGACAAGCATTTAGTAATAATAATATAAACATTATCTTATGTGAGATTTTCCTTTATGATTTGAGTTCAGCTCTATATTGATCATTTTTTGCTTTCTCTATTAAGCTACTTAGTTTTTCAATGCTGCTTAATTTAAATAAATTTTTAAGATTTTAAAATTCAATTTGAATCAATTAACCTATCATAATTATTAACTATACCTTGGCTCCATTTTTTACCACTAAACCTTGGTTTTTAGCACAATGCCTCATTCCTACTAGTCGTTTAATAATTTTTTGTTGCTGTTGAATTGAATTACATTAGCAGATCATCCTGGGCCCTTTCTTTTTTGGCAGGAATATATTGCTAAGAACTTCTGTGTCATGCAATCCCAGATTGGCTATGATATTTTGGCAGAGGATACCATCACAGCTTTGTTGCACAACAACAGAAAACTACTAGAAAAACATATTACAGCAAAAGAAATTGAAACATTTGTTAATTTACTCCGGAGGAACCGTGAGCCAAGGTTTGAAATGGACCATGTTATATGTTATTTTCTTACAGAGAGTGGCTTTTGGTTTTAGTTTTAGAACATATATTTTTTAGAGTTTTCCTACATTGTCAACCTATTTCCCTTTCCTGTTTTGGAAAAAAAAAAGTATATTGTGTTTCTAGTACTCTTCCCACTAATACTAATACTAATCCCAATGTTAAAGAATGAATACACTGGCTATGTAAACCTTGGCAAGTTACTTCACCTCTCAGTGCTCTGGGCAGTCTTCTAAGACTCCTAAATTACAGAGAAGATGAAGACCTGAATTGGTAGAAGAAATATGAAATTACAGGTCCATTCCCTATCTATAGCTTATTAAAAATGGCTCTATCATAGGTGATTAAAGCCCATTACAGAGTTATATGAGACTTCCTCATAGTATCTTTTAGTAGACTGATACCAGAAGGGGTAATGATGAATTATATTTGTAGTCTACTTTACTTTTTCAGAGCACCTTTATATCCATTATCCTACTTGATTCTCAATGTAATCCTGGGAGATAAACAGGATACATGCTATGAGCTTTATTTTTACAGATGACTAAACTGAGGCTGAGAGAAGTTAAGTGATTTCTTCCTGGTCTTGTAGTGAGCAAAAGGCATGCAAGACCCTAATAAGTTGATCTGTTCTACCTCTAAGTCAGGTGGTCTTTCAAGAATATGATGTTTTATCATTAAACACTATTAACATACGGCATAAGTGACTTGCAGAAAAGTTAATTGAATTGCTTAAAATTACTCTACTGCTTGTTATAGAAAATTCATTGTAGAGGGTGAGACTAGGTCTTTTTGACCCTATCAGGCCAACATTCCTCACCTGAGGTGAATGCAAAAATTTTTTGTATGGTATCATCCAAGCAGCTTTGGGCCGTGATCTTAATCTTCCAGTCCAAGAATGAGATCATTTTAGGAGAGGTAAAGTATATCCTAATCAGAGATAGGCACAGTACAGGAAAGAGGATAGCACTGCATAGATATAAGAAATTAATATTCTTTATTCTTCATATTCAGTGATATTCAGGGCAATAATATGATTCTTCATTCTGAAAAGAGCAGTACATTGAGACAAAATTGGTCAGAGATAAAATTATAAAAGTATATTTAAATCCTCAAAATGATCTGTGATCTTATCAATTTGGGCTTTCAGTGATAAAGAGCACAATTCATTCATGCCTCATCATCCTGCATGAATCTTCTCCCTGTTTTCCCATATGTTTGCCCCAGGGAATCTACCCAATGTGCTGGAGGACTTTCTCACTTCTTCTGCCATTGTGAGGGTGCATATGGAACTCTCTGAGTATATACCTGTTGATCTTTATCCTCACCACACAACCAGCCCATTTCTTCTGACTATATTTTTCCTTGTCGACATCTTTTACTACTGTTTATCTTTGAAGTTTATCATTAGTAATTTTTTGCAACCTATTCCTTTGTACCACTTACTATTCATTGCCCTCTCTCTGATACTAATTTTTAATTTTTTGAAAATTGTTGTATTCCATGTCTCACTGATAGATAGTAACACTTGAAGAATTCTGAAATTTTAAAAAGGGGCCTTTGTTTCCATGGAAAACTTGGGGTTCATTACAGAAACTCTATAGTTTTCTAAAAGAAATCTAGCTTCCTGTTCACCTCTTAGTTGAATGTCCACTTATACTGTCCATTCTAGGTAGATGTGCTGATCCATAAGCTCTACAGGCTTTCCATTCAAATGCATGGTATAATCTGGGCAATAGACGTCATCCATCCACTTGACCTTTCCCAGTAGGTGGTTGGGTCAAATTCTTTTGAGTGTTTGTGATTACTTGCAGGAGACTGCAATATTTCAGGGCTTGATGCAACCAGCAGAGTGCCATCCTAAGACAAGAGTATCTTGGAGTACTTCACTTCCCACAGAGAAATCCTCTTCTATTTGGCTTCTGCACTGGGTGTCCTTCATCACACTGGAAAAGACTTTTAGAAAGTGCACTGTCTTGTTTTAGTATTTGTATCCCTATTATTTAGTACAGTGCTTGGCACATATGGAGTTCTAAATAAGTGCTTTGGGGGGGGCATCTAGGTAGCTCAGTGGATAAAGCACTGGCCCTGGATTCAGGAGGACCTGAGTTCAAATTTGGCCTCAGACACTTGACACTTACTAGGACTCTGGGCAAGTCACTTAACCCCAATTGCCCTGAAAAATAAAATAAAATAACCATAAAATTCATAAAATATTTGAGTCAAATTACCAAAGCACACTGAAGGCCTCTGAACATATGAGTAAATAATTGATTTTATTCATTCATATTTATGATTTCATAATTGGATAAAAGATATGAGGACTATAAGAACCCATTATGCTGTTTGTTTTGTTCAGTATGATAAAAATAATACTACATGGCAAAATAACACCTTGAAGGATCTTCTCTAACAAGGTTTTTCCCAATCAAGGTTCCTTAAAAGATACAACAACAGAAATAGTCCCATTCAATGATCAGAAGGTCATTAACATAGGTAAGGCATAAAACAGGATTCTTTCTTTCAATCAGGGTAAAGTGACTTGTCCACAGTCACACAGCTAGTAAGTATGTGAGGTTGCATTTGAAGTCAAGTCCTCCTGACTCCAGGACTGGTGCTCTCTCCATTGTGCCACCTTTCTGCTCCTGTTTCTATTTCTTTCAAATCACTGATTTTGAGATGTGGTGGTTTTTTTTTTGGTGGGGCAATGGGGGTTAAGTGACTTGCCCAGGGTCACACAGCTAGTAAGTGTCAAGTGTCTGAGGCTGGATTTGAACTCAGGTACTCCTGAATCCAGGGCCAGTGCTTTATCCACTGCGCCACCTAGCCGCCCCCGATTTTGAGATGTGAATGGGAGACAATGTGCTGTAAAAGAAACTTTGAGGTGACATTTTGCTCTTTGATACCAAATGCTATTTCAAACTCAACAAGCAGTCAGCATATGGAACTTATATTCTCTCTATTTTTTAGTCAATTGTCAAATGATAATGAATAATAACAGTAGCTAGCATTTATATAGTACTTTAAGGTGTACAGAGTAGTTTACAAACATATCATTTTATCCTTAAAACTGTGGGAGGTAGATATTTCTCACATTGCAGATGAGAAAACTGAGTCAGAGACAGGTTAAGTGACTTACTTACACAGTAAGTATCTGAGGTAGGATTTCAACTTAGATCTTTCTGACTGCACGTTCAGTGCTTTATACACTGAGCAACCTAGCTACTTAGGTAAATGAATGAAAAAGCAATTGTTAAGCACCATACAAAGTAATGGTAAAACAAATACAAAAGTGGCACTTGCTCTCAAAGAGTTTAATTCTAATGTGGAAGACAACACAAGGACTAACATTATATTTGGGAAGTCACAAAGATGGTGAGCAGAAAAATAAGTCAATAAATGAATGTGCACTTTCCAGAAGCAATCATAGTGTTGATTTGATGACAGTTCTTAGAGCAAGTAACGTCATTAAACACTTATTAAATGCCTGATACATAGCAGATTTTATATCTCCAACACTGTACTAAATGTTGTAGCGAAAGGTAAAGAACAATTCTTGTTCTTAAGTAGCTCACAGTAGAATGAAGGAGATAATATGTAAGCAACTATGTACAAATAAGATGCATATAAGGTACATAGAGATAAACTTATAGGGTACTAGAATTAACGGGGATTAAGAAAGGATTCTTGTAGAAAGTGGGATTTTAGCTTGGGCATGAAGGAAGGCAAGGAAGCCCAAGACAGATATAAGGAGGAAAAGAAATCCAGGCAGGGAGACAGCCAGTAAAAATTCCTGGAATTGGGAGATGGAGTATCTTGTGTGAGGAACAGTAAGGAATCCAGTGTCACTGGGTGACAGAGTATATGGGAGTGATTAAAATATAAGAAGATTGAAAATATAGGAAGAGGCCAGATTATGAAGGGCTCTAAAAACCAAACTAGAATTTTTGATCCTGGAAGTAATAGGGAATGATTGGAGTTTATTGAATAAGTGTGTTGAGATGGCCAGAACTGCACTTTAAAAAGATCAGTTTGACAGGTAAGTGCAGGATGGAATGGAGTGGGGAAAGACTTGAATCAGGCATACTAACCAGAAGGCTACCACAATAGTTTAGAGATGAGGTAATGAGGTTCTTCACCAGGATGGTGGCTGTATCAGAGTAGAGAAGTGGGCAATGGTACAAAGGTGGACTTGATAAAATTTGTCAATTGATTGGATATGAGGAGTGAGAGAGTGAGGGGTCAAGGATGATACCAAAGTTATGACACCCAGGTGTGTGGGAGAATGGTGATGCCCTCAACAGTAGTAGAGAAGTTTGAAAGATTGAGCTAGCTTTGGGGAAAAGACAATCAGTTCCATTTTGGACATACTGTTTTTAAGATGTCTTCAGGACATCTCGTTATAGATATCCAAGAGGCAGTTGGAGATATGAGATTGTGTTAGGAGAGAGGTTAGTGCTGGATGAATAGATCTAAGAATCATCTGCATAGTGATGATATTTGAATACTTGGGAGCTGGTGAGATCACCATTTGAAATTTACAGAAGGAAATGGGAAAAGGGAATAGGAGAGAGCCTTGGGGAACACCCACAGTTAGGGTGTGGCTTCCATTGCTAGATCTTAGCAAAGGAGAATGATAAGTAGTGGTCAGACAGAAGGAGAACCAGGATAGACTAGTGTCACAGAAAGCTTGAGAGAAAAGAGAATCAAGGAGAAGAGGGTGATTAACCATGTCAAAGGCTATAGAGAATTGAGAAAAAGCTTTTAGATTTGAAAATTAAGAGATCATAGGAGAGAGCTAAACGATATAGGGAAGTAGCCAAAAGACTGGGAGAGATTAAAGGTTGGTGAGAGAGTGGGAATGATAGAGAGGGCAATCTAAGGGAGAAGATGGAATGGAACGTGGTTAGTTGTGCATGGAGATAAGTTTGCATTGGCAAGGAGAAAGACTGCCTCTTCATGTAAGATAGGATTGAAGGATGAGTAGGTAGCAGATGGCATTTGGCTGATATGAGTTAAAGAGGAGGAGATAAGAGTGAGCTTTTGCCACATAGCCTAATTGTTTTTTGGTGAACTTTGAGTTAAGATCCTCAGCTGAAAGGGCAGAGGGAAGAAGAGGATGCTAAGCTTGAGAAGAGAAGAAGAGCTTTGGAAAAGCAGCTGTGGTCAGTGAGACAGTGAATTGATTGGGAGGTATAAAAGAACTAATTGCCTTGCCACAGGGAAAGTATAGTTGAATTGTGTAACATGAATTTGTGGTGGACCCCATCACCATAGTTTGTGGGCAGGCATCTTTTGTTTTTGTTTTTGTTTTTGTTTTTGTTTTGCAGGGCAATGAGGGTTAAGTGACTTGACCTGGGTCACACAACTAGTGTCAAGTGTCTGAGGCTGGATTTGAACTCAGGTCCTCCTGAATCCAAGGCCACTGCTTTATCCACTGTGCCACCTAGCTGCCCCGTGGGCAGGCATCTTTTATCAGTATGCAAGCAAGAACAAAGCAGTGGGTGACTGAAGTACTCCAGGACTGGGGCCTAGTGGGGCATGATTGGCAATAGGGAGCAAGAGACTCAAGAGAAGAGTGGATTCACCAAGGGGTCAAGATAAAGATGGAATGAGAGTGCAGTGCATCAGCAACAAGTCTTTTAGAATATAATCTAGTCTACTTTTTTTTGTAATGTTATTTGGGGCCCTCATGTTCACTGACAATCAATTCTTCTCTTGAAAGATGTGTTCTTGATCAGGGATAGCTAGGTGGATAAAGCACTGGCCCTGGATTCAGGAGGAGCTGAGTTCAAATCTGACTTCAGACATTTGACACTTACTAGCTGTGTGACCCTGGGCAAATCACTTAACCCTTATTGCCCAGCAAACAAAACAAAAGACCTAAGACTTCTGTGAAGTCTTGGCTTCTCTCATTCTTCTTTTTACCTAAACCATGCTTTTTCCAAACATTTTTGCTATTTTCATGTTTTCTTTCCCTTTGGGTTGAAGTTACCAAATATTAGATGGCTCTTATTGAGTTCTTTGTAAAACTTCTCTATTTCTTTATATTTAGTAACTGATATTGGCACATACACTGAAATTGTTTTCTTGAAGGGTTCTCTGAAAATTCTTATCATTTTGAGATGACCAGACATCTCATAAAATAATTATTCTTGTTGCCTTTGGTTATATGATTAAAAACAACTGTGCCAACTTATTTCTTTGCCTCTCCAAAGGCTACCCATGACCCTTCCTTTCATGTAGTTGAAATTCCCTTCTGGTTTTATTTGTAATGAGAAATTCAATGTTGATACAGTTTGGTTCTTCTGTCAGTATGTCTAATGGTCATTGGACAAGTATTTATTTGTAGTACCAACAGCAAAAAACAAATAAACAAAAAAACCCGCTCAAACCTGTGTGATTCTTAAAATCCTCTGTCCTCCTTTCTACTACTTTGCCATTGTTCTTGCAGAAGCAGAAGATTCAAAGAGCCAAGAGGCACTTTGTATTTTGTTTTGCTTTTTGGTTTTCTATGCCAAAAAATTCACCATGTAGTGGCCAGCCTCCAGGAAGTGAGCCTCTCTGTATTTGGCTGAATGGTTCCTCAGAAATTTACCTTTTTCATTTGCTGGGGCACCCTCATAGCCCTTCTAAAATGGCACAATCTCAGAGTTTATACTTTGGGAGCATAGTCTTTGAGAACCCAGCTGATTTCTATGCCCACATAATGCAGTGATTGGGCTCAGCGACAATACCAAAGTATGTTAAACTAAAAAGATTACAAAAAGCATACAAATATAAAAATGTATTTGTTGTCATTCATATTTCATTAATACAATTCCTTGTTTACTGTTCAACATTATTTACTTCTTTGATCAGATTTTTGGATTATTTATCAGACTTGTGTGTGTCTAATACTACGGCCATACCAGTAACTCAAGAACTCATCTGTAAATTTATGCTGAGTCCAGGAAATGCTGACATTCTCATTCAAACCAAGTAAGCATTTATAAAGGTTACATTCTTTTCAGCTTATTATTAAGCTCCATAATAGTCCTTATCATACCTGTTACCCAAGTTTATTAATAGTTTTATTATATTACTTGTTTGAAGGCTGGTTTCCATGCAAATAGACAATCCTTTGGAGTGTTCAATCCTCTCAGATGATATTGATGATGAAGAAGTCTGGCTTTACTGGATTGACAGCAATAAGGAACCTCATGGCAAAGCTATCCGACATCTTGCACAAGAGGCTAAAGAAGGCACGAAAGCTGATTTAGAAGTCCTCACCTATTATAGGTTAAGTATTGTAAAGAACAATAACTCATGATCTCAAATGCTTATTAGTAATTTGATCAGATTCATGGATTAAAAAATTTAATTAAAATGTTTAAGAATGATTTCAATATTTAAGAAGGATTAAAACATTTAAGAAAAATTCTGAAAAAATGTAGAGATCAAGGTGCGTGGAATATTGTAAAACTTTTAAAACAAAACAAAAACTAAAACTATTACTTTGAATGATTTTTTTCTGATGACTTGAAAGTTTTGAATTATTGTGCAAAAGTAAGTTTTTTTTCACGTGAAGATAGATTGCTTTCAATCTAACTATATTTGCAATGTTTAAGGATCCCAGAAACATATAATTATAGTATTTCCAGTGCCACAAATGTTGAAATAATAAGGAAAGGAACATGAAATCAAAAGGGTACAGTAACAACCTTTCCTGCTTTAATTTACTTTACTCCTCATAAACAGTCTATGGTCCCTGACTGAGTATTTGAAGGGCTTCAACATTTCATCTCCTGCCTCCATATATCCACATAGCCCTCCTTTTGCCTGTAGTAATAATAATAAATATCAATAACAACAACAACAATAATAAGCAATAACTGAAGTTTATGCAGTGCCTTAAAGTTTTCAAAGCACTTTATATGTAATTACATTTAAGCCTCACAACAAATCTGTGGGGTAGATACTATGGGTATTATTATTTTCATTTTACAGATGAGGAAACTGGTTTGTTCATTCAGTCCAGAAACATCTATTAAGCATCTAAGATTTGCTATCCTAGGTGCTGGGGATGCAAAGGCAAAGATGAAATAGACCCTGGAGCTTATATTATATTAAAGGGAAAAAATGTAAAAAACCAAGTAAATGCAAAATATAAACAAAGTAAATAGTTTGTGTGTGTTGGTGGGGAGAGGAATGGTTGGGTTACTTGCAGCTAGAATATCAGGGAAAGTCTATGTCACACCTAGATCTTTCTGACTATAATTCTAGGACTCTTTTCACTGTATGTTATTGCCTCTCTGGAATTCAGTCTCTTTTCAATTCCACCTTTCTGACTTGTTACCTTTTGTCAAGGCTCAGCTCTTAAACTACTATGTTTAGGAAAATTCCTCTGATTCTCTGTTAGCCGTCACATTCTTCCCCTCCCTATGCCCTTCCCTCCCTCTCCCATCACCTTTCTTTCTCACTTTCAAATTATCATCTTGAATTTACAATCTCGTCTTTACATCCACAGTGCTTAGAATGGTGCTTTGCATTAAGATGCTTAATGGATGTTTGCTTGAATTATTGTTGAATTAATTTGAATATTTCTCTTACTATTGAAAGAATTTAATTCCCTTATGATTTTTACTTGGGAATTATAGAGGAGATTCACAATTCAGGTAGACGGTTGGACTACACAGAAATAGGAAACTTAGGAAATGGGGTAGATTTTTGAGGAAAGGTATAAAGAGTTTATTTTAGCACACTGACTTTAAGATACTTATGAGATACCCAATTTGAAATATCTAATTGGCAGTTGGTTAATATAGGACTGAACCTCATGAAAAATGCTAACATATGCTAATGTATTTAAGAAACTCATATGAGGAATCAAATAATGTAATGGTTAATATTTTTAAGGTATCAATTGAACCTCTTTGCAAGGATGTGCTTGGATCGTCAATATCTAGCCATAAACCAGATTTCTACCCAGCTTTCGGTAGATTTGATCTTACGCTGTATGTCAGATGAAAGCCTGCCATATGATCTTCGAGCCTCTTTTTGTCGCCTTATGCTTCACATGCATGTAGACAGAGATCCTCAAGAATCAGTGGTACCTGTTCGCTACGCAAGACTTTGGACAGAAATACCTACCAAGATCACAATATATGAGTAAGTGTAATAAAGTTCTCCAAAGCTTCAATACCTGCATCTCTGATGAAAGTTGCATGAAAAAGGTCCTTCTTTTTCCTTATTCAGATTATTAACCTTACATATTCAAACACGTCACTTTTTTTTGGTTCAAAACACTATACACTTTTGTATTGATTTATTTCATTTTTATTATATCACCTCTATTTCCCAATGAATCCATTCGCCTTTCCCTCTCCCAGAGAGCAATCTTATATTCAAACATAAAATCAGGGCAAAAAAGGCAGTTTAGCAAACCTAACCAACTTATCAAAAAAGTTTCATAGTTTAAAGCATTCCATACCCATAGTACCCTGCCTCTGCAAAGCATATGTCTCTTCTCTGGGGCCAAGCTTGGTTATTATAATTTCACATCATTCTATTTTGATGGTTTTGTTATTCTTTCCATTTACATAGATGTAGTAGTAGATGTCATTCTCCTGGTTTTACTTACTTGACTTTGCAGTCTTCCTATGTTTCTCTGTATTCATAGTTCCCTATAGCACAGTAACATATCATGACTTTTATACACCACAACTTGTTTAGCTGAACCCATATGCTTTGTTTCCAGTTCTTCGCTACTATAAAAAGTGTTATTATGAATATTTTGGTGTCTATCAGGTGTTTCTTTTTGTCATTGAGCTCCTTAGGATGGATGCTTCTCAGTGGAATATTAAGGTCAAAGATTATGCATAGATAGTTCTGTCATCTTTGGTAAAGATTACTTTTAATAAGCACTGACGTTAAAAGGGGGAGTAGAGGGAAAGGAAAGGGAAGGGATTTTCTAGAAAATGAGTTGAAAAAATTCAGTTTTATTTAAAATGGAAACTACAAAAAGGCTAGTTTCCACACTTATACTTTAATCTAAAACGACAGATAAACCCAAGTATATATCTGTGTGCTTTAAACTTTAAACCTGTCTATAACCAATATTTGGAACAGTTTCATTTTGATTCCCTTTGTCGATCTTTGCAGATATGATTCTATTACAGACTCTTCGAGAAATGATATGAAGAGGAAATTTGCACTGACAATGGAATTTGTTGAAGAATACTTGAAAGAAGTTGTAAACCAACCATTTCCTTTTGGGGATAAAGAGAAAAACAAGCTTACATTTGAGGTACCTTACACTTCTTCATTTAAAAAAAAGAAAGCAATAGATGGCATTTTGGAGGGTGGTTTGTTAGGTGAAAGAATTTAAGAGGTGATGAAAATATGATAATTAGAGTCCTCCATCTGGTTTTGATTAAATTTCATATTTATACCAACTACTTATTTCTTTTGTTTTTCATTCCATTCTTAAATCTTGATGGCATATGGTCAACACAACAATTTCATGATTCACCTTCATTCGGCATTCTTGTATTGATGGGCAAAATCATTTGTGCTTACAGATCACTGTGACCTAACAATTTTCTACATAGCTGTAGCAATAGCCTTTTCTCCTTTTCACAGTGAATTAGAATTTATTCATGTTTTGCCATATTACATGACAACACTGGGACAAAGTCAGAGAGATTCTTAGATTGCTGAATCTTTGGTCTATTATGTTTTCTTTAATCAACCTGAATTTGGCTAGCAGATTCTTACCTTTTTTCTAAATTTAATAGTAAATTAATTTCATTCTGACAGATCCAGATTTGGGGGAAATTGGAATCTGTATTTTGGCTTCCATATGGAATTTTTTTCATCTTTTTATTTTTTTGTGGGGCAATGAGGGTTGTGACTTGCTCAAGGTCATACAGCTAGTAAGTGTCAAGTGTTTGAGATTTGAACTCAGGTCTTCCTGAATCCAGGGCTGGTGCTTTATCCACTGCACCATCTAGCTGTCCCCTTCCCTGGAGTATTTTTTACTAGACTTTAAAGAATGAGAAATATTTAAAAATAATGAATATGCTTAGTATTTCCATGTTCATCACATTCATTCTGTTATTCTTTTCTTCTCCTTTTTAAAGGTGGTGCACCTGGCTAGAAATCTTATTTACTTTGGATTTTATAGTTTTAGTGAGTTGCTAAGACTCACAAGAACACTTCTGGCTATTCTGGATATCGTGCAGGGACCCATGTCATCATATCTTGAAAGATTAAGCAAATTTCAAGATGGAGGTGAGAAATTTGGAGAAAATAGCAAATATGATAAAAATTCTTTGATAATTGCTAGAGGCTTTTTTTGCTGGCTACTTGGAGATGAATGGTTAAAATCCTTTAAGGTGTGATCATATTTTTTGGATTTGAAGATATTTATAAAATACATTATCATTTAAAATCACTTTTCTCACAATACTCTTATGAGGTGACTATCATGGATTTTATTATTAGCATTTTTCAGTAAGGTGCTGAAACAGAATTGTTAACTGATGTGTCTGAGTTCACAAGGCAAGAAAGTGGCAGAGCCAGGACTCAAATCTAGGTTGGACTCGGTACTCACTTCCCAACTCTCAGAATCCTGAAATTCTGTCCTACTTCAGTCTTGCCTAAATGTCTAAGTGGTTGCTTGAGGCTATGGGAGAGGAATCTGGTAGAGAATCTCTAGTCTCTGAAGACTGGGTGTAGTACCCAACTGGTACTCAGCTGTTGGCTGTTGAGTACCAATTAGGATCTAAATAGCCCTGATAGTTAAAGAACCAGTTGCTTGCCCTACCCTTTCTACCTGCTTGCTGGCAATAGAATGGACAAATTTCTATTAGAAACATCTAATATCCATGGATTACTTAAACATCTCTGTGACAAACCACTTTCCATAATATTCAATGGCAGTCCCACAAACTACTATCTTATGTATCTCTTCTTCCTTTCTCAGTCAGCTCTTTGAAAGGGTCATCTTAACCTCAGTTCCTTAATTTTCTTTTTATCTTTTACTCTTTTATAAAGTAATCCCTTTCAATATGACTTCTAACTCCACCACTGAACAACTTTCTACCAGGTTGCCAAGTGATTTTTTCTTTTTAAATTGCTAAATTTAATGGCCTTTTCCCAGTGCTCATTCTACTTGAAGGGTTTCTAAGATATTGATCTTCTTCCTCCTCCTTGGCTGGCTGCTGCTTCTCAGTCTCAATTCCTAGCTCATCATATATCTCCTGTCCATTGATTGTGGATGTCCCCCAAGGCTCTGTAATGTGCCCTGTTCTCCAATTATGGCTCCCTTTGTTTAAGTTCCTATTGCATATTGCCAGACACACTCTGAGATCACACTCTGCTTGTCTGCTGGGATGCCTGCCTGTTCCCTACTATTTACCATTTCTGATGCCCACTTTTACCTGTTACTGCCATACTTTCTTGATGTTCATATAGACATACAAACTTCCTTCTAGTGTCCACTTTTAGAACTTTTATCGATTGCTTAGTCTTTTGCCCTGTACATTTGTCTAATTTCTTGGTTTCAACCGTCCTAGGTTTGGTTCACCAAACCTCTTTGCTATTTACTATTCTTGTTTTGTATCTGACTAGCTTTTTTTTTTTTTTTTTTTTTTTTTGTAAATCAGGACTTTAATTAGCCTTCTCACAAACTTTGCTCATACTAATTCTATTCCAGCACAGTAGGGGTACAGCTTTCAGAGAAAAATTCTTTCCCCACTCCTTGATGAAATGGCAGGTCAGATTCAATGGGTTGGAAGAAGAGGCTTGACTTAGAAGGAATAGGCCTGCAGTTCCTGGGGCCCTGCTTTGTTTCAACCTCAAAGGTGGCAACTTTAAATAGGATGTGCACAGACAGTATTCAAGAGGTTTTATGGCCAATGCAGTAGGTTTAAATGTCAGTAATTAGTGTTTGTTGCAAGAGAGGATGAATAGCTCAGGAAACTGGCAATTATAGAAGTTGTTTTTTTTCTTCCCTTCTGGGTCATTGGTTAATATTCAGCCCATACCCCATGAGTATGGGTGGAAGTTGCCATCATCTGAGCACTGGTTGGTGGTCTCAGTCTAATTCCTAGTGTATGACTGTTCACCATCACAGTTATTACTAATTGGTGGTCTCCACAGAGCCTACCAGGCTATGAGCCTGATCTGTTGTTTATTCTCTAGAGGTGGTCCATTCAGAAAACTGTTGGAGCACAATAATAGAGGAACAGAGGGAGTGAACTCTGCCTCTGCCTGTTCTGCAGGAAAACAGAAGATGCTCATCTGTGCAAATATGAAGCTGGCCCCTCTCATTGGCTAGAATTCTCATTGGAGAATACAAATATTGTTTTTTCCAAATAAGTGTGCTTGCTCACAGTGTGCTATGTTGAGTCAATTTGCTTTTCCTAATACCTATCATTTGCTCTTGCAGCAGATTAAAATGCACAAGCGTCTTTTGTTGTAATTGATCTGTTGGGTAGCTGTATGATGCCAAACGGTGTATCTCTTTGTCGTTGATAAATGTTGAAAGCAAATGCAGAAACCAGCATGTTTGCAACTATATGATGCTTTGCCAACACCCCTTTTGTAAAAACCATAAGTAGCAAGTTTTTGTACAACTTTGAAGAATTTGTAACATTGGTAACATTCACTCAGGGAGAGAGCACTTCAGGATATTGCTGTAGGAGGAATGGGTCTGTTTTCTGACATCAGAAAAAAAAGGCAGAAGTCAGGGAAGATGGTAAATCTTACCTACATAAATCTAGTTGTGCAACATGATCTATGTTAAGCCTAGATTTCAGAATCTAGGTTCTTTCAGGCTAAATGGACAGCACTTATCCCCAGTTGTCATGCCAAAGTTTAATTGGTGTCTGAACTTAAGTTTAGCCAAAGTAGAATACTTGGCACAAACTGAAAATATGTTTAATGTTTTGGCTTTTAAAAAAATTATGCAGCCATGCCTATTGCTGTCTGCTTTTATCATATATAGACTATACTTGAATATTAAATTCTAGCTTGGAGAATCATAACCCCTGCTTTCTGGGAATCAAAAAAGAAGGGAAAACTTGATCTAACTCGTCTTCATTCTTGGCAAAGGCAGTAAGTACATTCATGAGATAAGGCCATAATGTCTGAGTCATTTTTGAGATCCTGGGAGCTGGCTATGTCTTGGCCTCCCTATTCAGTCCTTTCTCTTCCTATTTCTCCCCCTATGCATGCCTTCTACCCCAGTCCAAAAAGTATAGCTGCTTTTCACAAATCTTTGCATCTTTACCTATGCTATTCCTTTTAACCAGAATTTCTTCCTTTTTCTTTCTACCTATCAAAATAGGCAGCTAGGCAATGGAGAGGGTGCAGAATTTCAGGACTTGGAGTCTGAAAGACCCGAGTTCAAATTCTGCCTCACACTCCCTATTGTGTTTATCCCAGGCGGGTTTGTGTCTCAGTTTCCTCATCTGTAAAATGGGGATTATAAATGCACTTATCCTACTAGATTGTGAAGATCAAATGAATTAATAATATGTAAAGTGCTTTGTAAACTTTGAAGAGCTATCTAAATGCTCATAATATTATTACTCATAAGAATAATGATAAAATCCTATATATCCGTCAAGATTTAGCTAAAATGCTGCCTCCTCCATGAGTCATCTTTGTTCACATCAACTAGAAGTGAACTTTCCTTTCTATTCTTTGTATCATTTGTAATACCTTTTATGGCCTTTATTTTATGTATCTTTTTTTTTCCTATTGGATCATAAACTCTCTGATACACAGCAAGCTGTTCTTCCACAGCACTTATCAACATGTACATGGCAGTCACTCAAAAAAGAGCTCTTCTTTGAATTAATTACCTTTTCTTTCTCATTTGAAAGATTAGAGAAGTGGGACAGGGGCCTCTAATTATTCCTCTCCACTTTCAAGGTTAAGAAGCCAAAGTGTCAAACCGAAGGATCCTGGTAGCTGAGAAACACTGTTGCTGACTTTAAGAATCTTTTGGTCTGGGCAGCTAGGTGGCTCAGTGGATAAAGCACCGGCCCTGGATTCAGGAGTACCTGAGTTCAAATCCGGCCTCAGACACTTGACACTTACTAGCTGTGTGACCCTGGGCAAGTCACTTAACCCTCATTGCCCAGCAAAAAAAAAAAAAATCTTTTGGTCCCAGGTGTCCTGTCTGATGCCACTACTGAGAACAGAGATAAGCTTCTCCTCCCCACAAAGAAGCTCCTCTCTTTCTCCTCTGTTCTTGGGGGCAGAGGCCAGCCTATCTATAATGGTTCCTTCTTTAACTTCTAAAAATGGAGAAATGCAGGGTGTCAAAGAAGACCATGAACACAGCCAAGGACTGGAAGAGAACTGATTTTGTTGTTCTTCCTGTTTCAGTGTTTAGGCCCTTTATGACTCTAGTTATGCTTTTGACCATTTTTGTGATTCTTCACTCAGATGCTACAATGAAATGTCCCTTTTCAGACAACTGACTTTTCCCTCAGGTTCTTTATCGGATGGTTACTAATTAAGCATTCAGTCACTTTAAGTCCATAAAATGATAAGGGCTGCTTTATTTTTTCAGTGGTGACGGTTTACTAACAGATCAAGAACATAATTTAAATGCATGTAGTGGGGTGGATGGGGTGGGTGAAGGACTGGGACCTGGGAAGAGATTGTTTTGAGGCTTAAAAAAAAAAAAGTTTACCTTCTTTAAAGCCCACTTGCCTAGAGAGATGGTGGACTTTAATCAATTTTTGTACTCAAAATTGCACTCATTTTTTGTTTGTATTGGGGGAAAAAGTGAACTTCTTAAGCTTCTTCTCAGTATTTAAGATTCTCATATAAAATATCTCACTTTAAAGCAGAAAGGAAGAACTCAAAGGCTTATCAATACACTGTCATCAGGGAAGGTGTTTTTTCATATGAAAGGTCAAATGATCAATGGAATATGAAGAAATTGGGACCTGAAGAGGCTATCTATGGACCAAAAAATCCATAGGCGATGGCAATTAACAGTCTTCCTAATATTTCTTCTGTGTACATGTGGTGCAGGAAAGAGGCATACTTCAGGGTTTGTTGAATATTTCTGTCTTCTTTCCTCTGTCTCTTCCTCTGTTTTACTGATATTTTGTTGCTACACTACAAATATTTACAGATTATTCTCCTTTTTTGAGAAGTCTCTTGCAACAAAATAAAACTAATAATGTAGTGATCTCATCTGAAAGTGCACACAAGATTTCATATCTGTAGCATTCTGCCCCCACCTTTATTTTTTTAAAAATCCATTTTCTCTCCTTCCTACCTCCTATTCCACTGTAGAAATCCCCCAACAAATTTCTTGCATCATATAGGGTATTCAAACAAAATGAATTCCCCAATGGTTGAGGGATTGTGTGCATGTATGCATGCATACATGCATGTAACACACATATATGTATGTGAATGTGTGTGTATATGTATATGCGTATGGATAGTCTCATTCTGCACCCTAAATTGATAACCTCTTTTTAATAGATAGCATGTTTAATCATTGGAATGGAATCATGAATGATCATTGATCATAGTTCTTACAGCTTTCAAAGTTGTAGTTTTGTTGCTATTGTATAAATTGTTCTGGCTCTGCTCATTTCATTCTTCATTAGTTTATAAGTCCTTAAAACCATTCATTTTTATAACACTGGAGTTATAGTATAAATTGTTCTGTTTACTTCACTACTACTTAACAGGTCTTTCCATGTCTTTTGAAATCATCTATCAACTTTATGATGTTGTTAGTCTGTTTGCTCATATTTTATTTAAAATTTTTTTCATCTATGTTCATTATGAATATCAGTCATTTTCTGTTTTGGTTCTCCCTGGCTTACCTATGAGGACTATATCTGTGTCATAGAATGAATTTGGCAGCATCCTTTCTTTGGATATTTTGGTAAACAATTTATGTAATATTGGAATTGTTTGCTGAGTGCTTGATCGAATTCATTCAATTCAATTTTTCTGATCCTGAAGTTTTAGGGTCCCCCCCCCCTTTGGAAGTTTATGCTTTGTTCAATTTCTTCTTCTGTAATTATGTTTAAATTATCTAGTGCTTCTTTTTGGTTATTTTATATTTTTGTAAATATTTCCTTTAAGTTGTTGGTTTTGTGAACATATATTTGGGCAAAAATTTCTAATTCTCTTTGGAGAGATAATGTCAACAATTCTCCTGTATAGACTGGCTGGCCTAGAACTTTGGGGAGATAATTGAGGATGACATACCTCAGGCTGTTTAGCTATTTTTTTTCTGGTTGTAAAACATTGTTTGAACAATGATTTCTTTCCTTTAGTTGTCTGTCTTTTTCTTTTGGCCTTTATATTTTTTTCTCTTGATTGAGAATATTATGGAATTAATGATGCTGCTTAGCAGAGGAGTGTACTTTAATAAATCAAATGCAGAAATCATTTGTTTATGGTACATTCTACACATTTTATGACAAATTCTGCAGGAAGACCATAAAAACTCATAAGACATGCAGGAAGTTTGTGTTCCTTACAAAGCGTGTTAAGCAATAAAGAATTTAAGTAAAGTGTATATTTTTAGGTGCTGGTCTTTCATCTTTCATAAATGAGTGACATTTTGTCACTTAAACAATGTCAGATTGTTCAAAGTTAAGTGTCCAAGCAAGAATGCAATTATGGGCCATATAGAAAAAAGTTTTAACTCCTGCGTACCATGACTCCATAAAAGAAAACAAATGGTTTTGATAAACTGATGACAGGCTTACACTCAACTTCAGGGCTAATAATTGCTAGCATTTACATAGTGCTATAAGTTTTGTAAAAAGCTTTACAAAATGCTGTCAAACCCAAATGGAAATGGGAACCCTATGGGCTGTATATTGACTCAAAAAACAACAACTTAATGTCATCTGCATTGTGTTTCATCTTTTCTTTTCTTCAACATTTCCCAAATATATTTTAATCTTGTTTGGGCTGTACTGAGGTTTTGTGGCACTGAGTTTCACACCTCTGCTTTACGTATTATTTAATTTGATCCTCACCAAAGCCCTGTCAGGTCATCATTATTACCCTCATTTTATAGATGAGGAAACTGAGAGAGGTCAAGTGAATTGCCCAGAGTCACACCGGAAGTGAGTGTCTGAGGCAAGACTTGAATCAAAGTTTCCCTGAGTTAGTCCACTACCACACTATCTAGCTGCCCCTAAGAGCCACAGTGAGAAGGCTTATCCACACAGGGGACACAGTTCTATTGTGTTTGGTTGTGAAGCATAGTAATTCCCATTTATACCATGTTTACAAAGCCCTTTCCTTAGAATCACCTTATAAAGTAGTGGAAATATAGTATCCTTTAGATATCGATGAGAAAAAAGGACGAAAGCTTGTCAGGGCCAGGTTTCAAAGCCAGGTCTCCTCACTTTAAGCCTACTGCTCATCCATTACACCACACTGCACTACTTTTTTCAAAGTAAGGCTTTATTTGCCAGAATTTGGGAATATTAAAAAAAAAATTCTCCCTCTGGGATGATTAATAAACAAACTGCCAGAAATAGGATTTTTCATAAATCTTATTAACATGTCTACACCAGGATGACTGTTTGTCCATTTCTTTTGGATTTGGGGGGTCAAGCAACTTTGGTCTGAGAGGGAAAAGAAGCAGGCAGCTGCTACAGCCTCAGGTTGTGCTTGTGTTCCTCCCACATAGCCTTGAAGATGTCCTGTATGGCTCATAGCCTATCATTCTCAGGCTAGGGGAGGAAAGAGACCCAGAGATAAGGAGAGGCAGGAGTGTTGGGCTAAACTCTCCCATGATCCTAGCCAGTGGCAAGCAGCCTGTCAATTCCTTTTGTTTAACTTGTCTGTTGTGGTAGAAAAATGGGTTCTGCCTAAAGAAGCCTAGTCAGATCATGTAGTAGCTATATCAAAGCAGAAATGACAATGTATGTGTGAAAATTATGTGTTTTCTGTGGGGGGGGGAGAAGATATTATTTCTTCTTCCAAAAAAAAAATCTTAATTTTATTGATGCCTTTTGTTTTATATATTTCCAAGAATGTTCTTCCCCTGCTTTCCCCAGCAAGCAATTCTCTTTAATAAGGACTTCAAAAGGAAAAAAAGAACAGCAAATCATAGCAACCTTGTTTGCCAATATACAATAACATTCCACACTCAAAGTTATCAAAGCTCTGCTAAGATGGGAGGAAGCACATTTTCTAAAATCTTTTCTGAATAAAAAACATAATGTTAGTGACAGAATCAATACTAACTCAGGCTTCTTGCTTCCTGAAACACTAAATTAGCTGTTTAATATGATTGCTTCTCCATGCACATGGTTATAAGTAGCTGTGAAGGGAAAACAAGGAACTGCTAAGTTCAACAGGTGACTACATTTCAGTGCTATGAACACCAGGGAATGGTAGTGTAGCAAATGAATTTTTATGAGAGCAGCATGGTGTAATGGGAAGTGTTAGAATAGACTCAGGAGGCCTAAGTTTTAGCTCAGGCTTTGACACTAATTAGCTGTAAGACCTTGGACAGGTCACAATCTCTCTGGGCCTTAGTTATCTCAGCTCTGAAATGAGGGCGTGAGTAAAAATCTTTTGAATGTAAAAACTTCTAAGATTTTAATGTGTAACCATCTGGGAGCATAAAATTAGATTTGATTCATCCAGAGCAAATCTTGCTTTGGAGTTTGACATTTGGCAGTTACTCAGATTGTACTTGGGAATATTTCAGACATTATTGACAATTTAATTGTAGCTCTGTTTTTATCTACTTCTCCAGTAAACCTGGCATGCTGAGAAGCTCTTTTGTAGTGTAAACAGTTATTTGCTAGGAGGGAAAACTGTTTTGTGGAAGGTTTGAAAGAGAAACTTTGCTTTAGTCTAAAAGAAGGTGCTGTTTCTAGCAAGTCACTTATTTATAAGAGGCAGATAGATAGGTAGACAGAGATATATAAAATGCTTAGTTACCAAAATCATAGTAAGTTAGAAGATCTGGGATTTAAACCCAAGTGTGTTGACAGTATGATGCTGGAGGCAAAGGACATGGGTCCAAATTTTCGGGGACACTAACTATTTGTGCAATTTACTTACCTCTGAGCTGTAGTTGCCTCACTGGTAAAGTGAGGGGATTGAACAAGGTGACCTCTGAGGTTCCTTAGTGGTGGTGGTTGTTCAGTCATTTTCAGTCGTGTCTGACTCTTGATGACCCCATTTGGCGTTTTCTTGACAAAGATACTGGAATGGTTTGCCATTTCCTTCTCCAGCTCATTTTACATATAAAGAAATTAAGGCAATCAGGGTTAAGGGAACCAGGGTTTCCCAGCTGGTAAGTATTTGAGGCCAAATTTGAACTAGGTCTTCCTGACTCCAGGGCTGGTGCTCTATCTCCTGTGCCCTAACTGCCTTAGGTTCCTTGGTAAATTTATTTAAACTCTCTGAGCCTGAGGTATTTGATCTTAAAAATACATTGTGACTCTGACCTTAGATGATTCTTAACAGTCAGTTAACAAGTATTTATTGTTGCCTATGTGTCACTGTACTAAGTGCTGGGGATATAAGAATGCAATAACTCCTAGTCTCAATGAACTCACATTCCAATGTGGGAGAGAAATACATATAGAAAATGTATACAGCATGAAAGGTTAAGTATATATACAAAGTACTTATAAGGTAAGTTTACAAAGTAAACGCAAAGTAGCCTGGGAGAAAGGATAGAAGCAATGGGGATCTGGAAAGGCTTCATGCAGATGGTGCTTGACCTAGATCTTAGAGGAAGAGGAGTCTAAAGTGAAGGTGAGGAGAGAGGACATTCCAGTTACAGGGGATGGCCAGTCCAAAAACACAGAGGCAAGAGATAGAATATATTGTGAGGAAACAGAAAGGCCTGTTTGGCTGAACTGAAGTGTATGGGGAAGGGATGGTGATAAGGTCCAATGAGGCTGGAAAGGCAGGGTGGCGGCAGTGTGTAAGATAGACAGAAAAGGTGAGAAACTTGAAGTGAAACCAATTAGGAAGCTATTGCCCATAATCTAAGGGAGATGTGGTAAAGGTAGAAAATACAAGAGTTGACAACTGATTGGTATTTGGGTTGAGGGAGGGTAAGGAGTCAAGGATACTGCTGAGACTGTGAGCCTGAGACACTGGATAAATAGAAGTGGAGCTCTGACAGAAATAGGGAAGTATGGAAGAGGGGAGGGTTTAAGGTTTCTGCCTCCTTTCCACTAGTGTAACTGATAGCTCACTACACAGAAAAATGACAGTTGAATTTGCACAAAGATCTCTCCTAAATATTAAATCATTAAATAAAATCACAAAATCCTAAGATCATAAATATAGAATCTAGTGAAGCTAGAGAAAATTTATTTTTAACCTGGAGTTTAATGAGCTATAAATCTCAAATGAAGATTTTTTTTACACAATTTGTATACTAAATTTACTTCTTACAAAAGTAGAGTTGATGCTACTTTTTAAATTTTTATTGTAAATATAATTACTATTAACAAAAATGATAAAACACATCTGTTAAATAAGGATTAAAACATTACATAGAGCCTTTAGCATTTTACAGCATGAAATTGACAACGAAGTGAATTAACAACAAATATTTTTTAAATGCTTTTGTCCTGTGTCCTTGTTTAAGTCTATCTGAACTTCTGCTGCTTTGGGTTCATTTTTCCTTCCTAATAGAACAAGTAGCTAACCAAAACACCCAAATCATTCTCTATTCTGGTTAAAGTAAAGTTTACAACATCAAGCTCATAGCCAGACAGTTGTTAGAGTTGGTAAAATTTTTGTTCACAGTGACCATAAAATAGTCTCTTTCGATATGTTGGGTTTGTGATCTGCATCTGTGGAGAGAATATCTGCACCAGTGGTATCAAAATCAAACCAGCAGACAGCACATAGACTCAGAAAAACATAAATTAATATTATCTAGGTTGCTGCACTTTTATATTTTGTTAAACAATTCCCAATTACATTTTAATTGGGTTTGGGCCAGTCAGGAGTTTTGTGGCTGGAGATTAAAACTTCTTGATCCACACTAAAGGAAATACAGTATATTGCTTTTTCCAGACTTTTTTTTTTTTTTGGGGGGGGGTTATTATGACTAATTAAAAAAAAGATATCTACCAGCTCAGTAACGGAAGGCAACTATATACATTTGCCCTTAAAACAAAACAAAACAAAACTTTACCTTCCCTTTAACTTTTTTTTTTCCTAAAGGATATTGGGGCTCTGGAGGTTTTAGTAGGGCTTCCATCATCCTGGAGGGACATTTTTTTTGCGTGTGTGGGGCAATGAGGGTTAAGTGACTTGGCCAAGGTCACACAGCTAGTAAGTGTTAAATGTCTGAGGCTGTATTTGAACTCATGCCCTCCTGAATCCAGGGCCTGTGCTTTATCCACTTTGCCACCTAACTGCCCGTCCCTTTAATTTTTTTTTTTTAAATCACTTTATTAGTATTTTGAAGAATTTTAGAATACTTTCATTTCTCAATATATCCCTTCCTCCTTTCCCACTGTGGAGCCATCCCTTATAACATTAAAAAGAAAAGCAATCAACATATCAATTTTGTCTGACAGTGTAAGTAGTTTTGCAACCTGTTGTCCCACACTTCTGAAAAGAAGGGAAGGAAGTACATATTCTGGGTTTTTTTTTTTGTTTTTTTTTTTTGAGGTCAAACCTGTTTCTCATAAAACTCTGCACCAGTTTGTTTTCTTAGTTGTTTTTTTCCCCACTTATGTTATCATAGTTTTTGTGTACATTTCTCCTTCTCTTCTACTTAATTTCATTCCATATCAGTTCATATAGTCACATTTCTAATTCTTCATATCCATCATCTTACTGAATAGTAAACAACCCATTACGTTTGTTATCACAGCTATTTTGCTTCCAGGTCTTTGCTAAATGAGATATTTCTCTTTTTTTTACCTCCTTGGCATATGCCAAAACAGTATGATCTCTGGGTCAAAGGATATGGATATTTTAGTCAATTTTTTTTGGTATAATAAAAAAAAATTCCAAATTGCTTAGATCAGTTCACATATCCACTAGACTCCACTGACTTGGATATTTCTGTATTTGTTATCTTTGCCAATTTACTGGATGATGTAAGGTAATGTTTGATTTGCATTTATCTTATTGTTAGTTATTTGGAGCAATTTTTCATATGGTTAATAGCATATAAATAGTACCTTATTTAAAATATTTTTCATATCCTTTGATCACTTAGCCATTGATCTTATACATTTGATAATCACAGCATATGGTGGCATCTCATATATACATATACACACACACATAGACATATATACACACACATATATATGAGCTACTTGATGTAAACAATTTTTTTCCTAATCAATGCTTCTTTCTTCTAGCTGTGTCATACAAAAGCTTTTCAAATTAATGTAAATGAAATTGTTTTATCCTTTAGAGTCACTTGTATACATTATTTAAGTATATTCCCTTTAACCATCAATTGTGAGGTATACTTGATCTCATCGTTTTTTACTGGGTGTCCTTTTTTATTTTTTATTTTTTTGCGGGGCAGTGAGGGTTAAGTGACTTGCCCAGGGTCATACAGCTAGTAAGTGTCAAGTGGCTGAGGCTGGATTTGAACTCGGGTCCTCCTGAATTCAGGGCTGGTGCTTTATCCACTGAGCCACCTAGCTGCCCTGGATGTCCTTTTATATTCAAGTTTGTATATCCATTTTTGAACTTACTGTATTATGTTATGTAAGCTGTTGGTCTTAAACTAATTTGTACAAAACTGCCTTCCAATTTTCCCAGCAATCCTTGTCAAATACGGGGTGGTTTCTCAAGTCTCAGATTTATTCAATACTGGGTTATTTGGTTGGATTATTTCTGATTACTCCTTATATAAGTCTGTTTCATGGATCTACTACCGATTTATAATATAAGGTCTGGAGGTGCTACTCATCCATCATTTCTACTTTTCCATATTTCTTTAGGATTCTACATCTTTTGTTCTTCCAAATGAATTTTGTTATTTGTCATTCTTTATTTTTTCAGTGTTTTGTAATTTGCCTTTAAGTCTGGAGAGTATCTAGTAGATTGACTCCCTGGTATTTTGTGCATTTTCTACTTACTTTGAATGGAATTTCTGTATGTAAAAATCCTATTGGATTTCTATTATTTTATGACTCAATCATAATTTTGGGTTTAATTTCTAAACCTTTTCTTATGCTCATAGATTTAGAACTGGAAAGAACCCCTAGTATGACATAGTCCAAACCCCTCCTCCTTTTATATTTGAGGAAACTTAGGCCCAGAGGTTAAGGAACTTGCCAAATATTATTTGGGTATTAAGTAGTAGTAAATCCTAACCCAAGTCCTCCTTTTTCAAATCCTGAACTGCTTATATTGCATTGTTCTGTTTTCCATAGTCATTGCCAACCGTTTTTATCCTCCTAACTGCTATGTATTTATCTGAAAACAACTTATCCCCATAAATTTAAACTTGCTGCTGAGTTTGCAGTAAACACAGCAAAATATTTCTTATGATTATATAGTGTTCCTGTTGTTTGTATTAATAACTGATGTTAAAGTAAGGTGACTTTTTCATCTGGAGTTTTTCAGATAAAGTAGCCTTTTTGCTGTACAACTGAAAAGAAATATAATGAAATTCCACCCTTTGGTAGTAACTAGGATTGTGACATTGATTAAGGAAAATCACTAAGAATGAAAAAGAACCAATGTCACACTATTAAGCCTGTGATTCACATGACTATGTTTTTTGGGTTGTAATACTCTACTCTTTAAGCAACTCTTATAATAATTATACAGTGTTTAACTATTTACAAATTTCTATTTTATATGATTATAAGAACACCATCATGACAATGTGTGGATATATACAGGGAAGTCCAAAAGTCTTAGTGAAGTTTTTGAGCTTGACTAGCTTAAAACTGCACTGAGAAGTTTTGAGACATTCTTTACTATTATTCCTCTTTTACCTTTTGAGAAAATTTAGAACTTATATTTCAGTGCTCCTTTTATTATACCACATTGCTTTTCATCACCAACAACTAAGGCCTTCTTAGTAAATTAATTAACCCTTTAATTCTACTGATAACATATTATTTTAGCTTTGGCCTCTGGGTTTTATTTAATCACTTAGTGACAGGACCTGGTGTTTTTGGAAAATGAGTTGTCTGGGCTAATTTTCTGTAGAATATGACTTTGCCTAAGTAATTATATTCCATGCAAATCTAAATAAAATACAGACATCAATCCATAAGGACTTGAAAGAATCAGTAGTAAGAATAATAAAGGGCCTGTTATGTGTTAGTGATGAAAATGATATCCTGAAGGCAAGCATATACTCAAATCAAAACTCAAATGATTGGTTTGAACGAAGGCCCATAAACACTGTCAACAACCATATGTATCCAGGAAGCACTGGAAATTTCCCCCCCTTCTAAAACAGGGTATGGGTATCTAAACCTTTGTATCAAGGACCCCTTCTGCAGGCTGGTGAAGCCTATGTACCCCTTCCCATATTACTGATTTTAAAAGCATAAAATACATAGAAATAAAATACAAAGAAAGCCAATTATATTGAAATACATTTATCAAAATATTTTTAAAAACACACAAGTTCACAGACACAAGATTAAGAACCCCTAATCTAAAAGAAAGATTTCCAACATAATTCTTAATGAAGCCATAGGAGTGGAGAGAAGTAACCTGGCTCACCTTCCCTCCACCCCAGTGCAGGGATGCACACCCCGCCTCTTACACACTTCTTTATGCTTCCTTTAATGGCATAAAGACCATGATTCGCTATAATAGGGTAGATGTCCTGCATCTTGTAGGCCTGCAACATGATTCTTTACCAAAATAGATAGTTAAGGCAACTAACCCTGGCCTACAGCTTTGAGGTCCCACCCCTCCCCTTCCCTAGACTGCACTACTGCTCATTGGGGTTGGGGTTGGCATCTGGGTATTTGGTAAGGTCAAATGTCAGTACCTTGCTGATCACACAGTCCCCCTGCTCAGGATAGACACCAATCAGACTCTCAGCCTTCGTATAAAATTCTTCCTTCAGTGAAATGACAATGGCTTGAAAGTTGCAAGTTGACTGTTCTTTTATGTAGTTGGCAACCTTGCCAATGTTGGTGTTATCTAAAGCTGCATCAATCTCATCTAGAACAAAGAAGGGGGCTGGTTTGTAGCTGTGGATGGCAAAGAGCAAAGCAAGGGCTGCTACAGTCTTTTCTCCACCAGACAGGTTGTCCATGGGCCGGAACCTCTTGCCAGGGGCTACACAGTTGTAGTTAATCCCATCCAAGTAGGGCTCCTCTGGGTTCTCTGGTCCCAAAAAAGCCTGAGCACTGCTGTTGCGGGACAGGGCTTTGTAGATCTCATCAATGTTGGTGGCCACGGACTCAAAGCAGGCATTGAAGCGGTCAAAGCGTTCCTTTTTGATCTGCTCAAAGGCATGTTTAGCTTTCTTGGCTCGCTTTCGAGCTGCCTCAAATTCATCTGATGTCTCCTGGAACTTGTCACGCACACTCTCCAGTTTCTCCATGGCCTTCATGTTGGGAGCTGCAATGCGCTGCAGCACACTCTGCTGTTCAGTCAGCTTCTGCTGCAGTGTGTTCATTTCCTGCTTAATTTCCTCTTCAGCCTGAGCATCTTTTAGGTCCTCACAGAGATCACTGTAGTCGATTTCAATAAGGGCCTCACGGGCATAGATGTTGGATGTACGCTGTGAGCCACTCCCAGACTCCTCCCCCTGGGAGCTCCCTTCTTCTTGACTAATGTCATCCATGGTGCCCTTAGCCAGGGGCAGCTTGATGTCCTGCATCTTGCAAGCCTGCAGTAGGTTGTGACGGTCACTGCGCTTCTGCTCTAACTTTGTCTCTATAGCTGTGACCTCTTTTTGCAGGTGGGTCATTTCTTTGTTGGCCCCACCCAACTTTTTACGGATCTCCTCCATCTCATGGTTCTTGTCATTCACCTCAGATTTCTTTGCCAGATGCTGGTTTTTGAGGTCCTGCAGCTGGGCCATAGTTTCATCAATGATCTTCATGTGTCTCTGCTCCTCCTTTTTGAGCTTTTCAATTTCATTCTCATCCTTCTTTACTGTCTGCTCCCACATGTGAACCTTGTCCTGGTCTTCTTTCAGCTGGTTCTTCTCAAAATCTAGCTGGATACCCAGGCGAGTTTTCTGGTTCTCAAACTCAAGCCGTTTCTTGGCTATTTCATTTTGTCGCTTTACTTTCTCTTCCTCAAATTCACGAATATTGCGAACTCCAATCTCTCTGCAGAATTCCTCAAACACCTCATCCTCTACCTGGTTCATTTTCTCCTTCAGGTCTTTCATCTCTCGTTCCCGACCCTGGATAATCCTCTTGATGTCATTGATACGTGGTCCAAAATTAGCCAGCTCACTCTCCAGCTTGGACTTTTCCTGTAGGTTGAGAGCAAGGTGCCGGGTCTTTGTCTGTTCCAGGTCACTCTGGGAGTACTTGAGCCGCATTTGCAAGCCATGAGCCTGGGACTGCACCTGCCTCAGCTCAGCCTCCTTCCGCTTGGCCTTCATCTGTTCCTTCAGCTCCTCTGTTAGGCGCTCTTTCTTCTCCTTCAGTTTGTCAACTGCTTTCTCATCCCAGCGGCGGGCCTTGGCTTTGAGGTCACTTGCTCCCCCAGAGATGACACCAGACTTCTGGAAAAGTGTCCCATCTAGTGCCACTGTCTTGTGTCTCTGGTGGCCACCAAAGGCAATGCGCCGGGCATCTTCAACATTGTCACATACTAGAGCATTGCCACAGGCATACTGGAGGGCCTTCTTGATGTGTGGTGGCTCATAGCGAATCACATCAATCACCAGCTTGGCCCCCTTCAGTTCCCGAAGCTTCTCGTCTGTTGGTTTCACCTCTAGGTAGTCAAGTGGCAAGAAGGTCTCAGGCTCTCCACGCTGCTCCTTGATGTACTGGATACAGTCCCGGCCAGTCTTCTCAGAGTCCACAATGATAGCATCCATATTTTTGCCCAGCACCTTAGTCACAGCAATCTGGTACTTCTTCTGTGTTGGCTGGCATAGATCAATGAGACGGCCATACACAGAACCTGGATAGAGGCGTTTGATGCTCTCCATGATCTCTGCCTTGCGTTGCTGCCGGCTACTCTCCTGTCGGTCTATGCGGGCATCACCAAGCTGCTCCATCACTTGATTCAGCTCCTTATTGATTTCATCAATACGCTGTTTAGCAAGCTTAACTTCCTCAGTTAGTTCCCCCTCTAGTTTTTTCTGTTCCTCCAGAGACTGCTTGCTGGTGGTTATGTATTCTTCCAGCTTCTCAATTCGCTTCTGATTCTCCTCAATTTCACGAAGTTTCTGTTTGATCTTGGCCTCTGTCTCAACTTTCTTTCTCTCCTCCAAGTCCAGCCGGTCCTGGTCAGCCTTCTGGTCCCTGTTGAACTTTTCTAGCTCCTGGGCCAAGGTGGCTGCTCTTTTGCTGGCCTCTTCCTTCAGCCTGTGGTACTTCTTCACTTGGTTCTCCTCCAGAGTCAGGTCTCTCCCCTGGCTCTGACTCTCTTCCTCCATTCGATCTTCAAACTCCTGCCTTGCCTTCTCCACTGACACCATTTCCTTTTCTAGTTCATCCATATCTCCCTTCCGCTTCTTGTATTGTTTCTGGGCATTCTGCAGAGATTTCTTAGCAGCTTCCAGCTTCTTTATCTTATGTGAAGTATTTTCCTTGGCCTTGATGTATTGGGGCCGCTTCTGATTAAGCTCTGAGTCTTTCTCCTTTATCTCCTTCTCAATCTGCTGCTGCTCCCGCATCATTTTGCCCAGCTCTTTTTTCTTTTCCTTCAGCTCTTCTTCCACCTTGTCCATACGCTTCTTTTCCTTGTCAATCTCTTTGTTCTTGGAAGTGAGCTCCTTATTTAGTTTCTCAATCTCCATCTCATTGTGATACAGTTTGAACAGCTGCAGCTGCACCTGCGCACGCACGACCTCATCTTTCAGCCTTTGGTAGCGATCAGCCTCCTCCTTCTCTTGCTTGGCTTCTTTGCGCTCAGCTGCAATATTCTTCTTCCTGTGGTAATTGAACTGGGTATCCTCCTCAGCCTTCACCATCTCCTTCTTCCTCTTGTCATATTCCTGGGCCAGTTCCCCCGAGCGGCTGATCTCCTCAAACAAGGCTGTGCGCTCCTTGGGGTTCTTCATAGCAATAGATTCCACGGCGCCCTGGAACACCAGGAAGTTCCTAGCTTTGATGAGGATACCCAGTTTCTCCAGCTCCTGGCTGTATTCAAGCAGCTGGACCACCTTGTTGTTGATTTTATACTCGGAAGAGCCCCCCACAATTATCCGGGCAAAGGTGCGGTCCTCCCCACTGTCCTCAGAATACACCATGCTGACCGCCGCCCGATTGGCAGCCGGTTTGCCCACAGGGGCCCCGTGGATCAGATCCCGCAAAGTCTTTACCCGCAGATTGCTAGTCTTTTCGCCCAGCACGAAGCTGATAGCGTCCATAAGATTGGACTTCCCTGAGCCGTTAGGCCCAATAATGGCCGTGAACCTCTGGAAGGGCCCGATTATCTGCTTACCCTTGTATGACTTGAAATTCTCGATTTCGATCAGTTTTAGGAAGCCCATGGTGATGCAAAGCGGGGCTGCAGTGCTGGAGAAGGCAGAGGCAGGGGGAGGAGAGCAGGAGCGCGGCAAAGAGGGTCCCGGAGCAAACACAAACACCCAGATCGCGGGCGCGAGTCAAGTCTCGCGAGACGCACCGTGCGAGGGGCCGTGCGCGCTGCCGCGCGTCCGTGTGCGCGCTCGTGGCAAAAGACAAGCCAATTAAACCCCCAGATTTCAGTACTTGCCGGCCTCCTGTGTGCACTGATGAGCAGGGTGAAGACAGCCCTCTCTGTATCTCTTGCTTTTAGTTGGTCTGCCGCGTTTGTGTGCTCCTAATACCGGGAAGGGCCGGGGAAGAGAACCCCGCCCGTTCCCAGCGTCCCCTGGACTCTCCCGCCTTCCGCGCCTGCGCTGTTAGCTGGGTGAAGCTGAGGGGCTATCCCTTTTGTCGTCATCCAGCTCTTTTCTGCCCGCCTTGTGTGCCTAGTGCGCGTGTGCAAACTGGAGAGGCAAACAGGGAAAGGGGTGGGGAGGCTGGAAGAGTTCTTGGCCCCTCCTATGCTCTGCGTAGCTCCTGGCTTCTGTTCCTGCTTCCTTTCCTTGCCTCTCCCCGTCAGTCTGTTAGTCTCTCTAGTTTCCTCTTTCTCCCCTCCCTCCCCCCCCCCCCCGACCCCTCCAATTTCTTCCCAAGTCTCCGGGTTAGACAGTCTCTGTCTCTTTCTCTGTCAGTTTCTTTTTCGCGCGCGCGCTTCTTCCTCCTCCCCCGCCCTCTCCGCTAGACACAGACTGTCTCCTCTCTTTCTCTTGCGCGCTTTCTTTTCCCTCCCTGTCTATTTCCTCCCCTCTCCCCGTAGCTCCTCCCAGCCAGCCAGAGACCGATTTTCTGTCTCTGTCTCTTGTCTGTATGTGTCTATCTCTTTTGAGCCCGAGCTTCCTCCTCCTTCCCTGCCCCCATTCTCCTTTTCTCCCGTGAAACATGTGGGAGTGGGGGGGGGGGGAGGGGGGGTGTTGGGAAGATTTCACTGACAATGAGGTATTCTGTGGGCGGATTTTTTTTTCCCCTGACGGAAGGTTTTCACATTGCTTCTAGCATCTTTAGCAAGAATTCTCCCAAAACGTTTCAATAAGATACATCAGATGTCCCAGGGCTGTCAGAATGATCACCCTAGTTTGTTTATATGTTCCTTGAAATGTTTGCTTGGAACTCCGCCCTTCTGCATAAACAATGTTTCTCTAAATATATAGTAGAATGAATTAATTTTAACAGTCTTAACTTTTCACTGTATAGTGGCCACTAAGTTTTCAGAGTTTTGAAATCTGTGATAATTAGAGCCTGGAAGAAACCAAAATTCACTTAATCCTTCGGGCAAATTATTTTCATTCTCTTTGCTTTTCCATCTTTTGGATATTCCCACTCTTATTGCTTTGAAAGGAATGCTTCATTATATCCTGCAATATTTACATTCTCTTTTTGGTTTATTCCCCTGAGTTACTTAGGCAAGGAATACCAAAGCAGGGACTCTTTATGTCTTTGCCCAGAGCATGGCTCTGAGCACATATTTAATTTAAGATTACTGGAAAGAGAAGAAGACAATCATTTATTTGAATCAAACCTGCTTATCTCACGAACGCTTGTAGGGAAGTGCATGTGAAATTTAGGAATTAAATGAATTATTGACCCTCAATGGTGGGATTTTTGTCATTTTACCAACAAATATACCAGTGTGGAGCTATATGCAGGTAAAGAAAAAGATGGGAAATGAGCCCTCATTGAATCTTATATTTGTCACTAATTTGTTCTAGTAGCTACTCTGAACATAACTGCTTTTTTGTGAGTTTTGACTAATAGTTTTCCACTGAAATAGGATATTTTTCTTAAAACCAAGAGTCATTGAAACAGTAAGTAGTATAACTTGTTTTTTTGCAAAGAGAAAGCAAAATAGACCCTTTGAGGATGGGATCAGGAATCATAATTTTCATTTAATCTTGGACTGTTGGTAAAGCTTATTTTATTTCATGAGGACCTCATTTGAATCTTGTCAGAGCTACTTATAACAGCTTTGGTCCTCTATTTAAAATGCTTCTTGAAAAAAAGTGAACATCTGCTAATAAAATATTTACTTGGACTTTTGGGTTGTTATTGGAATGTCCATTTTTGCCAGTACATGTTTGTATGTGTGTACACACACACTTACACATATACACACATACATACACACACACAAATAAAAGCATGATGATGCTGTTTTACCTAATGACATTTAATATTCTACTTGTCATACATTTAAATGTATTTTTACCTGATGGATATTATAACATTCTTTGTGTACTATGCATGCTTACTTATGTGCTTTTCTTCTTCTAGGAAACAATGTTATGCGAACTATCCATGGTGTTGGAGAGATGATGACCCAAATGGTACTCAGTAGGGGATCTATCTTTCCCATGTCTGTACCTGATGCACAGCCTAGCACCCACCCAATCAAGCAAGCAAGTACTACTGATAATGAGGACATAACTGTTATGGACACAAAATTAAAAATAATTGAAATTTTACAGGTAAAAAATTTGATAAAAAACAATATAGCAAATACTTAACTCAGGTTGGTCTGATGATCATATAAAATAGACAAGAAAGGTATTTTTAACTGTAAAACACTATGCACAGAGATTATGAGAGCTGTTCTCATTACCCTTTCTGCTTTCTTCTCCACATTTGCCACCTTGCCACTTGATACCTGTAAGCTCATGTAAAGAATGCTCATATATATTTTAGAATATTTTATTTTATGTGGATATGGTATGTCTCATAATGGCATTAACTTCTCTTCAATATTATATTAGTTCCTTTTTATTTAAGATATGATGAACAACTTTTTTTTATTGGAAAGCCCATGACAACTCCAAATCTATAATAATTTAGTTTTGACAGCATTTGATTTTATTTATTGACATTGATAAGGCAAAATTGGGAGAGGTAACTAACGTACTTTTTAGCCTCAATGGATATTACTTCACCTCCTACATTCTGCATTACAGCCAACTGGCCTTTTCTTTTTTTCCTTACGCATGAAACTCTATCTCTTGACTTTGTGCCTTTGCACTGGCTGGTATATATTCCCTTCTTACTTCTGCTTCATAGAATCCCATTCTTCTTTAAGACACTGTTCAAACACCATCTTTTGCATCAATCCTTTCCTGATTCCTCCAATTGCTAGTACCCTCCCTCTCAAACTCAGTTATATTTAACTACTTTATATATATTTTCATTTATCAATTTTAGATTTATGCTGTATGAATAAGCATTTATTAAGAACTTACTATGTACAAAGCACTGGGGATACAAATAGAAGGGTGGAGACAGTATCTATTATCAAGGCCTCAGTGTCTGCTCACATTCTAATAGGGAACATTTCACATAGGTTTCTGCTGCCAAGTCAAATGGAAAGATTCCATCGCCCTTAGGGGGCAGCAGCAAAGCAGATAGTAACACATTTTCTTTAATAGTCATTTCCACTGATAAAATCACATTTGTTTCTGACCTTAAACCATTGGACAGTGCCACAGACTTTGGTGTAAAAGACTTTCTTTATTGGGTCTTCCATAGATGTGGCCTTTTGAGGAAGCAGTGGCATCTTCAGCAACTGTAGAAGGAGTTGCCAGATTACAACTTCACAGAAGTTGCTTTCTGGAATGGTGACTGTTGGTTGGGGCTTGGATGGCAACAGAATCCCTGGCTCTGTTTGTCTTTGAATACAAGAACAAGGTCTTTTAGAGAAGGGGTTGCTACTTTCTTTGTATTTGTACTTGTGACTAGAACAATGCCTGCCATGTTATTTGATGGTTAGTTGATATCTACTAATTCTTCAAATCAGGACATCTTGTGAGTAGTGTTCCATCCCTAACAGGATGAAAAACTTCAAATCCACAGTTCTATCAGATAGGACACAGATAGATGACACACAATTTTCTCATGGTCCCCATGTAACACTTCTTGGATTTCGAATTTATAGATCATAGCTGTCACCTAGTCCAACTCTCTCATTTCACAGATGAGGAAACTGAGAGGTTGAGTGCCTTGCTCATTGCAAATATTAATTAACAGAAGCAGGTATATCCTTTAAAACCCTGGAAACAATCATTTATATGTGAAGTAATTGACAACAGTGGCTTGCAGTCCCACGAAGCTTGCTCAGCTTGTCCCTAAAGGAATGCTTGCACTCCATGGCCTGCCAGTTTGCCTCTCCTTAAGCACTTGTACCCATAGCACTGTTTTTCTCTTCAAGTTGATTTCATCTGTGTTTTTCAACCTGGATTTGAATCTTCCCTCTATCATACATGTGTAATCTTGGATAAATCTTTTAATTTTTTCAGGTCCTCAGTTTTCTCATTTGTAAAATGTCCTTAAAGATCCTTTCTAGTTCTATACTGATGATACTATTATCTTTTTTTTTTTTTGGTGAGGCAATTGGGGTTAAGTGACTTGCCCAGGGTCACACAGCTAGTAAGTGTCAAGTAACTGAGGCCGAAGTTGAACTCAGGTCCTCCTGACTCCAGGGCCAGTGAGTGCTCTATCTACTGCACCACCTAGCTGCCCCATACTATTATTCTTAATAAATACTTGTTGATTGATGTCAACAGTCAATGGATCAGTTACAAAATAGATCTTTTGTGTAACACTAAAGGAGATAAATGAAAAAATCCTAGTTACATTCATCAAATCTTGTTCTTATCCTGAACACTTTTATGGTATGTGACATGTACCTGACAACAAACGGCTCCATTTGGACTATGAACCTAGGTGCTGACTCCCAGGTTGAGTTATAGATATATCTGGCATAAAAACCTTGGAAGACACACAAATCTTTCATAGCTGAAAGACATTCCTTTTCTGTGCATGAACAAGGGACTTGATTCTCATCATCCTTCCTCAAGCAGAAATCTACAAGTTATTTGGTGACAATATGACATCACTACCACTTCAAACAGAATCAATCAGTCTCTTCATCTGGAAACTTTCACCAAACAGGTGTGCTTTGATACTGCAGTAAAATATAATTGGAAAGTCACATAATACAAATATTCTTATTTCCCAGAAAATGCATTCAATTTTTATTGACTGTAGTAAATGTGCTAATAACAGTATTTGTGGAAACAAAGGCATTTAAATCTTAATATTAATGATGTACATTTTTTGGATTGGACTGTTAATATTTAAAAGTAAGCCTTCAAAATTAGTTCATTTAGCATTTAGATACTTTATGTTGTTGTTAGGCTTCTGAAGTGAATTAAATAACCCTATGTATCATTAAATAAAATACCAAGTGATATATAAAGTTTATGGAAAACTATATTGTTTCAATCTGTGTTTTATAGTTTATTCTGAGTGTTAGACTAGACTACAGAATCTCATATATGCTGTCAATCTACAAGAAAGAATTTGGAGACAACAATGAAAATCCTGAAAACTCCACTACTACCCCACCTGACACACCACTTTCATCAGGTATTACTTTTTATAAAGATTATTCATAATCTTTAATTTTTAAGAAGACACTTAAAGTCCCTGACTTACTAAAATTGACAAAGAGCCCTAAGACTGTGTGAAATTGAATCTTAGCTTCAAAAAAGATTATTTGCTATGAGAACCAGGGCAAATAATATCTCCATGAACTAGGGCAAATAATATCTCCATGTATCTCCATGTCTCAGTTTTCATATCGAAAAGGTAAAAGTAGGAATATCCATCTCTCTTCTGGGGATATCATGAAAAGGAACAAAAAAGAGGGGCTACAAATAATTGCAAATTATTATACAAATGTAGAAAACTACATAAATACAAAGAAATATCAGAATACTGCTTTTTGTTCATCGAACACATAGCAGTTGTAGACAATGGGTTAACAATTAAGTCGAAGAATTGATCAGTTAATACAGTTGCTATGCAGGACCTGAAATTTGGAGCATTTGTATGGATCTGGCATCCATCTTTTAACCACAGTCACATCTTGATCCTTGCTTTCTTCCAAAGTAAAGTCAAGAATTCAAGGAGGAGGAGAAGGAAAGGAGTAGAATAAAGTGTAGATAGCCAATAAAGAGAAGTGAGAGGAAAACTAATGACCTGAATAAATATTAAAGCAAATAACTAGTCAGTGCTCAGCTTGCCTAAGCTAAAAGTAATTTTTTGGCAGGGCATATTTCCTATGGAATTTGATCTTATATTTTTTTTTAAGCATTGAAGTGTAAAGAAACAAAATTTCCAAGAATAACATGGCAACACCAGAAGCTGACTGACAGTTGCAATAAAATTGATATAACTATTGTTGGATCCCAGACTCTGAGCTTCTGTAGAAAGGTTTAGCAACATCTATATTCCTTTTTTGCTTTCTTACCTCTAGGAAAGTTGATTTCTCTATTTCTTTTGTCAAAATAGTATTAATTTCCATGGAATATATTATTTGTTTTGCTCTCCTTTTTCTCTTTTTGAAGTTGAGGAATTCACACACACACACACACACACACACTCTACCAATGTGGGATGGGGAGAGCTATTTATTGTGATTGGTTTATATTGAAAAAGTAGATTAAAGATATTGATAAGTAGATTATAAAAATTAAGTTTTGTCAAGAGACCCTATTGTTTGTAGGTGGAACATAAAATAATATTGCACTTCTTTTTATAAAGAATGAGAATTCAATCTTTTTGCCTATTTACAGTATTTTAAGTTTTGGTCATACTAGCAGCTAGCACATAATACTTTGAAGTAGGTATTTTTAATAAACAAATTAGTAAAAATTAAAATTCAGTTTTAAAATTTTGTCATTTATGTATTTAAAATTTAATTATGCTGTATCCCTTCTTTACATATAGTTTAATAATTTTGTTGGCATAGGGATATTTTTTAAAATTGGAAATATTGATGGGAAGCTTAATAATATTTTTAAAAATTATAGCTCTTGATTAGAATAAATTTTCTACCCTTTATCTTTGCAGCTATTGTTCCTGATATAGATGAAATTGCAGCTCAGGCAGAGACTATGTTTGCTGGGAGGTAAAGTTACCACTTGCCTTTTTAAAACAATTTAATAGTGAAGAGATATTTTTATTTAAATTGATAGTGATATTTAATACTGATCTATTTATTTTCATGTATTTCATTCCTTCCTTCTTTCTAGACCATCTGTTATATACACACAATACAATTTCATTTAGAAAAGAGGCTACATTTTTCATATAAGGAGGAAAATAGTTGTTTTTTTTTTGTCAGGGGAAGAATTAGATGAGATAGATGTATTGCACTTTCCCCTAAATGCTTTACCTACATTTTCTCAAACAGCAGAAATTACCCTTAAGTTCCCTTGTTGCAAAATTTACCCTCCTCAGAAAATGTTATTTCCCTGTATCTTTAAAATTTGAAGTTAGAAAATGATTTCTTCTACTGTTATCTTTGTTTTGATATGTGATAGATAAATCTGTTTTCTGTCATTTGGATTATATAGGTTTGATTCTAGAAGTATAGTGCCATTCTCTATTTTAATTTAAAAAATTTTTTTAAATTATGAAAGTATTTTATTATTTTCCAGTTACACGTAGAGATGGTTTTCAACATTTGTTTTTATAAGATTTCTAGTTTCAAATTTTTTCCCCTCTCTCCCCTCCCTGCCCCCTTCCCCAAGACAGCAAGTAATCTGATGATATAGGTTATATATGTACAATAACATTAAACATATTTCTGCATTAGTCATGTTATAAGAGAAGAATCAGAGCAAAAAGGGAAAACCTCAAAAAAGAAAAACAACAGCACCAAAGACAAAAGAAATAGTATGGTTCAGTCTACACCCATATTCCACAGTTCTTTTTTTTTTTTTCTTCTGGATTTGGAGAGCCTTTTCCATCATGAGTCCTTTGGAACTATCTTGTACTATTGTATTGCTGTCATTCTACTATTTTTAGTTCATTTTTTAGAACTAAAATTCTAATAGTAGTTGTGATGATTTAAAATCTAATGTGTATGTCCATACCTGCCCCCCCCCCAGAGTTGGGGGGGGTGGGACTAGTTAGGATTTAATTATAAATTCAGGAGCTTCAACAACAGTTTAGGCTTCTAGCATTTATTAAAGTATATTAGAACTTAGTAAAGAGAGAGAGAGAGACAGACAGACAGAGAGTGAGTGAGCAAGCGCATACCTCTGAAAGAATGGAAAAAATCCTATATCAGATCTACGCCTGGAGAGAGAGAGAGAGAGAGAGAGAGAGAGAGAGAGAGAGAGAGAGAGAGAGAGAGAGAGCGCTTCTTTACCTAACTGCTCACACTTCCAAAAAGAGTCCCACCCAATCTTCCTCCCCCCCCCCCCCCCCCCCCCCCCCCCCCCCCCCCCCCCCCCCCCCCCCCCCCCCCCCCCGCCAAGCCCTCTGTCCAACTGGAAGAGGTGAGGTCCCCACACATAGCTGCAAGCTAATTGGCTGGTTGCATTCAAGTCCATTGATTGACTTGACTTAAAGGAGGTCTATGAATGGAGGCAACTTCCCGGGTCTCCAATCAGACTTTTGAGAAACCTCAGAAAGGTCACCTTGTGTCCCCTGGTTCTCACATAGTTTAAAAAAAAATAGTATGTTTGAGTATTAGATTAATGTATTTCTTATACATGTTTTCCTATAGATTTTGACTTGAGATCTTTTGTTTCACTGTTCTAAATTTTCTGTGGCTATTAGAAAGACAAGATTATTTTGGGTCTGAACTTCCAGTGTTAAGGATTTGATTTCAAATAAACAATTGATTCTGTTTGTTTTTATGGTACAGCTTGGGGCTGCATTGATGTTTTCATATTGTTCATTGGAAATTGGTATCTTACACATACTAGATGAACAAGCAATGCCTTTTGGTTGATTAACATACCTACAGTAGAATTAACTTATGCCAAGAGACAAAACTCTTCTTCACATCTTAGTTTTTTCATCTGTGAAATGGGAGATAAATAAATGTCTGTTCACCTTCTGAGTGGTGTTGAATGAGATAACATATTTGAAGAGATTTAAGCTCCATAGAAATAATACTATGTAAATATAGGGATCTGCTTTACTTTATAGAAAAGAAAAAAATCCGGTACAACTTGATGATGAAGGAGGAAGGACATTTTTACGAGTTCTTATTCATCTGATCATGCATGATTACCCTCCTTTGCTATCAGGAGCCCTGCAGTTGCTATTTAAGCACTTCAGTCAAAGAGCAGAAGTTTTACAGGCTTTTAAACAGGTAAGATTAACTATCCTTTAGGGGAAGCTCTGCATGTTGCTCATACTACAATATAAATATAGTGCTAGACCACAGGAAATTGTGAGAAACAATTATTAGTAATCGATACCTTGGGAGGGGGAAGGAAGGGGAACACAACCCAGTGTTCTCTCCTACTTTCTTAGTTCTTTCTTCTCTACCCACCTACCCCCCTCCCAAAGTCCTGTTCGTTTTGGTCAAGCCCAACCCAGGCTTAGAAAGAATCTTGAGTGGAGACAGATCTATGTATCTGTGTGAAGGACTGTGAAGGCTGAAGGACTTTACTGATGAGTTTGGCATGCACAACCACACCTAGGTAGGAACCATTGTGTCTCAGTTTGGGTGGGGTCAGTATTCCTTCTCTGGTGTCATTATTACCAAGATTTGAGTGTCCTATGTCTTGTATCCCCAGACTTCATTTTAATATAAAACATCTCCAAATTATGTTACCCAATTACATTTGATTGCTATGTGATAGACCTCCTAACAGTTAGAAGGGTGTATAAACTGTGACTCTACCAACATTAGGGGTCTTTGGTCTGAGAGAGATGGCCAATGACCAACCATCCTTTAAACAATAACCTGACAGCTTATTAATAAAATGATTAAATTACCTAGAAACTATTTTTGTTGCAGAGCCTTTGAGACCAACTTCTTCATCTTATGGATGAGGAAACTGAGATACAGGGAGGATAAATGACTTGCCCAAAGTCACAATTTTAACCTAGGTTTTCCAAACACAAGGCCTGCTGTCCTAACCATTATATCATGCTGTTTGCAGTGTTAGTAAGGACTTATTTGCCTTTCCTAGGGTCTCATTTTGCCCTTTAAGGACAAATGATAGTTTTACTTAGCTTCAAGATGTAGCATATCACAAATAAATGTGTCTCACAAGTTAATTTTAATTGATGTCTTAAATAGAAGTTAGAGGCATTTAATGTAATTCCAAGAGTTTGCAGGAACATTTTCTCCTAATAAGAAAATGTTGCATTGATCCAGGCTTGGTGTCAAGAAGATCTAGTTCAAATCTCCCCACTGACATATACCCTCTGTATCATCCTGGGCAAGTCATTTAACCTTTACTATCCCAGGAAACTCACTAAAGAAAGGAGTTTAAGGGTAGGTTATGATTTGTGTTGGTGGGGGACTTTCCTTATAGGGAATTCCATATGCCAATAAAATCAGAGGTTTCAGTTCAGAAAAAAACCCCCAACACCATGACCTATGAAAGAATACTCATATTTGAATACTGAAGATTTATTTAAAACAAACTACTTTGGAATACCACATAAGGGTTTTTCTTAAGGAATACGTTGGTCAGATAAGTTTAAGTAGTCAATACTTTGCTGGCTAATGCACCAGGAATATTATAAAGAAAGAACTAAAGAGATATGGAAACTTTGTTAGGTTTCCAGATATTTCCAAATAGTGAATGAATGAGTAAATAGAAAGCATTTATTAAACACTTGTCATGTGCCAACCACTTTGCTAAGTACTGGGACTACTTATGGAAAAAGAAAGATATCTCTTGCTCCCAAGGAACTTATTGGGGAGAAATACATAAACAAGCTAACAAAGAAAATTATTAAATTTTTAGGTACAGTTATTGGTATCTAATCAAGATGTGGACAACTACAAACAAATCAAAGCTGACCTAGACCAACTACGACTGACTGTAGAAAAATCTGAGCTGTGGGTTGAGAAGAGCAGCACATATGAAAGTGGTGAAATGGGTGAAAATCAAGTAAAAGGAGGAGAAGAGCCAAATGAGGTTGGTTTTAAAATTTTAGTCCATTGATAGTGTTTATTTTAGAGCAAGTTACATAATTTTAGTGAGAAAGTTTCATGACCCTCTGGAAGGCCTTAATATACTGATTAAAATGCACCCTATTTTTCACTCTCTCTGGGATTCCCACAATCTCCATTGCAGAGGTAATTTAGATAAAATGTATACTTTAATTGGCTTGTGCCTTTATTCTAGATACAGTGAGAACTTCTAAGATTATCTGAGCTCAATCATAGCTTCTTTCCAGTACATCAGTACAAGGAACTCACAATTCAAAAATAAAGTGTTTAATTAGGATTAATTCACTTGGCAAAGAAATAGTGAAACAATATCAGACATCTCTGTGGGAATCAGGTTCACATCCCCTGAGTAGTGGTGGTAGAGAAATAAATTTCCATAAAATGCACATTTAAGATGAAGAGGGCATTGCAAAAACCCTGGCAATACCCAGGCTACAGATTGGGAAAATTTATTCTTGAAGTGTTTGCCATTTGACTTTTTCAGTCATAGCAGGAGGTATTTTTCTTTGCTCTCTTCTGTGTGGTTTTTATAGATGGCAGGAAAGCTGAGTCTTCTCTGCCAAATAAAGAATCCCTACTCAGAAGACCCCATTCTACAACATCAGACTGCTTCAAATCAGCTTTATACCCTTGGTAGCTCATGAACTTCTTTCATTGCTTTATAGGTCTCAGAAACACCCCAACATGTCTAGGCTCTTTCAAGGTACTAATTTAAGGTTCACACACATGACTTATTAGATTTTTCTTTTCTATTTTTCATTTTCAGAATTTTCATTTTATTCGCATGACAAAATATTCTTTTCACCTAGACATTGTGTCTGGGATTTTAGGATAGACTGTAGGCCTAGGACTTTCACTGGGCAATCTCTCACTAGCTTTAGGTATAATGGGAATTGTAATTAGATAGGAAAAGGAGTCTGTTACCATAGACTGGCTCACATTACAACAATCAAAAGAGGGAACTGTGTGTGTGTGTGTGTGTGTGTGTGTGTGTGTCCATCCTCAAAAAAATTGAGGCTATTTGCTGAGAGCTCCTATTTATATCTTCCTCTTCATCTCGAATCACTTAGATGGCTTCTCCTGGTATCTCCTCCTTCCTTCCTGTCTCACATGAAGAGGTAGCTCTTTTTGCTAAGGCAAACACCCCTCTACATGCACAAGTGATCTTATTCTATCCCATTCTCTCCAGTAGAATACTGCCCTCTATCTTTGCTGCTCCCTCACTTATCTTCAATCTCTCTGACTACTTTTCTGCTACCCACAAAGAGGATTCTTAGTTTTTCTATTATTGTTAATAGTTTCTCTATTATTATTGCCATCCTCTTGGTCTCCCAGGCTTGAAATCTAGGGGTTGTCCTTGACTTGTCACTCTTTCTCGCCTCCCATATCCCATCTGTTACCAAATCTTGTTTTGACATGTTTCTACACCCCTGCATCAGCATTTATGGACTCAATAAAGATGTCTTAAGCTCAGAAGTATTCTGTGACCATATTAGTTTGTGAAATGCTGCAACACAGTATGAAAATACCTGCATATACCAAATCTGCAAGCTTCCTGAATCAGTACTACACAATGGGTAGATGCGATGGAAGGACAGTTTCAATTTATTTTTATTTATTTATTTTTTTGCGGGGCAATGGGGTTAAGTGACTTTTATGATGTTCTCCCTTGTGCTTCTTTTTTTTAATTTTTTTTTATTTTTATTTTTTTTTTTTAGTGAGGCAATTGAGGTTAAGTGACTTGCCCAGGGTCACACAGCAGCTAGTAAGTGTTAAGTGTCTGAGGCCAGATTTGAACTCAGGTACTCCTGACTCCAGGGCCCGTGCTCTATCCACTGCGCCACCTAGCTGCCCCTCCCTTGTGCTTCTAAATATTTTTTCCTTCCCTCAAGTAATTTACTAGCTTTGTGACTAGTTAAGTCACTTATCATGTCTATCTCAGTTTTCTCATCTATAAAATAGGGTTAATGATACCACCTATTCCTCAGGGTTATTGTGAGAATAACATGAGATAATATGTATAAAGTGATTTGCAAACCTTAAAGCAATATATAAATGCTAGCCATCATCATCATCATGATATCTGAAAGAAAGTAAGGAATTTGTAGTGTTGGAGTTTGACTGTCATAGCTATTGTTTCTTCACCAAAAACTGTTGTTATGAGAATCCAAAGAAAAGTGCAATTTCAAATGATGGATGTGCATTAGGAACATATATTCACCTAGGGGCTAATGTGATCTTGCTTTCATATAATTTCTTATTACTAATAAGGAAAACACAAAAATGCCTTTGAGGAATAGCTTCTCAATAGAATGATTGTCCAAGCTTTTGTGTGGCATGTTAAAGCTTAACCAATTCTTAATAGCTACCCATTTAATACATTTTGGTGCAGCAGAGCTTTACAGAGACAGGGTTTCTCTGATTTCAAAACCTATCTTGTGAAAAAATAATTTTCTTTATTGTTTTCTCAATTACATTCGATTGAGGTGAATTTAAGATAATGATTCCTTGGTATTTATGTGGATACTTTATTACCTTGCCATTGTAAATAAACTCTCCTTTATTGAGAAAGATTAGTGACACATAACATGAGGAAGAGTTGAAATTTTCCAAGAAAGACCTGGGGCGAAAACCTTGAGACTCACAACTGCTGCTAAATATCTTAACCTGTTATCTTTATTTTGTTTTTATTGATTTGCCTATCTCTTTCTTGTACACAGTCAGGAGCCAGAACTCTGTACACAAATCAATCAGTCAATCAATAAGCATTAAGTGCCTACAATTTACCAGGAATTCTGCTAAGTGCTAGATATAACAAAAAGAGGTAAGGCTGTCAAGGAGCTTACAGTTTAATGGAGGAGACAACATGCAAGCAAATATAAACAAGCAAGCAATTGTCAACATGAAAATTAGTAAAACAATTAATATAACAGAATTAAGGTCATTAATTGGGGCAGAGGAGTTATAACAAGGTTTCAATTTAATTCATGAAAATTTTTTCTGTTGAAATGAATACATTTTGGATTTTAAAATGGAAATTTATGGGAAAAGAGTATTCACTTAGTTTATTCAAGAACACTTATGAAATACCTCCCATATGTAATATACTGCTAGGCACTAGGGAAGACATAAGGAAATATGATACAATCCCTATTCTCAATGAAGTGACTATCTAATAAAAACTTAATTTATTAATCCATACAAATTTAATTCATTGATCATTTATTAAATGTAAAGAACTGGGGTTTAGGTGCTGGGAATTAATTGAAGAAAGATACAAACTGATTCCTCTTTTCAAGCAGGGGTTAGGAGTGGAATGTAAAATGTGAAATCTGCTTTATGTCCAAGCCTTGGGGAGCTTATTGCATGAAATGATATGTAGTGGAATAAGCTAAATAGATCTATATCTACCATTCTAGTGGAAAGGCAGCCAGTAAGTAATACAGTGAATAAAGGAAGATCCTCCTTACTCCAAGGGAATACAGAATCAAGTCCCACTTCTAGCAAATACTAACTTAGTGACCCTGGCTAAGTCATTTGACCTTTTAGTATTTAGATAACTCTCTAAAACTATAAATTGCTGGCCTGCTTGGGTAGGGGAATTTTTTTTCTTCTCAGAAGTTATGTTGGGGGGACTTGCTACCTGGATTGGGGGCTAGCTCTTCCAAAGAATTGGAGCCTCATCATGAATCTTGTAAAATAAAAAGAGATTTATTAGGAGAGAGGAATATATAACAGGGACAGATCTGTTATGGGGAAAATGGGGTAGGGGGTTTGGCTAGGGGTTAGGGGTTTGGGATAGGGGTAGGGGTTTGGGGTCCTTAGGAATTCCTCTTTAAAGAATTACACCCTCTTGCACACAAAAAGCAGTTAGAATAAGATAGTAGTTTATTTAGAGGAAGGGGAAGGGAAGGGAAAACAAGAGAGAAATCATTCGACTTCTCATGGGGAGCATGGCACAGAGCATGGCTCTGAGATACCAATCTCCTCGAGCAGGAGACAGGCAGGTATTTTATAGAGGACTGTTGGGGGTGACCGTCTGACTGTGGAAAGTTCCCCTACTGAGGGAGGACCATCCCCCACTGGTGGTGGCTGGGGGAGGGGTGGCTGCAGATCTCTCAAGCCATCTCTCTCTTCTGGACACAAAGAAGCAGCCACACCTAATCTTATCTCCCCAGGGTTGAGGGAGACTAGAATGAAGGGTGGGGGTCCCGGAGCTAGCTCAGTCTGATCTGGTTCCACTTACCTCTTTAGGTGTATCTGTCCTTTGGTTTAGCTTCTCAAGGAGAAGGTTCCAGAGAACTTCTGGACTGCCCTGGGCCCATAATGGATCACTATGGAAAACTGTTGAGTCAAAAGACCTAGTCTTTTGGAAATTACAAAGTAAGAGGAAATGCAAAAATTGGGAAAGGCAAGATAACTAGGAGGGGCTCTTTGAATAATGGTATCAGTAGGATATACAGCATCCATCCCTATCCTGCATTTCATCTTGCAGACCTTGGTAGTGCTTATCAGCTACCAGGGTCTGCCAGGCCTTATTTCTGAGGTAGGAGACAGAGCTGCTTTTCCCTTGGGAAAGTAAGGATTCCTTTGGAGTTGGGATCTTTTGGTTTCTTGGTGTCCCACTGCATTCTTGCAACAGTTACAACAATAAAATATCAGCAATGAAGTTACAGGTCTGGATAAAAATCCTGGTTATTGTTATACACCTAGATGAGGTTGGAGATTCATGGTGATTTATTACTTATGTTGCATATTGGAATATGTCAATGGATTTTTATTTCAAAAACCTTATTAGACATATTTTATAAGATTAAAGTGACAGTAATTGATATTGTTTTTGTCAAAGTTTCAATCCTCACTAAATATAGAGCATTCCTGAACCTTAAGAAAAATGCAGTCTGCCTTCTGAAGAAGTTTGTGCCACCTAACAAGACAACTGATATCTACTTTATAACACAATTCTCTATCTTCAGATGATTTCATTGCCCCTGTGGAAAGTCATAATGTCATGGGGGGTATAACCAGACATGATATATATCCAGGTAACTCCAGTCTTTCAGGAAAAACCACTTCCTTGGGATCCTTATGGTTATAATAAGCATTTACAAATATATATATATATATATATATATATATATATATATATATATATATATATATATATATATATATATATAAAATTAGTTTTTTTTGCAGGGCAATGGGGGTTAAGTGACTTGCCCAGGGTCACACAGCTAGTAAGTGTCCACCTAGCTGCCCCCACAAAATATATTTTTAATGTAATAAATGTCATCTTCTTTATAGGTCATCCCTTTCACATTAATACATGTAGGCAGCATGACATAGTGACTAGAAAGCCAGGAAGAGCACGATTCAAGTTCTCCCTCTAATAAATACAGGCTATG